>NC_022019.1:189831-198646 GCF_000317375.1 Microtus ochrogaster
GGGACACAGCCCCGCTGCTCCTAATTCAACAGTAGGTGGCTTTGTGTTTGAGTGTCTCTAAATCTCACTTGGTTTTCTGTCGCAGCACAGACCAAAACTTAAACATCCTCCAGAAAAATCCTGTTGCTTACATTCCAATGACCTTAAAGCTGGAGTTTCGGTCATGGGAGAGTTGGTCCAACAAGGCAGGGAGCTAAGGGCTTTGTATGCTATGCATATCAAAGGATGCTACTGCCTTCGGAAAAATAAACCAGACCCTAAAAGCTTTCCCACGCACTAATAATCTCTAGTTCTGGTCAAAGTCCATAGCGTCTAGCCGATAATTAAGTCTCTGTAAATGCCGTACAGAGAGAGTGGCCGCTTCAGAGGGTTTCAGAGCCGTACTTCTGCTGAGCGATGGACTGAGGGGTGGTATTTATAGGGGGCGTTTGAGATGGTTAATATTAAGCTTTAGTTGAAGTATTTCCAATAGTACGTACAGGCTGCTACAAAAGAGACATTTTGACTCTCTCTGTCCCTAGGCCATGGGACTGGTCTAGGGAAGGGAAATGGAAACGTGTTTTACATTTACGTAATGCAGAAAGCTGGTGCCTTCAAAACCAGAGCTCACTCCGTGGAGATTTAACATCCTCACCAGGTTCCTTTCTACAAACAAGGAAACGTGTTTTACATTTACGTAATGCAGAAAGCTGGTGCCTTCAAAACCAGAGCTCACTCCGTGGAGATTTAACATCCTCACCAGGTTCCTTTCTACAAACAATATCTCTGTCATGGGATGGACAGCATATTCGTCAAATGGCCCAGCACTCAGCAGGTCCGTTAAGAGCACGACCTCCTGGATTTACATGTACCATGGGGTGCACAAGACATCAAAAAGGTCCTTTAAATATTTTATGCAGCCTTCTTCTGTGCCTGAGCTGCTTAGCCTTGCCTTATGCTAGTGTGGCTCTCTGATTGCCACTGATATCTCTCCGCCCTTCTCTTTGTGTCAATAAGACGGACTCTGTGTTCAACTTAAATCTGTGCACTTCCTTTCCTTTGTTCAGGACACCGCTCCTCTGAATCTCAGAATGCCTTTCATAGGGACTGACCTTGGACTTTGCTCAGATCTTTTTCCTTCCTGTGGTCTATGGATAGAGCTCTTGTTTGCCTACTGATTTAACAACAAGCCACAAGAAACACCGGACCTTCCTAAATTTTCATCCTGCCATCTTTGATGAAGGAAAATAAGAACCAATCTGAGCAGAATCACAGGTGATTTACCTGTGATACATTGAGGCTCCACACCTTTGAGTTTGGGGGTGTGCTATAGTTGTTTTAGCTGGCGTCTTTGACCATTTGTGTTAAAATGTTGCTTGCAGGCAGAGCAACCCTTCGTTCCCTGATGCTGTTTCCCGGCGGTTCCTTTGAGAGGAAGAGTGGTCATGTAGATGCAGTAAGTGGCCGCTGGCTCTGTATGTGTGCTGCAGGCTATGAGAACCGCCCTGCATATGTGTTTGCGTATGTGTGTGGTATGTACATCTGACCTGCTGTATCACCCTTTGCCTTATTTCTTTGAGACAGAATCTTTCACTAGGTCTGCACCTAGGTTGGTGGGCAGCAAACCCTAATGATCTTTCTGTTTCTGCCCCCTTTTACCTTCCAGACTGGAATTATAGGAGTGCGCTGCCTCTGGTCCTCATGTTTGCAAAGCAAGTGTTTTTACCTACTGAGTCCTCTCTCTAGCCCATGACTGTCAATTGTCATTGACTCCAGAGGCCACTCAGGTTCTGAGAAGCTTAGTATTCTGTCAAGTATGACAACCCAGGTGACTACCAGTTTTTGGTCTTATGGCTCAGTGTTCCAAATACAACGTCCAGGCTACCAAATTCCCTTCAGTCACATGATCCCTCAACAATCTCTTTCTCTCTTCACCTCCCTCCCTCTGATAAAATGTGCCTGCACTAGAGACATCAAATCTAGGTATGATTCCACTTAACATTGATTAATTATAACTTCTTGATTGACTCATCCTTCTAAGCCTTGCTTTTCTCTCCAGTAAATGTAAGATAACACACTAGAGTTGTGAGGATTATGTATTCTAATGTGTGTGTATATTGCTTTGCAAACATTCTGCAACCAGTGTGCCCAGGGAAATATTTGGTTTCCACTCATGCAGGAAACACTGACGTTGCTCCAAGAGTTAATGCAGAGTGGTACTTCTTATTAAAGTTGAGCAGCATCAGCCTTCTTACTCTAGTGATCAAATAATATTCAACTCCACTTGGCTTGTACTGTATTGATTCTGCATTGATTCAGGACCCCAAGGTAGGGCCCAGTTAATTAGAAGGTTCTGATTCACTGGTCATTCTGGAATCCGGATTCCTTCTTGTGTTTTGTTGTGCACTGTTGGCACCCGGGATGTAGCCCATGAAAATTGCAGAGTGTGAAAGAGACATGCCCACTTCCATAGTGAATGAGCTCTGCAGTTACATTTCATTGGCAATAACTTAGTCACAGGGCCACATATAAGTGCAAATAACAAGTACATACACAAGCACAGATGGGCATTGTGTGACAAGACATGTGGTCTGTTGCTGTAGGGCAAGCCACGAATAGGCCAGATTGGACAACATCTCATCTTTCCCTTGAAATCCAGCGTAGAGCACCCTGCATGGATGAGGAGGGTCTGTGGCACAGTAGGCGGGACCCTGGAGTCTGGATTCTGACTCTACTTCAACCAAAGATATGTACTATGATACCATCCCAAGTACAGAACCCTATGCATCTCTGCTTGATTTATGTGGAAGATGTGGGATAATGGCTGCTCTTTGTTTTCTGCGAGCTCTCCCTGATCAGTCACCGCAGGCTCTCTTCCTCAATGCTTCTTCCTGTCACTTCTGCAACATACCAAAATGGCTTTATCTGCTGTGAGCTGTTGTTTCAATTCATCAAACAATGATCCTTGCAAAGAAGCAAACATAATAATCTACGGAGAGCAAAAGACCAAACAGTGCTTTTGGGTTGGCTGGTTGGTTGGTGGACAAATGCAAATCAATTGGAATTTACTGGACAAAACTGGTTCAAAAGTACTGAAAAACGTCTTTCTTTGGAGATAGAGCAGAGCTGAGAGAACAATACCTAAAGTCTCTTCTTTTCTCCCATTTTACAATCCTTGATTCAGCAGTTCGCCCCATGGGAGGAATCCCATCATAGTTGCCTTCTGCCCTGTTTTCTATCACCAAGTTAAATTTGGGGTGAGTTTCCATCTCCTCCAGTGACTCCTGCAAGGTCAACTTAATATGCATTCAAATTTAAGAGAAAATATCCTCACCTCTATGAACAGAGCTATATTTTAAAATCCTCTAGCCTTTAAAGCTAGGGTCTGAGTACTTAAGAGGGTATTAAAATGCAGGGCCATGCAATTTGCTGAGCATTGGAATCTTATTTTGTACATTAAATCCTAAAACAAATCCCTCAGAGACTCACTTGAAAAACACTTTGTTAAGCATTTATTCTATAAAAAAAAAATTTGAGCCCCTGTTCTGAAGTCAGCTCCCATCAAGATTTTTACTGTTGGGCAGTGAGTGACTAAGCACCAGAAAATGTGTACCCATGCCTCTCCAAGGTCTGTCATCCAGACATTTGATTCAAGGCATATTGAGATTTTTTGAAATTATACTGAGCTCTCTGATGCGGCTGACATGTGGGCCAAGCTGTATGCGGATATTATGTAGCATTAGATGTATATGGAAACCATATCAGTATAACCTCTCAGGTTATACTGCATCTTTCAGTAAAGCCAAGCTAGGATGCTGGGAAACAACTCTGGGTCCTCTGCAAGAGAAGCCAACATTAACTGCTGAACCATCTCTCCAGCCTCCCCAAACCAAATTTTAAGAACAACAAAATAAAATCAAGAAAGAGGCAAATTCCATTGAAAGGAAGGGCCGCATCAGCAATTAACTTTTCCTTCACTTATACAGCTTACTATTCTGCAGCTTGTGCTGTGGCTTCTGTTTAAGGTTCATTCTAGGTCTGTGCATCTGTACCAATCTGCAGCTCTTCCTTGAGTATTGCTTTCCTAAGAGAATGCACTCTCTCTTGTTTTATCACTACTGGTTATGACCAGACCAATAAGAAAGGAGAAAGGAAGTTAAGATTTTGAGTAAAGCCAGGTCCAAGGGTTTGGGGAACATGGGCCTCCTGGGACTCACCAAGACTGAGCAGACCGAAAGTAAAGTTGACTTATTTTTATTGTCATATAGACGAACTGTCAGGATTACTGGGATTTTATATAGACTTTTGCATTTATTGAAATAACATTATAATAAAAATAATTTGTAAGCACTGGAAGGCCAGAAGACTTTTTATCCTGTAAAAGAATTTGTCTATATATTTCTCAAATTTAAGAGGGAATGCCAGCTCATAAACTGTGCCGGGCAGATTATGAAAAACAGTTCCTTGGGCCATTTGTTAAACCCACGTGGGTTGTAGCTGAGTGGAGTCCAAGTTGATCAGGTAATGCTGTCAAGGTTGTTCTCTGCATCCTTTCTGGTCTTCACCTTAAAAAATGAGATAATGATACTTGTCCATTTCCCACTGTCCAAGAGAGTGATGAGAATTAACATGGCAATTTCCGTAAGTGATCTTGGAGGAAAGGTCCAATTTCGATGTAATTGTCAAGGGCAGAATTGAAGTAGAATAACTCAGCATATGGATTGCTCCCCGGGCAGGAGAGGTAGAACTCAGGCATTGGAGTGGAGCAGCAAGGGGAATCTGTGGCTGTAACCAGGCTCTCCTGGACCTTGCTATGTCCCCGAAGATGATTTTGATCCCCCTGTTCTTCCTGCCCCTGCCCCCTAAGTGTTGCAACTCCAGATGGGTGGCACAGGGTATGGCTTCCCATGTCATTTTTGAGTTATACAATTTAATGGTTCTTTTTTTCACTTAGGGAAACTTAGAGTGTTTTATTATGTGGAACGAATTATCCTCTATAAACTGGCTTGAAATGCAGAGGACATAACCAGTTAGAAACCATGGCAGTTAGCAGGGTGATTCATCACCACTGTGACTCACATGTACCAAATGGGTCCGATTGGTCCTTATATTACTCTTCTTGATATCATACCTGAAATCACCAGTATTAAGAGGGTGGAACAGAGACATGCTTCCTGCTGTACACAGCCGTTGACCACATCCCTCCCATCTTCTGCTTATCACGGTTCTCATCCTCTCCATCATCTCTGCAATGCTGTCATATCTCACCATGCAGTGGCACTAATTTGTCCACCACGCCTTAGGAGTCTGGGTGTGTTTACTGATCCACAACCCATGGACTTGAGACTGAGAGGCTCTTGGGCAGGAGTGGGATGTCAGATACCTTTTGAATTCTGTTTTATCAGTTCTGTTTTGGCACAGAAGCAACCTCTTCTTATTGTCTCAGGCTCTTAGTGAGCCGTAGTTATCTATTCGAGGAGGCCACTTACTTTATGGACCTCTTTTTAGAAAACAAAGAGTCAAAGAGAAAGATTTTTAATTTAAAAATTCTTTGCAAAGCCGAGTGTGGTATTGGGTGCCTGAGGTTCCAGCTGCTTGGGAGCCTGAGCGGAGAAGAATGGCACAAGCAAGGACTTCTTTTTTTTTTTTCCAAAACCAGTTAAATTTTGTTAAACTGTTATGAATGCAATGTGTCCACATATCTTCAGAATAAACAAATCTAAATAGAATCCAGCATGTAAGACTTTCAATTTTTGATCATTTTAGCTAAAAGAGAATTAGGTCTTATTAAGTTCTCTGAGGAGAACTGAGATGTGTTTGCTTGTGGAAAAGATTATTGTGAAGCAGCACCTGCGAGGTCGGGAAAGCACAGACATGCACACTGCAGAGAAGGTCCCACTTCTGTGTCATTTCTGGCTGCAACCCAGGTCACAGCTGGGGAGCCCTTTCCCACTTAGATAAAGCTGGGCTATGCTGCAGAGAAGGATTTCAGATAAGCCAGAATGAAACAGAGCTACTGAGTTGATAAAGTAGGCGGTCACCTTGGGAAAAGACAAACAGTTGATTGAGTCGTGGGTAGTGGGGAGGGAGGTGGGGCTATGTGTCTTTACTTCAGTGATCCATATGGTGCTGTGGCTTTGTAAGTTATATTCTTCAAACAGTATGATTTGCTAGATTTAAAAGAAAAAATTCAAAGTTTAAAAGTTAAGTAAGTTACAGGAGCAGGTTTTCCTCTTTCTTAAAGAATGTGCTTCTGTAAATGAAATGATTAGGTCATTTTATGAGACACCAAGCTATTTTGATGTAGGGATGAGCCCCTTGCTTTTGGTTGGGTGATTCCAGGTTCTTGGTAGGGTTATTTAAGAAACGAATGCAGGGACACACAGATTGTAAACCAGAAAGAATGCTTTACCCCAGCACAGCAGCAGCACAAACAAGAAGGAAGGGCACTGCCATGAAGGAGAGCAGGACACAGGAGTGAGGGTGCTCCGGAGCCCTAGGCAACGTCCTGCTTCCTTTTATATGTTCTAATGGAAGGAGGAATTGGTAATTAAGGACATATTTTGGATGACTATTTTGATTGACAGTTTTAAAGTTGTATGGCCTTTTCTCTAATGTGCATGTCCCTTCCCATAATGCATCTGATTTTAAACATATGTATACCCAATTATGCATGGGCATAAGATGGCTAACAGAAAATTCCCCCACTAAACATTCACTTAGAAAGCACAGTTTCCTTGTTTTATATGCACCCTACACCAGTTCAGATTGGAGCAGCCCCTTAGCCTTTTCTCCACACATAACTGGATTGTAATTAAATAGAAAACTGATGGTCTCCAGGTAGAAAAGAAACTTATTCTATTGTCCAGGGATGGATGTACATGCAGCTTGATGCACATTGGCACCCTCAGTTGCTAACAGGTTGCTAGGTACGTTGTTTGGAGAGGGATCTCTGTGTGTGTTTAGTTCATGAAGGTAAAGATCTCCGTCTGTCAAGTGTATTAGTAGAAGAGAGAGGTGTACATGGCCCAATCCAAGTGAAGTCCCAAGTGGCTAAACTATCCCCTGTGCTTTCCACTCTCTCAGGAGGAGATCTAACATGGTAAGCATCAAGGTTACAAACATTTCAGCCCTAAGTTATTGCAGTTCATTTGTTTTAACATCTTTGTTTTCAATGTCTTTAGAAACCAGTAGGTTTAGACACAAAGTAAAGAAAAACCAGCCTACAGTTCATAATCCCAGAGAACCTAGGGAGACATACATGGGTGTAATGTACATGGGAAGTAGAAAAAGACAAGATTTCCTGATTAAATTAGAAATTGGGAGCATGGGGATCATGGACGAGGGTTAAAGGGGAAGGGGAGGAAAGGGAGCAGGCAGAGAATAATGTATAGCTCAATTAAAACAGTTTTAAAAAAGAAAATCAGGGAGTATCGCTGTAGGCAATTTTGATTTGACCACTTGTGTTGGAGTTGCTTGACTCTCAGAAAGAAAAGCAAACTATATGCCAGGGAAAAGAGATTCTTTCCCTCCCTGTGACCCTCTCCTTCCTTGAATATATCTAACCCACCTCAGAAGAAAGGCCAAAAGGAAAAAGATTGAGGAGTATCAAACTAAATTAAAGAATCAACTAAGGATTTCCCAGGGAGCCATACTATTCACTTGGGATCAGCAGATCATTGTGATGGTGACCCATCCCATGAGAAACTGTGACCTTTTTAAGAGAGGCTGAGGCAAGAGGAAATGGTTAAAGACAAAAATGATGAAGATCCCATCAGGTACTTTTGAAACAGTACTCTCAGGGTTAGGGTTAGGATTAGGTACTTTTGAAACAGTGGCCTCAGTCCAAGGATAAATAGGTAGTTTCTGGGCTAATGGCCTTGTAGAAGTACTTTCTGTATGAGGTTGTGGCTACCTCCAAGGAAGTCTGTAGATGATAAACTAGCAAAGTCATTTGCATAGTTACTGTCAGGCAATCTTTATTGGTAGAACTTTTTCTTGATGACTCCATTTTGGTTCTGACAACGTTCATCTTTCTTTCCCAGTGGAAAAGGACTCAGATGGTATTTCAGTTCAAACAGTTTGGACAAGGTTGGCTATGAGTTCTTGGGCCCTCGTTGCTGATGAGAAGGCTCTTCTGTCCACAAGAATGAACTATCACTGGAGCCTGCCATTCATTATTATCTGGGAGTCATGCAGGGGAAGCATCTGTGCTGCACAGATGTGTTGGCCCCAGAAGCTTGGGGGGTGGGGCAGGATAGTATAGGTCAAAGTGGAGACAGAGGGTAGAGTGGGTGTGAAGTTTTGGAAGTGAGGCAGGCTTTGCTCACAGAACTGAAATTACATAGGATGTTGTGAGGCAATTGTAATAGCTATACCTTTTTGTTAGGGCAACAAGCTTTGGAGGGATTTTAAGCAGAAAGTAATTACATCAAATTGCCTTGGGCAATGATGGCTTGGAAGGAAATGAGGATGCATTTGAGGGACAAGGTAAAGGCTCATTGCAGCGCAGTTAGGAAGAAGTGTGGCAGAAGCCAATGAAAGGGAAGACTGTTCAGGAAACATTTGTCCAGTGTCCATTGGGGATCATTTTCTTTCTGTGAATAACCAGGTCTTGAATTAAAGTGTATTAGTTTACCATGGTTGGCATTAAAATTTGGAAGCAGGCAAGTGTGGTGATGCACTCCTTTTATCCCAGTACTTGGAAGGCAGAGAGCTGGATCTCTATGAGTTTGAAAATGGCCTGGTCTATAGAGTGAGATCTAGGTTAGTCAGAGCTAAATAGAAAGACTCTGTCTCGGAGAAGGAGAAGGAGAAGGAGAAGGAGAAGGAGAAG
>NC_022019.1:198747-211966 GCF_000317375.1 Microtus ochrogaster
AGAAGAAAGAAGAAAGAAGAAGAAGCTTTCTCAGCATTAGATGTTCCCAGGGATGGATGTTCTTGCTGAAGTCTACTCCAAAATCCTCTGTGTCGAAGATAAAACCTCACACAAATCTTGGGAAATTTTCCCTGTAACTTTGTCCCACAGGGAAAGTGGCTTCTTAATGCACATTTGTAACTTACCACAGTGTTAATGGCCTTTAGACTCCTACATTATGAAGAAAATAAATGTATTATTAATAATGTGGATAGTTATATTGCCAATTAAATGAAAGGCTTCTAGCTGTTCCATCTGAAAAGGATTCAGGATTCATTTGTTACTAGGTAAAAACAGATCTATTTTGGTGGATGGGTGGCTTTGGGGCCATTGATGCCGGGCAACCCATAAGTGCATGTGGAAATGAATCTCAGGGACAATCATATTTTATTTCTGGTGGCTAATTGATGCTCAGAGATTTGGGGTTTAATTATGCATGCTTGAAAATAAAAGAGAGAATTAAATTTCTTTTAACCCTAACTGTGTAAGGCTTTGTCATTATTTTCTAGCACATCACCTGGTCCTCATTAGAGTCTCAGTAAATATTGGTTACATTGTAGAACTCTTCTAATTTTATTGAAGTATATCAAATTACAAACCTAATTCAATTTCTGGTTAAATATCCCCAATGAATTGAAAGCAGGGCCATGAGAAGATATTTTCATGCTAATGTGCATATAGCATCTTTATTCAGAATACCTAAAATTTAGAAGCAACCTGTGTCCATCATCAGGATATATAAGCAAAATGTGTTTTATATATAGAATGGAGTATCATTCAGGCTTAAGGGAGGGGACTAGAAAGCAGAGCACACCATGGGTGCTCTTGAGGATAATATGGTAGAGAAAACATGGCAGTCACACGGGCAAATACTGTGATTCTAGTTATGGAAGGTTTAGAGAGGCCAGAGTCATAAAGGAAGAGTGTAAAACAGTGCTCATTGGGAGAAAGGAGACAGGGAGCCGATATTTAGAGGTCAGTGGTAGGATGGATGATGGCAGCTTGGGTATATTTAATGTTATCAAGCTGCACACTTGACAATGACTATAACAGTACCACACATATTATGTGTAATACTATACACAGGTGTATCTCACAAGGAGAGATTTAAAAATAGAAAACATTAATCAGGCATATAGCACTGATTCTAGCTCAGCTGCTTTTTTTTCGGAATTGGCTCCAGATGATACTGTCACTCCAGAGAAACAGCTTAAACAGATCATTTCAGTAAGAACCTCTGCACTGGCCCCCTTTGCTCCAGTAGAGGACAGCATGGGGGCCATCCCTGGGGTCTGAGGCAAGGTGGGTTGAGCATGTGTGGATGGAATATGAGTTCTGCTCTTTTTTGGTTGCACATCCTTGACTTCTGGAATGATACAGATCATTCTTTGCCCCATCTTTTATTATTGAGCACTTTCATTTTCTTTCACTTAGAACAATAATTTCTAGGTTCGTGGCATAAAAAGAGTCCATTTTTATGGCTGGACAACACATTGTGTTTTGTGTTTTGTGTTTTGTGTGTTAGTTGGTAGACATTTGAGTTGTTCATTCATTTGGATATATGAATGGTTCTGGTGATAATATTTATCACCAAACATTTGCTTAAAAATCTGTTTTCAGTCCTTTAGGTGTGTACTTAAGGGGGAATTCTAAGTCGTGTGGCAATTCTATGATCAGCTTTTAGGGAGCTGACAGGTTGTTTTCTGCAGTGGTTTCAATTTCTATCTTAATCAATACTTGTCAGGTCCTGTCCTTTTTAAACAGGCCTTCTGGTTTAAACCGGTCGTGAAGTGGTATCTCACTTAGGCTTTGATTTGCATTTCTCTAATGACTCATGACACTCAGCATATTTTTATATGCTTGTTGGTTGTTTGCATGAATGCTACTTAGTTGGAGGGTTGGGCCTAGAAAATATTATGTTAAACAGAAAAATACAGACAGGCACAGTGTTGTGTACTATATAGGTCTATTCATATGCCATGTTCTGAACATGTGCAAGTCAGGAAGCAGATTAGTGGTTCCTGGGGATGTTGTGGGGCAGCTCTTTCAGACTGATGTGCTAATGTAATTCGGAACTCATTAGAGGTGGTGACTGAATAGTACTGTAAATGTGTTGAATGCTGTTGAGTTATCTCTTTAAAACTCCCATTTTTGCTACAAGAATGTTGTTCCAGTTTTTTTTTAAGTACCTAGTTTGACGTTAAACCCGAATCTCTAGTTTTTGCAGTGGGGTGGAATGGGTGACTGTGGATTCTCACCTTCTGCTAGAATGCAGGGAAATACTGGATAAATCCCAGTGTTCTCAAAGCATGTTGATCATGACAGTGTGCATGCCTGGTCTTGACAAGTAATCCCTTGTTGCCAGAAGAGGCAATGTGAAGCCCAAGCAGTCACTCCCAGGTGATGCGTGGGGGACTGTGGGTGTGGAGACAACAAACCAAACACAGAAACTGGGATGAAACAAAGAGTTTAAAACCAACACATTATCAAGAGATGTGGCCTTTGGCTGGTGTGGGGCATGGAGCAGAGCTGGAGTTCCTGAACAATGGACATGCTCTGTGAACGTTGCTCTTACTCCCAGGGAAAGAGTACCACCATACCGAGGCCTGAGAAACCCAGGAGGACACCCCCTCTTCCTCAGTTTCTGACTGTGAGTGAGGAAGAAAAGACACTGGAAATTCCAGGCTTAACTTGATGATGCAAGAATGTCCACCTGGGAAAGGAGTCTGGGACCACCCATCCCAGGAATGTGAGGGCCCTGGTTCTTGTGTGCACACCACAGGTTTTCACATTTCTTCAATTCAAGGTCCCTGTGGAAAGTTAACCTCCACTGAAGAAATATGTTCACAGAAAAAAGAAAAAAATGCCAACTCGTGGAGGAAATAAACGATCCAGCAGGAGGGAAACACCCAGCCGTGAGTACAGATGCTCATGCTCCAAGCAGCTAAGAAAGATGGAAAGGGAAGCAACACCCACGGTGAGTGGGCAGCTGCTCCCATTAGCCCAGGGAAACCTTGCTGAAGAAACTGAAAAGGGAAAAGACGAAGTCTGATGTCCTGACCTGCTCTTTTGTGTTGGATACCGAGACCGGGGACCAAGAGCCCAGGGAGAGTTAAGTAACTCATTCAGGTGGCAGTCAAGTTCCACCCTTGGCTATATTTACTGTGATGCTTGGGTGTCTTTTTTTTAAACATAGAAAAGCCTTCACATGACTCATGTCTACAACTTGATGAGTTTGGAGATAAATACACAACTCTGACACCAAGATCATAAAGTTGCCACCTCCCAATGTTTCTTCCTGCCTCCATTTTTATCAGCATCATTATTTTCTGTTAAGAACCCTTAACACAAGCGGTACTTTCTAAATGAATGGGACGTAAGTGTTCTCAACACATACACAAACGCAATGTACAATCATGTATATAGACATGTCAGATTATAATAATCATTTCACAGTACATGCATATGTTAAAACATTGTTTTATACTTTAGCAAAAGGCTTTTACTCTTGGCTTCGGGTATTGGAGACTTATTTATCTTACAGAACTGTAGGTTCCTCCATTGAGCCATCAATGCACAAGTGTCTTAGGCAGATATTGGTCTTAATTTGTCTTGAGAGTGTAGCTTGATTTGTCTTGAGAGTGTAGCACTTTAGAGAGGGAAGCCACATGAAATTTTAAGTGTGACTTTAGGAAAACAAAGCCTGAAGCAGCCTCTAAAACCACATTAGTGCTCATTGAGCACTCTGCTGATAATTGGTTTCACCTGTTGCCTGTGTCAAACCAGTGGGAAGTGGGCGCTTTGTGTGATTAAATAACATTATGTCCAAAACTCTAGATGAGAGCTATTTCCAGGAAATGTCCTATAAACCTCAGCCCTGAGTCCAAACCATGGCTTTTTTCATTGAAACCCAGAAGTCATATAAAGAAGAGTGGTGTCGTGTGGCTCTGTCTTAAAGCTAATGTGCTCTACCATGCTACATGGAAGTTGAGCATGAGGAAGGCTGTGTGCAGGGCTAATGGGATCTTTAACTCTGGTTAACAAGGGGTGTCTCTGTTAAGCAGCTTACCTGAACTTTTTTTTCTTCCAGTGAACTTGTGGAAACAGAAAACATTCTATTAAAAATAAAGTGGGTTCTAGCATCCCACTAACTGGGTGTGTATGTAAAGAAAATGAGTGAGCGTATCAAAGAATACACAACTCCTATATTTACAGCAGCGCTATTTATGCCGGTCAGGCTATGGGGTCACTGAGGTCTCCACGGATGTCACTGGATAAAGACTGTGAGTCTGTGCAGGCTGGAGTGTTAGTCAGGAAAGGAAGAAGTTCTGCAGTCTCTGACAACTTGGAAGGAGTTGGAGATGTTTGTGTTTGATGAAATAAGCCAGGCCCAGAAAGACAAGTGCTGTGTGATCTCATGGATACGTGGGCTCTAGAAATCATGTCAGAGGAGCAGAGCATAGAATGGTGCTTCCCAGAGTCTGGAAAGTCTAGGAGGATGGGAGATACAAGAGATTATAGGACAAAAAACAAATTGTACTTCTGTAGGAGTGAGGTCTAGTGTCCCCAGTACAATAGGACAGAAGTGTTGTACATTTAAACACGTAATATATATAGAGAGAAACACAACTGCTACACATTTCTTATATATTTTGCAAAGGTTTATGTTGTTGGGGTTTTTTACTCTTTGGGAGACTGCCACCCAGCTCCCTCGTAAATACATACACAGAGGTTTACTGTTACTTATGAATGCCCTACCTTAACCTTAACATATTTCTAGCCAGTTTTCCTTAACTTAAATTATCCCATTTACCTTTTGCCTCTGGGCTTTTTCCTTTTCTTCTTTCCGCATATCTTACTTTCCCTCTGCTCCATGGCTGTGTGTAGCTGTGTGGCTGGCCTCCTAGCATCCTCCTCTCCTTGGGCTCTTGCTCTTTCATCTCAGATTTCTCTTTCTGTTCATTTTGTCTGCCTGCCAGCCCCACCTAGCCTTTCTCCTACCTTGCTATTGGCTATTCATCTCTTTATTAGACCAATCAGGTGTTTTAGACAGGCACAGTAACACAACTTTATAGAGTTAAGCAAATGCAATATAAAAGAATGCAACACATCTTTTGCATCATACAAATGTCCCACAGCATAAACAAATGTAACATGTCTTAAAATAATATTCACAGAAGTTATAGAAGAGTTCTAAAATTCCCAGTACAAAATCATAAATTTTTAAGGAGGGAGAGATTCTAATCACCCTGGACTTGAACATCACACACTGCCTGCCAATCCCAAATTTTGCCCCACAGATGCATGCAATCATCACCTGTTGATTAACATAATGAAGAACAAAGCATTTTCTGTTCTTAACCACTGGCTGGAGAGAGATCAGGTAGTTAAAACATGAGGAGAAGCCTTGAGGAGGGGAGAAGTCAGTACTGCTGAGTGAGAGATCATGAGCCCCAGTGCTCAGCGGTGCTTTCAGGGAGTCAGAGTCGAAAACCAGTGCTCCTTCACCTCTCTCAGTTGTGCAGGGTGGGAGCTGACCAACTGTTGCTCTTCTGCTAAACAATGGGAAGCGGTGTTATATGCCTTCCATTTAGGGAAGGGCATCTCCTTCATTTAGGCACCATATGTTTACATGTGGCTGAGGTTTATGACCACCTTCTCATCACAGAAGTTGTGGCAATACCATATATAATTTGTCATTATTAACATGGTTATCAATAAATGACCCTGACAGGTACTAAGTTGATTTTAAGCCAGTCCCTTGGAATCTTATCAGACTAACTGCTCAGTAAATAAAGATATTTCTAACGCTACTTGAAAGTAGAGATTAGGTTATCTGGCCTCTCGGTGCCCTTCTCTGTAAATATGACTTCAGAGCCCTCAGAATTAATTGCTTCTTGAACACATAGTTACTGCTCACTTAGCCCTGTGCCGAGAAGTAGATCATTCTGCCTGCTGGAATCTTGCTGTTCTGTAGTTATGTGAAGAGTGAAGGATTATAGGAGGGGTTTATGTGACTTGAAGGCAGGTAGATTTAGGATCTCTAGAGACTAATCCATAGACAAACAAATTCAGTGTTTACCTTTTCTTTTTTAAACACACATTTAATACTTACAGGGCGATAGTTTCCTTCTCATTAAGTGCTGTGTGTAAGTAGGAAAACTAAGCAACAGAGAGTGGGGGCTGGTTTTCATTTGGTTTGACTGGGTAGAAACACCCTGAAATTTAGGTGGATACACTTTGATAAAACAAGAACCAGTGTATGGTTGTCATTTTATATTTTGGAGAAATACAAATTTCCCTTTCTCTTGATTCAGGCAAAAGATACTTAAGTCTTAAAATAATTGAAAAAAAAATTGCTGATACGTGCTTCACTACAGAGGCGCATTTATGAGCCTTCCAGAATGGAATATGAACTAAATGGACCATACTGTGATGTATATTTTCACAACGCTGTGTAGAAAGGGAATATTTTACAAATCCAGACTTACTGGAATTTTTTTCAGTTAGAACTCCATTAGATAAAAGGCCTTTGGATTGGACCTGTAACCAAGTTACCACTGCTCTTGATTCTCAGCTGGCAACGGGATGACTCAGCCTCTAGAATCTTATGAGCAGTTCGTTATAAGCACAGCTCTCTCTCCTCACCTCTCTCCTCTTCCACTCTTCCTTCTTGGTCTCCCCCCACCCCCGCCATCTCTGGTTTTGCCTCTCTGGAGAACCTTAACTAATATATACATTGTACCCTAAGGTTATCTTATCCATTTTCTTGATTCATTTCTACCAATATGTTAGTGATTCGCAGACTCTTTCAGTGTGGATTTCCGCATGGCCACAAGCTGTCATCTGGATGTAAAATGTCCTCTACAGGCTCTATTTGAATACTTGGTCCCAACTCATGGAGGTGCTTTGAGAGGTTGTAGAACTTTTGGAAGTGGGACTTAGCTAGAGGGAAAGGGTTAATGAAGGGTGGGCCTTGGAGATATATGTAGCCCAGCTCCACTTCCTGTCTGGTCCCTTTTTCCTGATCTGTTGAGATGTGAGAAGCCTAACTCTCCCACTCCCATGAGCTCCAGTATGCATCACCCTCTGTGGCAGACTGTCACCTTTCAAACCATGAGGGAAAGTAAATCACCCCCCTTAACTTGCTTCTTTAAGGTATTTTGTCACTGATGAGAACAGGAACTGATGTAGGCCACTTTTTAACCATAATAAATCTGTTCGTGAATGTTCTACCTCATTTCTTTCTTCCTCCTTGGGGCTTTTGTAGTTTGTGCTTTTGGCATGGTTCATGCATATTTACACACTAAATGCCCTCGGTATTGCTCATTCTGAGTTTTAAGTTTCACCTCAGGGTTTCTGCCTCTCAGGGGGGTTGTTGCCCAGAGGAGCACTCGGGTGCTGCGGCTCCAGACACACAAAGAGCTGGAAATATACAAGCTAAGATGAAATTATACTCCAGCTTATTCTGTCTGGTTGAGAGCTGCACAGGAGAGACAGGAACGCATGCACTCAACATCCACCACCCCAGTTCCCTTCCTGAGAGGGAGTAAGGGGAAAAGACAGACAGGAATCACAAAACACACAGAGGGTAACTAACAGTCAGGAGGGGACACACATAAAGCAAGGAAAAAGAGAACATTTGTCAAAGATTGCAGGCAGAGAAGAGAAGATAAACAAGGAGTCAGGTAAGGATCCTCTCCTGCTTTTCATAAGCCTTTTCCTCCATAACTCAGCAAAGCCTTTACATACACTCAAGTGTGGTTGCTTTAACCCACAGAGCCCTCCTTATGGTGGCCTCTTGAACAAGCTGTAGAACCATCACTAGACAACCAGCTCTTGACCTGTGCCATCACTCTGAGCTAAAATAAGCCTCTTTATCATTCCCAGCCTCTGCTACTTTTGTTATAGCAACAGAAAAAGTGAATATAGTCAGTGATGCTGAATATTTTTTCATATTCTTATTGGCTGTCCTCTGAAGAAATGTCTGTTCAGCTCTTATTCCCTTTTCAACTTTGCTGTTGTTGTTTTGAGATATGGTCTCACTATGTAACCCCAACTCGCCTGGAATTTGCTAAATAGACAGGGCTAGTTTTGAATGTATCCACCTGTCACTGCCTTCTGAGTATTAGGATTATTTTAAGTTAGAGGATTTCCCTTCTTGCTTTTGACTGAGTATTGGGATTATTTTAAGTTAGAGGATTTCCCTTCTTGCTTTTGAGCCATTTTAGTCTCATACAGTTTGGGTATTTACTCTTTACCAGATATGTGATTTTTCAAATATTTTGTTTTGTTTCATATGGATTTTAGGTTGTGTCTTCAATTTCTGTGAAAAATAATATTGGAGTTTTGATGAAGAACTCAGTGAATCAACAGATTGTTGAACTCTGGAAATTTCAACAATCAACATGTTTATTTGGTATCCAGTAACTTTGCTCAATCCAATTATAAGTTTTTCCATATAACAAGCTTAATAAAAATCCAGAGACAAAATTTGGGGTTCAACCTGAAGGTCAGGAAAGCAAAACAGCCAGTCACTGGCTCTTACCTCTACCTCAGTCCATAATAGTGATCCTGCTTCCAGGAATCTCAGAATGAAACTGAGCCTGAGAGCTGTGTCCTCCCGTCTTATAATTCTCTCTAGGGCTGGGATTAAAGGCATACACCACCACCCGGTTTCTATGGCAAACTAGTGTGGCTACTGGGATTAAATGTGTTTGTCATCACTGCCTGGTCTGTAAGACTGACCAGTGGGGCTGTTTTACTCTGGTCTTCAGGCAAGTTTTATTTATTAAAATGCTAATGAAATATCACTATACTTCCAGATTTTATATGTGTATGTCTGTGCTTATGTGTGTATGCATGCATGTGTGTTTATGCATGTGTTAGTGTGCCTTCATAAGTGTGTGTGTGCATATGTGTGCCTGTGTGCATTTGTGGGTGTGCACCTGTGCATTTGTACCTCTCGGTGTGGATGTGCACAGCACAGTTTTAGAGTTGTGTCTTTAAAAGATTGTGGATTTTAATTTATATTTTCTCATTTAACTTATTTCCAAGTAGACAGCCTTTCCTCCCTATTATCTAAATCCACCAGCTAGGACTTCAGCTACTAGCTGAAGTGGCAACATTAGGCATTCAGCTGAGGACTTTTTATGTGGCCTTTATTCAAGCCTACTTTTGGTCTGAATACTTCTATCCATCCCTACTTGACGGAGAACGGTGGTCTTCTTTGAGTGCTGTGCTTTTCAAATTCCGTTAAACTAAATTTTGAAACACAAACGAGCTTCAGTGGGACTAGTGTCTGTACCTGTCATCTAGGGAACTTGCCAAGTGGAAAGACCTCAACTTCTCTGGCCCCTCACAGTCAGGAATTTACTACCAACTTCAAGTTGTAAAGGTTTGCAGAGTTTCGTGGGGGTTAAAATGTGTTTTTCTCCTAATTATAAGAAGTAGTTCCAAACTATATATAATGTGGCAAGTCTCGAGAGATAGAGAATAAAAGAGATACTGTCCTTAATTCTGCCTCTTGTTATTTAATTTGGTTACTTTTTTGATGTTCCCTACTTTAGTTACAGGTAGTATTTTTCCTCTGGGGCTGTGGGGAGAACATCCCCTGTGGAAGGCTCACGGGGATACAGGACTTGAAGCTACAGACTTTGATAATTCTTTTGCTTTAAATAACTTCACCTTGAGGGATTGGAGCGACATCTCAGTGGTTAAGAGCACTGGCTGCGCTTCCAGATCGGGATTCGAGTCTTGGCAATTATATGGTAGCTCACGACCATCTGAAATTGCAGCTCCAGGGGATCAGGAACCCTCTTCTGGACGCCATGGACACCAGAAATACATGTTGCATACAGACATACATGCAGGCAAAACACCCATACATATAAAATCTTTAAAAAATATTCTGAAATTTTATTTCACTCTGTAGACACTGTGTGGGACAAGTTTTTAAACTATTTTTAGACCTTTGTCTAAAACATTTTAGACTTATTATCTATTTTAGACTTATAATCTTCTAACCTCAATTAAGGCAATAATGGTAATCTCCTGCACATGTGCCCACAGGTCAGCTTGATATAGACACACCCATGCTCATGTGCCCCCAAGTCAGTCTGATCTAGACACACCCCTGCACACGTGCCCACAGGTCAGTTTGATCTAAACACACCCATGCACATGTGCCCCCAGGTCAGCTTGATATAGACACACCCCTGCACACGTGCCCACAGGTCAGCCTTATCTAGACACACCCCTGCACATGTGCCCACAGGTCAGCCTGGTCTAGACACACCCCTGCACACGTGCCCATAGGTCAGCCTGGTCTAGACACACCCCTGCACACGTGCCCACAGGTCAGCCTGATCTAGACACAACCTCACTGAGACTCTCTCACCAGGCAAGTCTTCATTGTGTCAAATGGACAACTAAAACTAACCACCATGGACGAGCAAGATGGCTCAGTGAGTAAAGGTACTTGCCTCCAAGCCTGTTGAGCTGAGTTTGATCCCTAAGACCCACATGCTTGGAGGAAACAAATCCCCCAGGTAGTAGTTGTGCTCTGACTTTCAGACATGCACTGTGGCAGGAGTATACATAAAGCACACACACACACACACACACACACACACACACACACACACACACACACACCACTGAAAATTACCAATCAAACAAATCCTGAAACTTAGCCATCACAGACTCCGTACAATTTACTCCACAGTCTTCACACATGGGTAGCTGCTTTCCAGGAGAGGAACAAGTTGAAACTGCTCCTCTTGGCCATGAGTCTCTTATAGTGGAAAAGCCTAGGGGTGCCTTAAATCCAGCCTCGATCTTTGCCTCCTGTCCTGCTCTGAGAATAGTCACCCTGCGCCAGCTGCGCTGTCATCTTCTCTGTATAATACCCAGACAACTTCCTGCTTCTGGACTCCGTTCCTCGCTTTCTCAAAGCCCACACTGCTTCCTGTCATCCACCTCTTAGAGACTTGCGAACTGACCCCCTTTCTCACTGGAACTAGGTCTCATGGCATCTGTTAACTTATTATAGACACAATAGGGCTCAATGCTTGGCCAAACATCATATACATAGCAAATATTTTTGGAATTAGTGAATGCATTTTGAATATTCTCTTGCTTACATTGAAATCTGCTTTATATTTGAGATACAGTGACACAAGCCTCAGATTTCATTGTCTTTCTTCTCCCTGTTTGAATTCTATATCTGATTCTATGCTATAATTTTACATATGACATTTCTAATCTTCACAGTGGTCTCCTGGAGCATCTATTGTCTTCTTCTTTGTGTAGTGGGTGTTGGGTCTTCAGGCTCCTTAGTTCCTCTAGAGTCAGCAGCTGACCTCCCTTCTGGGTGGACTCACTCCTATAAGCACCAAGTCCTGGCCTGGTTCTGAAGTTCCTAGATGTGTTTGTTCTGACCTTCCTATAAACGTGATCCTATCCTGATAGTCACCTCATCTCTGTCTGCACCAGGTGGCACAGAGCAATGAGGGAAGAACAACCCTGAGAAGTTGATGCCAATTAAAGGAGATGGGAAAGCCAAGGGTATCTCCGCATTTGGCATGGGTGACAGAGAAGTCTCACTCCGAGAACTCAGGCTGGCATTCCTGTGAGCATTCACTGGTTGACTGCAGGCATCTCTTAGTTTCTCTGAATCCCAGTTCCGCCATGTTTTCTATGAGCACACACATCTCACTTTATGAGACACAGTCTCATACTGTAGTTGAGGCTTACCCTAAATTTGAACAGTCCTCATGACTCAGCCTCCTGATTGCTGAGCTTGTGGACAGGAGCCACCACAGCTGGCTTGCGAGCACAGGTTTATCTGACTCTCATGCTTGTCGACTCATGGATCACATGTTAGAATGCATGTGCTTTGTAAGAAATAGTCATAGCCATGTCGGCATGATCAAATACATTATTGTGGGTGTCAGATTGCAAATGGAGGTGCTAACTTCTTGAGTAGAGTATTCTTATTCCAGGGGTCCCAAATTATGGCTCATGGCCAACTCTGACTGGCCTCCTGTTTTTATATAACTTGTGAGCAAACAATTTTTTATATTTTAATTTGTCTTTAAAATAAAATGACTATGACATATAACTATTACATAAAATTCAAATCTCGGTGTCTATAAACAGAGTCCATTAGAACGTAGCTGAGCACATTTGCTTATAGACCGTCCAGGGCTGCTTTTGTACTGCAGCAGCTGAACGGGTAGCCATGAATGACTGCAGCCATATTGAGTTCATACATTTACTCCCTGACTCTTCAGGAAAAAGCTCAGTGTCCACCTTTTCTTGTTGAAAACTCCCAGAAAGAAATGGGAGTGTAAAGAAACCTCATTTTTCACCTTTAATATGTTTGCTGAATTCTTTTGCTTGGTAGTAAAGATAAAATGAAGATGCACCGTCTCCCCCACGCAGTTTTCTGTGCGGAAATGACAAGCTCACTGAAGTGCCAATGTAACATTGAAAGTCAGGGAAGAGCGAAGTGCCCATCTCCAGTTTCCAGCCCCCTTCACATGTTGAATGACGCCCATGTCTGCTGTTGAACCTCCAAATGCTTGTTATCTGGATCTTCAGACAATTACTCAGCTGGGCTTCACCACGCCCTTCACTCATGTTTCTTCTGTTTTTAATAGTGGTTATTGTAGAGTAATGACTTCAGCACGCCCTTCACTCATGTTTCTTCTGTTATTAATAGTGGTTATTGTAGAGTAATGACTTCTTGGCTCCACTCTTTCTTCTCCAGATACGGTCACAATGCTTCTCTTTGGAGCCAGAGCTGGGCTGCCTTGGTGCTCCACCGCCCCTCCCTCCCTACTCTCTGCTCCCCGGGGTGCTTCAAGTGAAGCATTCTCCTTGATCCTAAGAAGGGAGACAAATAAGGCACCAGGTTAAAGGAAAGCTATCACAGGAAGAAAATGAACACGGCACCTTGGAAGTCATTCCCTGTCCCTTTCCTGGGCCTTCTCCTAATGCACTGAATAGTAGCTAGAACTCTGTTGGCACAGAAATATTCTCTCCTCATCTAGTAATGGCAGGGAGTGCTTCTGCTCTCTGTGCATTTCCAAGTGGCCTGCTGGCGCACACCTCTAGTCTCAGTATTCCACAGCAGAGGCTGGCAAATCTCTGAGTTCAAGGCCAGCCTGCTCTA
>NC_022019.1:213883-235052 GCF_000317375.1 Microtus ochrogaster
TGAGTACATCCCATGTTCCTCTTTTTGGGTCTGGCTTACCTCACTCAGGATAGTGGATGTTGGCAGTGTTGCTCAGCTCTCTCTGTGGAACAGGAAGCTGCCCTAGGTGTGTACTTACTGCAGTGATGTTTCTCACAAGACTCTAGCAAGCCACCCTGTCTAGACGGGTGCTTCCCTCTCCTGTACACGTTCAGCCCACCGAATGGTGGTATTAATTCCTTTCTATGTGCACACTTTGATTTTCTTTGATTTTCAAGCGTCTCCAAGTTTCCATATTGGGTAGCTTTGTAGTTTTAACTGCAACTGCTCCTCAAAATATTGGTGGAAGCCTTAGTTCCTTGGTGCAGCCTGTGTCAGATTCCATTAGCTCAGCTCAGCTCAGCTTTAATTGGGACTTCAGTTGCTTGAAAACCTTTTTAATGGCCAGGCGTTTAATTGCCCTCAGTTCCCCAGCCTCAAAACATCTCGGCTTATGGCTTTCCATATATTTTGTTTTATTATTTGAGCCAGTTTTCCTATAATGGAATTGATAGTTTTTAATTTTGCTACAATTTAATGTTAAAAAATGGGACGTTCAATTGCAATTAAAATTATGGGATTATAATAGTTCTCACTACCCTTTTATTTCTCAGTAAAATGTGCATATATGTAGCTTTTTAGAGTGAGGTTATTTTGTTTTCATGCAAAAGTGGTAAAGGAAACTTCCAGGCTGCTGAGGCCGGTGGCTGCCATCTTTGGTGTTTGTTGTGAGTCTAGTTATGTCAAAGGATACGTTCAGATGGACAGAAAGATTTAGAAAAATATTGTAGGGGAAGTCCAGCCCAAGGGGGTGTGTTCATCTCGGGCTAATGTTTACGTATAAATCTGGCGGGCGTGAGCCCCGCCGGTTCCTTTTTTATTTCCTGGTCATCGCTGGAACCCTGGTTTTGTAAGCTCTCCCCTTCTTCACCTTAATAAAGCTGATATTAAAGCTAGCCTGATTAATCCTATTTGCCGGTCATTTACGCCCCTACAAAATATCCTGAGAAAGATTTCTAAAATTTATTCCAAAAACAATTAAAATAGGCTTAAAATTTGGCAAAAAGCTGCATTGAGGTTAGATATTTTAAACTTTATAATCTGTATGTAAATATCAGTTCTTACTAGTTACCCTTTTCAGAAGCAATTTGCAAGCTACTGCCTCTGACGAAAGTCACTGAGTCCCTTAGACAAACTAAACACCTATTGAACTGAGTTCTTTAGTCAAGCCAGAATGCCCTCTCAGTCCAGCCTCATGAGTTGTTCTGAGATCAGGCCTCTGTTAGCTGTGGGAGCTTTAGGAAAGAAGGTGTTTTCAAAAGTCCTGGTTTGTTTCTTTTGTTGATTTTTCAGGTTTTGATGTTAATATTAAAGTCAATTTTGAGTAACAGGAAGCTCCTGCCCAACACAGCTGTAGTCAGAGGTTCCTGGGTAGAGCCACAGAAACATGCCAAACTGCTTCAGTTTGATAATATATCATTTTGACCTTCATTCCCAAGTAATTCATGACTCTGGATGGCATATCCAACTCAGCTCTCTCCACATGAATCTGTATGGCCTTGGTGTCTTAGTCAGGGTTACTATTGCTGTGATGAAACACCATGACCAAAAAACAACTTGTGGGGTGGTATATGGCTTAGACTTTGACACCACAGTTCATCATTAGAGAAAGTCTGGACAGGAATTCAAACAGGTCAGGAACCTGGAGGCAGAAGCTGATGCAGAGGCCATGGAAGGGTGCTGCTTACTGGCTTGATCAGTCTGCTTTCTTTCTTTCTTTCTTTCTTTCTTCCTTCCTTCCTTTCTTTCTTTCTTTCTTTCTTTCTTTCTTTCTTTCTTTCTTTTGATTTTTGTTTTTAGTTTTTCGAGACGGGGTTTCTCTGTAGCTTTGGAGCCTGCCCTAGAACTAGCTCTTGTAGCCAAGGCTGGCCTCGAACTCAGAGAGATCCACGGTGCCATTGGGCCAGCATCCTCAAAATCCCAAGAGCTTGTCAGAAATGCAGATTCTCAGAACTCACTCTAGAGCTGAGTTAGAAACTCTGAGGATGTGGCCCAATAGTCTGTGTTCCCAGGCCTGACAAGTCCCTCTGACCTGTGCTCCCATTGGCGAGCTACTGCTGCATAGAAAACACAAGGCTCAGAACAGCAGATCTGAGGCAGGGCATTGCAGTATGTGTTTGCTTATTTGTTTGTTTTTTGAGACAGGGTCTTACGTAGCCCCGGTTGACCTCTAACTCACTATGTAGCTAAGGATGGCTTTTGTTTTCTGATCTCCATGCCTCTACCTCTCAATGCTGTGATTACAGGTATGTACACTATGCTGGTTTAATGTGGTGCTGGGGGCTGAACCCAAGACCTTGGCCGTGCTAGGCAAGGACTCTACCAACTGAACTAAGACTTCAGTGCCTTTCATGGGCTTTTCTTATAGCTTGCTTGAAAACAGATGCTTCTGAACAAATGTATTTTCTTAAAAAATAATTTCAAAGGCAAACACATAAATGTAAGCATGTCTAGTCAAATTTTTGTTTGCTATATATTTTAGATGCTTAGGCTTTAGGGGGAATACTGTACAATTCATAGGCAAGAAATAAAAATAAGAATGGCACCAAGAACATCCCTCCCACCTTTAGCCTAG
Organism: Microtus ochrogaster; assembly: GCF_000317375.1. NCBI lineage: Eukaryota > Metazoa > Chordata > Mammalia > Rodentia > Cricetidae > Microtus > Microtus ochrogaster. The sequence continues at coordinate 216,537 of NC_022019.1, forward strand.
TTGCATCAACTGCTAACATTTACCGCCTTGGAGTTTTCATTTGTGAAGACATTCTCCTCCTTATTCCTACCTCAACCATCTGATGATAAATTGCACAGACTATAATTTATTTATTCCTAATTCTTCAGTGCATAGTTTCTGAGGATAAGAACATTGTGTTGTCAAATCTGACTGTAGTTTTTAGCAACAGTATATTTATGGTCCCTGGTATCTGCAGTGCAACTTTTTTAACAGACCCAAAGTGACATTCACAAAAATATTTCTCCTCTAAAACGAAATCCCATCAATTATGTAACATATCCCTTTATCATACTTCTCCCATTTCCTTTCTTCCTTTTGTAGCTGTCCTTCATTTTTCATAGTACACATATTATGAAGATACAGATTTTTATATAACATAGAGTGCCATCACTTTAGGCTTGCTGGCTGTTTCTTCATGGGTAGACCCACTTTGCACAGTCTTGGTTGGACCAACACATGGAACTGTGTGCTCTGGACACCATTTCTATATGCACATGCACAGCCAGTGCTTTTAAATGAAGAAAATCTACTAGGCAAAATTAAAAACTTAAAAAAATAAGTGCACACTTTCTTATTTTATTTCTGAAAAATATAAGCGATGGGCATCTCCGAGGAAGACGTTATTTTGGCTTAGCCAGCTTTAAAGGACAAGTGGTTACATAGTATTGGAAGGTGGCCTGACTGCTTCATTCCCATTCTACAATTTACTTGTGACTTTAAGGTAAAGAAGATACCATTTAAAAAGTGAAGGATATAATTAAATTTGTTTGTGTGTGAAATATGAAGAGAATGATATATTTTGAATACCCACATTGTTGATATGGATTTAAGCTATATATCTGCAGAAGGTTCAGGCAATGTTTGACAAGTTGATATCCCAAAGAATAGAATGTTTTCCTCTGAATGTATAACTTATAAAACGTTCATTAATGGGTCTAAAATTTGATTATTCTTCATATTAAATAGGTGTTACATTTCAATGCACTGAAAATATTGATTTTTAAAAATTCTCTATTCTTTATGAAAGTACCAAAAGTTTTGCATTGTCCAATATTTCTCTATATGGAAGATGATTGAGTTTTTATAACACTCAATGGATATGAAAGAATTTTAGAAAAGCTTATTTTTCTACAAAGTGAATGAATTTGTTGAAGAATGAACAAATCCCTGGGTGGGATTTGTTTCATCTTTGAAAACAATACTTTGATTTAAAAGAATCTCATTGTTCTTAAATTAATGAAAAAAAATATTTATATTTTGCCCCAATTTGAAACTCTGGCATATGAGAGCGGTGATGGAGATGCTGAGCATAGACAAGGGTGTGAGGCTCTGTGAGGCTCTGTGAAGTCATCTCTGCTGCTCCACATGCAGGGTTAGAGGAAGAAGAACAGCCTACAGACCTCGGTGCTTTCGGCAAACCTCTCCCCGCCCCTCCATCTGTCTGAATAGTTTTTTAGATTAGAAATTAGTCCTGAACTAGGAAGATGACTCTGTGGTTTAAGAGCATTTGTTGCTCTTGCTGAGGACCAGGTCCTATTCCATAACCCATGTGGTGGCTTACAACCATCTCTAACTCTAGTGCTAGGTGTGATGGACGTCTTCCGTCCTCTCTTGGTGACGCACATACACTCAGAGAGGCATACACATCACACAGAGAGGCAGAAATCAAATAAACAAATCAAAAACGGAAAAGAGGAAGACTCATCCTCTCTCAGAAAAACACCTGTCTACTCATTCTAGATTTTAAAGTTAAAGCTGTGATGTATTTTGTCCAGCTGGGGTGCACCCTTTTGCTCTCCCATGAAAAGGTTCTGCTCTTCCATGGAAAGGTTCTGGGCTAGTGTATACCCATGCAGCCCACAGGAGCTTTACTGCAAAGATGTACCTCAGGACAAGGGCCTTGCTCCAAGAGTGGGTGGAGCTATTGGCTGGAACACTGGGATGTGCAGGGACCATGCTTTTCTCTCAGGACTGAGGTGTCCATAGTGACCTTCGGTATGCTTGAAACACCTGAAGCCCCTTGGGAAGTAGCCATGTTGCTGGCAGTGATCTTTGTGCCCTTTTTGGTCACCGCTTCCCTGAGCCTCAGGACACTCTGTTTTGGTCTTGTTCATTGGCCACATTGCTTCACTCAGAGATCCACTTCACATGCATGTGCCTGTTCCTTGTCCTTGGCTCCCAACAACTAACCCACCTCTTAATTCCTGTGCCTTAATCCCTGCCCCTTTCCTTGCTCTTCATGGTGCTCTCGCCTTCTACTCGTGTGCACGCTTATCTCTCATTTTTTATTGTAATATAGCTGAGAAGAGTGTGAGCCACAGTGTGGAAGGGAGGGCAAGAGAGTGAGACGTCCCCCTTCACCCTCCAAGGGACACAGTATTCCAGAGGACACTTCAACTCCTTGGCATGCGACTCAGGCTGTTTTCAATTTATTGCATTTTAATAGCCCTGACATTCTCAGAAGCCCACTCCATCCATCTTTAGTACAAATTATATTTCTGTCATCAAAAATTGATGTTGACAAATGTGCATAATCAGGTGGCTGGAGGGGCCACTGGGTCTGGCTGATTTATTTCAGAACTTACTTCTAAGGGATTTGAAATATCAAAAAAAGGTTGTTATTTTTCTCTGTTGCTTTCTTCCTCCAAAGCCCCAAAAGCAGAACCTTTGTTATAGGTTCCCTTTTAAATTTTAATATAGCAGACAGAAGGATTCAAAGCATCTCAAAACTTGCTGCTATGTACAGGGACAGGGAACCCAGAATCCGGTGGTCCATGTAGCATCCTGATACCTGTCTCTCTCCTCCTCTGTTCAGGCTGGCTATATGTCTGGAATGCTGGTTCCTGTTGGGGTAGGGATAGCTGGAGCCTTGTTCATCTTGGGAGCACTCTACAGCATTAAGGTCATGAATCGCAGAAGAAGAAATGGTTTCAAAAGGCATAAAAGGAAGGTATGCAAGAAACAAAAGCAAAGCTAATAGGTTGCGGAGCGTTCTTCCCTGCTTGCCTAATTTGCCTGATAAAGTACAGAGGATTTAATGGTGCAAGAAAGCCTTCTGTTGAGGCGTTTTGTATTATTTGCTTCCCATTCTTTAGAGTGGGTCTGCTCCTTGGCTTTGCAGAAAAAGATTTGATGCTTTCCTGTCTTCTTCCCCCAGCAGAAAGAATTCAACAGCATGCAAGACAGAGTGATGCTGCTAGCGGACAGCTCAGAAGACGAATTCTGAATCGGACTTGGGTTTAATGCAATGACATCATTGTTTCATTTTTTATTTGAGGGCAAAAAGAAAAAAGAAAATAAATAAATGGCAACAATATCTCACCACCTTGCTGCTACTGGGCCTCTGATCCAGCCTTCTTCTCTGCTGGAGAGTAGATTTTTCTTGTGCTGAGCAGTAAAGACGCCCTGTACACGAAATGTAGCATTCAGTTATTCTGCAGTGTTTGCCATCACCAAGGGCTGCAGTTCAGAAGCACAGAGCACACATGTTCAGTAGGAGTAGCTGGGTTAGGTAAAGTAAATACCTTGTGTTTTTTAAACCTTTCAGTCTCAGTTTTATTTTTTCGTCTCTTAGTCTCACTGTTAGTAAGAAAAAATGCACTAAAAATTGTACACTAAAGAGCCCTTAGCCTTAATTTACGCTTGCTTTCTTAAATACTGTTAGTCCAATGGGTGCGATGGAAGATTCTTGTTTGCTTATCATTACAAAATATTCCATTGGTATATTACTGAAATTAACTGAGAAGGAAAAAAAAAAGGATGACATGAAGATAAGGGTGTGTGGGCTTCCAGAGTGTTTGTCCCTGCTCCTTGGTTCTGTATTCATGTGGCATTACTGTGGTAAGTCAGAGGATCACTTTTCATGTCTACGATCTTGCTATGGAAGGAGTGGGCCACCAGTGGTCTTCTTTGGCTTTACTAGAAAAGGCAGGCATTCTTTAGTAGAAGGTGACCCAGAGTCCTCATGTGTAAATAAGCTCTCTCTGTCACGCATGTGGGATGATGAGCTATTAGATCCTTTCTCATTTTTCTTGGAATGCAATTCCCTCTTCTACACCAAATAACACATTCAAACACAATGTTTGAATCTGGGTATTTGGGGATTTTAGTGCATTGCATTGAGCAGTATGGCTTAGGTCAGTTCCAAGGATAGATAAAGGTTACCAGTAGTGCTGTTACCATGGAGAATTTGTTCATAGACACTAAAGCCTATTCTACTCAGACAGGGTCTATTTGATTACTCCTTGTAGCTTCTGGGTGGGAAAGAACATATATTTTTTTTCCATTCTACTGAAGATGGAATGTAAGCAGAGGAGAGAAAGAATTAATCATTAGTTCCATCTGCGGACTCAGCATGAGGACCACCTTAAACCCAAACTATGTGCTGTATTTTCAGTTCTGTGCCCTTTCCCTCATGCTTTGAAAGATACGAATGAATTTTTCCCACAGGTTCTTCCATCCCACATGGATATATATCATTTCTAGAGAACAAAAAGGGAGATGGAACCCATTTTTGAATGATTGTTAGCGCTCTCTCTCTCTCTCTCTCTCTCTCTCTCACACACACACACACACACACACACACACATACACACACACAATATTTTCACCAAGTAAGTTTAACTCTTTTGATCAAGAAAGCAACTGTGTAAAACCAATAAGGGAAATGAAAAGCCCGATGGAGACAAACAAAAACTAGAGTTCCTAAATGGGGTTGAAGTCAGATTTTTTTTAAAGTAGACCAAGATCGTAAGTGATGACTTTCACGGGTGAGTCAGTCTCACTGGGAGAGCTGTCCTGCTTCCGAGTAAGTGGTGCTTTCTAAGAGCTGACTCTTGCTGTGCTCCTCAGGCTTCAAGCCAGCGAGCGCGAGGGGACATTGTACCTGCCTTCTTGACAAGATGTATATGGCAAACTAACAATAGGTTCTTCTAATTCAAGGACACATGGGCGATATGGATGGTCAGTAGTGCCTAGAGCTGCTCAACCTGTAGCTTTAGATTAGCTCAGGGCTGCCCCTTCAAACTGCTGTATGTAAAGGCCATGAGTAACAGTCCCATGTTCACAGTGAGGATGACATGTGCGTGACTGTGTCCTCTAGCAGCGATGTCTGTATCCCGTCAGCACACGTGAGCACGCATAGAAAAGGGGTGTCTATAGACCACAGCATATTTCTGTACAAACCTACTTCACTCTCTGCATAAAGAAATGTGCTGCACATTCGTCTATTCCTCAGTGCTAAATCAAGAGAAAAAGTCCTGGTCCTCTGACACAGATGTGGGAGGACTGTCTGCTGAGTGAAATAAACCAGACCCATAAGAAGTGCTGCATGAGTCTAAAGGCCACGAACCATCTAAGTGGTCATGTTCAGAAACCCGTGTGAATGATGGTTGCCAAGAGTGAGGAAAGGGAGCAGAGGGAGGTATGAGGAGGTGTTGGTTACTGGTATTAGGTTTTGATTACGAAGCTGAATAGGTTCTAGACATCGGTTGGACAGTGTAGCACCTACAGGTAATAATGCAATATTGTACAGCAAATCTCTTATAGGCAATAATGCGATATTGTACAGCATAGCACCCATAGGCAATAATGCAATAGTGTACACTGTAGCACCTATGGACAACGATGCAATATTGTACAGCATAGCACCTATAGGCCATAATGCAATATTGTACACTATAGCACTTATAATGCAATATTTATACTATAGCACCTACATGCAATAATGCAATATAGTACACTACAGCACCTATAGGCAATAATGCAATATTGTACAGCATAGCACCTTCAGGCAATAATGTAATATTGTACAACATAGCACCTATAGGCAATAATGCAATATTGTACAGCATAGCACCTTCAGGCAATAATGTGACATTGTACAACATAGCACCTATAGGCAATAATGCAATATGTACGACATAGCACCTACACTTCAATGCTGTGTTTTCACACAAAATCTTGTTAAGATAGTAGGTCTCATGTTAAATATTTTTACCATGAAACTGAAAGATGAAGAAGAGCAGGACTCTGGGAAAGAACACTTTCCCTAATCACCCTAAGGAAGACAGAAGAAGAGAAAAGATAAATGAGAGAAGCTACTAGAAAAAAGAACAGAAGGCAGGCTGAGGAGAGGAAGTTTCTGCCATGCTTCTGCTCTCATTTGCTATAATCAGAAGATAATATTTTTATTTTGAACTTCTTTAATTTTTCTATCTTCTATGAGCTGCTTCTTTCACTAGCTTCTGGCTGAATTTATATGCAATATTTAGAGTTAATTAGTATCCCAGGGCAAGAGATTCCCATAGCAATGCCTTAGCCTTGACTGCAGCTCATACGCTACCTTTGTGGTGCTTTTCCTTAAACTTGCAGTACCTGTATCCCTGACACAGGTCAAACATGCCATGAAGAAAACTGTAAAGTGTCTTTTGGGAATATATTTAAAGTGGTTGTATCTTAGTCAATACTAAAGCACTTCATCACTTCATTAATTTATTCTATTTTTATTTTATTTTATTTTTGTGGTACTGGGGATAAAACTCATGACATCATGCATAATAAGCAAGTGCCCTTATTTTGAAACATACGAAGCCCAAGACTTAAAATGTTACTTCCATTAAAACATTATGGAGTGATATTCTGAATGTCTAATGCTTCTCTCTGTGTGTATCTCTGGGTATTTTCTTCCTGTAGAAGTCCAAATGAAGCACCATTTAAATCACATCCATAGTGTGTGTGTGGGGGTGTAGGATCAAATCATCTTTGTGAGTTCTGTGGATATGATTAATCTCCATCCCTGCCAGCTGCTGAGAAACAGCTTTGGGAACAAGCTATGCTATTTGGCACAAGCTTATAGCTGTGAGGTCCTTGGTAGAAACAGGCTTTGCTCTGACCAAAGGGAAATTGCAGAGGGGAAAACTGCAGTGAAAGCAAGCAGCCTCTCCAGCTAGCAGTATGACTTCATTGCTTACAGTCTGCCTTAGGCAGTGTCTGGGATTGCTTGTCCCCGCTATATTATCTGGAAGTTATTGACATTTCACAAAGGCCACACATTTGTGCCAAGCTTTCGACCAGTTTCCCGCAGTGATTTCAAGTATGGAGGAAATAGGTGGTATTACCCTTATCACAGATCTGGGTTTGCTGGTTTAATATCAGAATCTAATTGTTCCTTTTCTTAAACTGGTTTTTCTCTTGATATTTTTAAAGGATGATTTTTATTGATTTCCAGAAAATGTGAGACTCAAAGTCTTGAGACCTAGAATTCTTCTATAGTCAGCAAAATAAATAATTGTGTATAAAGGTTGTTCAATTAATGTAATAAATCTCAAACAACTGGGAAGAACAGTTGTAATAACAAGGAAAGAAATATGAATATAAAAAGATGGAAGAAAAATACTAACGCAAGTCATGTATAACATGATAGAATGATGTGCTGGAAAAAAAGTCATGAATGAATTTTTATTTTTATGGTGCTGGGGATCAGACTTATGACTTCACGCATACTTAGTAAGTGCTCTACCACTGAGCTATACCCCCTACCCTCATATTTAGCTCATTAGAAAAACAACAAAGCCAAACAAGTTAAAGAAAACAAATGAAGATCATTGACAGGGAAAAGACCATATATATCCATAGCCCCTTTTGAGTTCCATCTTTCTCATCAAAGGAAATTATACTAGGAGGAACGAATAAGGCCAAGAAGGAACTGATGCCCAGGATGAATGCGGAGATGAAAGGTTTCTTAAACTAAACTGAGCTTAAGCTTAGTTAATTGTCTTCCTTAATTACAAAGACTGAGTGTAAGCTTTTAGGATGGAAATAAGTTGAAAAACAAAAGAATGCTATTAACCTAATACTATAGTTTAATATCTGGACATGTTTACATATTACATAATAGGTACCATATTTGGACATGTAGCACTCCATAGGACACACAACACTTTTTTGGGTAGTTATTAAGCCAATAAGCTGGAAAGGACTAAAGAGTAGTACCTTGTTATGTTATTCTGATAATTACAGATCCTGGCAGTCAACAGGGCCAGAAACATCATCTTGTTAAATTTCTCCTGTAAGCTCATGTTACATACATGCACCATAGGTATCCCATCTGAGTAATAGATGGGTCTACTTCTTTACTAAATCTCCCAAATGCTTGTTATGTAAACACACAGAAAGAGAAACAGAACGGAAGGAAGAGACAAAGAACAAGGAAGAGAAGGGAAGGAAACAGCAGCACAAGTAAGAAGGCAATTTCTGTTCTCTTTCTCTAGTTTACTCAAAAGCTCAGGATGATATTAGGTGAACTCTGAAATCTTCCCCTGAGTAAAGCAAACATTTTACTGTCCTTCCTCAAAAGGCAGCAGGTGCAGTAACACAAGAGAAAACCACAAATACAATACACTACAGAAATCAGATACTTCACAAGATAGAATGTAAGTTCTGTCCTGAGACCATAGTCTACAGCTAAGCTGTTCGGGATTGATATTTGATATTGCTAAGAGGTGTAACATTTTACGGGCTGAAAATGGAAGACCTGAGCATGAAAAAATCCAGTTTTACCTTTCTTCACAATACTCACAGGTATAAGAACACAGCATAGGAAAGAGGCAAGTTAAGCCAGTGAACTCTATTATTTTGTTACCACTAAGCAGGGGAGGTCATCTACTCATGTCTCAGAGGAAGAAACTTGGTAGCAGGTCAAGAAACTGGAGGTGTTTGTTTTTTTTTTTTTTTATGAACTCTGAAGCCCAACATTTTCTTCTCAAGTAACATAAAAGCAAAAGAAGAAACCAAAACATTGGAAATGTCTCTTCAATTTTAGGGAGAGAGACAAGACAGAAATAGATCCCTAGAAAGTGGTAGGGACATTCTTCCAAGAAGGAATTTTAATACAAAAACCCCACTTCTCATTTATTGTTTCCTCATTTAAGAGATAAAGAAAAGGGGAGAGATACAAAATAACTTTATTGAACTGATTTGATCTTGTTTCAAATGTCTACAAAGCACACAAGAGACCCTGGGTTTAGTCCCCACAATAAACAAACTACCAGTTTAACACTCTGTGTCAAGAGCAGTGATGGGGGCTGGAGAGATGGCTCAGTGGTTAAGAGCATTGCCTGTTCTTCCAAAGGTCCTGAGTTCAATTCCCAGCAACCACATGGTGGCTCACAACCATCTGTATAGAGGTCTGGTGCCCTCTTCTGGCCTTCAGGCATACAGACAGAATATTGTATACATAATAAATAAATATTTTTTAAAAAAAAGAGCAGTGATGACAGCTAGAGATTTTCTCTTTAGTAAGTAAGAGCCCTGGATAGTATTCTTTGTTTCTGAACTAGCATCGCTTGGATGCCTTGTAGAAGCAAGAGGAGTAAGGAGTAGTACTGCATCATCGGAGAGAATTTATAGATTAATTTGGTGGGGGTTGTTAAAATAACAACTTCATATCAAGGTCTGTTGGATCCAGAAAAGGGGCATTGAACCATACCAAGAAGATGAAGGAATGTTTCTAGACCAAGTAACATTAAACCTGGGACCAGAGGATGAGGAAAGGTTAGTGAGGTAAAAAAGAATAAAAGGATACTTGCTCTAGCTAGGAGGACAGAGTGGGTGAGAGATCATGAGAAACTCACCATTTAAAGGCTCTCCCTACTAAGGCCAGGCTTGATAAGGACTATGTCAGTGACTGCTTGTGCATCCCAGGGAGTCATGTGAGCCATGTTGTTCCCATGTCTCAGTACTGAATGGCTTCTGGGGACTTTGGACAGTTGTCATGGACAGTTATCAAGCACTTTATTTGCTTCTGAATATGAGACATGAAGCAAGTTTTTCCATCCCAGCCATATCAACACACAGGTGAATTTTGGAAAGTTTGAGTGGTAGCAATGCAAAATCAGGGAAACATAGAAAAGTATAAGAAATAATATGGATTATCTACCCAGTCCTACTCCAAGAGCTAAGCACTGTTAACAGTTTGGTGTTTTTCTCATCTTTCATGCCTGTGTATTTATGGTACGGCAAATACAGCTTTAATTTGACACATTATTAGGATTATCACTTACATAGTATTTTGTTACCTCTCTACAATTTCCCATGATTGTTTAAAAGGAGAAAAGCTTGGAAGAAAATCCTGTGATTGTATTTGACATTCATCATCAACAAGATTTATTTGGTGTCTGGCAATCCATGAATGCTGCTTTGATAACAGTGTACATAACTGGAAAGCAAAGACTCCAGAAACATCCATTGGCAAATGTGATATTCACATGCCCTAGGGGATTAGAGGACATGTTCCCCTTCTTGCCTTGGTCTTCAAAGCAAGGATTGTAAGTTTTTTTAATTAGGCAGCAAGACATAATTAACACAAGGATAGATAGTGTGTGACATTTCAGGGAATACTGAAGATAAATAAACTCACTGAAGTGACAGAAATTGATTAAAGGCTTGTTTGGCTCAACTCTCCAGTCTAACTGGCATTTTTTATGTTATTTATAATAGGCCATGCATGTTTTCTACGTTTTATTCCACTTGACTAATATTAAGTAAGAAAACATTCCTACCATGTCCATTGCTTCTTTTTCCTCGTCTTTGAGAAAGAGGGGATTTTTGACTGTCATGTCCCTTCTGTGTTTGGTGCCTGAGATCTTTTCATGCAACTTTTTTTTTTTTTTTTTTTTTGCCCTGTGAGCCCTAAAGAATCCTCAAATGTCTGTAGGTTACATTGTAGTTTAGTCTGACTTTGAAATCCTGATCAATTCTCCTACCTTAGCATCCTGATTATAGCTGAGATTGTAGGCATTCACTATCATGCCCAGCTATAAGATGACTAAACAGGGCTCATGTTTTAATAAATAATATTTTTGTTATTTTCCTTTATCTAAAAGATTTACTTATTTTTATTTTATATGTTTGAGTGGTTTCCCTGCATGTCTTTATGTGCACCACGTGTGTGCCTAAGAATGATGTTGGCTCTCCTGGAATGAGAGTTAAAGACAGCTCTAAGGTACCGTGTGGTGCTACGAACCAAATCCAAGCCCATGGCAAGAACAGTAAGTGCTCTTGACTGCCAAGCCATCTCTCTAGTACACAGTTCAGTATTTTAATTCCACATATTTTCAGAAAAACGATGCCTTTGATGACACTTAGTGAAACCCTACGCTGTTGTTGTTTTAACCAAAACTTTTTAAATGTCCCCACTAGGCCACCACTGTCCTCCAGTTTTCTTGTAAAAGTCAGCAGGAATGACCAAAACACAACCAAGAGCAATGACCTTTATTCTGAAAGTAAAGTATTTTATTATGAAAATAAATTCTTATGCAAAAAGCATAATTAAATTAAAATTGGTGTAAACATTCAGCAAACTGCTTGGTTGGATCTTCTTCTGGGATGACTGTGCTCTGGAAAGTGTGTTTCAGTTCATCATGTTTAAGATCAGGAGTCAGTTAAAGGTAGCTGCTAATAGAAAAAAATAATCTTATTTCTAAGTTATGAGAGTCTTTGAGTTACTTTGGAGAAGTATTGAATTACTTAGCTTTATATTGCTTAGTTCAAATACAAATTTCAAAAATTTGAATGAAATTCAGTTTTTTAAATTTAGCAATAACAAAATTAATGTCTACTAAGTTTCTTCTGTGGGCCATGTACTGTGTTCTTAACATGTAATTAACATGCCCACGTTCACTTAACAGAATCCCAAAACCCACTGTGGTAGATGCTCTAGGTTGTCATTGACTACTGGTGGCCTATTCCACCGGTGGTAATAGTGACCTAACAAGAGACACATCAAAGGAGGCCTAATTTTATTTAGTTCCACGCTCTTAAAACTATATGGCATTGCTCTTCAGTCATGGTTTGGATGTGGTTTTTAAGATATTTAATTTCTGTACATCAGCCCAGTGAACACTGGCTCTGGTCAGGCAGTCCATTTCCAACTGGTTCAGGAGAGGAGTCATAAAGAATACTGCATATTGCACCATATCCTGACATTACTGGAAGAAGCCCTGTTGAAGTAGATAGTGTGCAATAGAGTTATTCAGGGTCTGGTTTGTTCTTAGCTTGTTCATTTATTGGAGAAGTGGCTTGAAGTGGCTTAGCCCGTCATCAGATTTGTTACAAAGTTACAGTTTATAGATGCTTTGTTTCTGAAATAAACAAAATCACAGGTATGCTATTTGCGCTGTGTTATTGGTGGGCTTGTCCTCTGATAATGGCTCCATTTTAAAAGTTGAAGACGCCCTGTGTTCATGTGTCGTTGACATCTGGATCCACAAGGCTGCCATAGATATTTTATCATACTCAACACAGTGCTTCTGCTTCTATCCCAGAAGAGAATCATTGCACAGACTATAGCTGTAGAACACAGTACTTCACTTTAAGTAATGGAAGCTGTGTGACATAAGACTTTGCATAAGACTTTGTAAAAAGGTGGTTCATTCTTTTGGGCTCAATCTTCATTTGTCCTAACAAAGACAAAGTGTATTCCATCTGGAGACAGTTCTGCTGAGAACAGTAGAAAAACTGGAGAAAATAAATTACTAAGAAATTTTCTTGGTTTTCTTGTGTTTCTATTTATTTATTTATTTATTTATTTATTAAATATTTCTGTCTCTTCCCCGCCACTGCCTCCCATTTCCCTCCCCCAATCAAGTCCCCCTCCCTCCTCAGCCCGAAGAGCAATCAGGGTTCCCTGCCCTGTGGGAAGTCCAAGGAACCCCCACCTCCATCCAGGTCTAGTAAGTTGAGCTTAGTGCCTGTATATGAGGGGGGGAGTGAAAGACAGACAGACAGACAGACAGACAGACAGACAGAGAAGAGAAGAGAGCAACTAGCTAACTAGAACATAACTGAAAGCAAAAGTGAACAACACTATTAACACCCTTAGAATGATCCTGGATAAACCGGAACCCTTAAGGATGCCTGAGAGGGGCTGTCTCTGATAGCTTGTACCACTTCTAGTCCCCCTTTATTCTAACTACTGCAGTAGCAAGCCAGTCTGTGCAACCATCTCCTGTTTGCTCTTCTGTGGATCACCATGGAACGTCACTTGACGCTCTTACACTTACTGCCTGACAATGCAGGGAGCTAGTCTGGCAGCCTTAACGGGTGGATATGGAAGCTGGCATGTTAAATACTCCCATCATCTGATTCTCATCTGGCCACCTTATAGGGAATTCATGAAAGTCTTCAGAGTATTACTCAGGCAATGCCACCTTGACCTTGAGAATTCGTCTCATGCTGAATTTCTCTTCTGCCCTATTTCAATGTTTTCTGAATGCCAGACTTTCTCTCAGGCTCTGCTTTAAGGGGACCTGAGGCTATGCCAACCAGTGTTGGAATTTCGGAACAAGATCACTGGTTAGTTGCAATAACGAGTCTCCTATTAGAGGCAGGTGAAATGGGCATATCTAACCAGCAGTGTTTCAGTTACTAAGGCCCTTACCTGTGCTAGACCAGGATGGAGCTCAGGCAGATGGCAAGCACTAATTGTGTACAAGCTGTGGTCTAGAAAAAAAGACACAGAAATTTGAGAGGAGTTAATTGGTGTGAGCAGACTGCTGGAAACTCCGAAAACAGAAAATGGCAGTGTTGGGTCAGTCAATTATCTACATTGTAAGGGTTTTAAAAGCTAGTGTCTGGGAAGAAGTGTTTCAGAATGCTCTCTTTGGCAGAGAGCCATGAGATTCTTATATTCAAGGTCAGGAGTCAAGCAGGCAACCTGGAGCAACTCAGACAACAGCCAGAAGTGGAAGACTCTAGAAAAGGTGGTCAAGGAGAAAGATGAAGAGTGCCATTGTGGCCCTGGAGCTGCAAACGCAGAGAATGGTACTTAGATTCATTCTGTTTAGAGATTATGGTCAACTGCCATCCTGAAGCAGATTCTTGGTGGATCAAACTGACTAAAGAGCTCAGAAGTGAATTAATCTTACTGTTTTATGACAATACTGTGGTCACCAAATCTGTGAAAGTGTTCATCATTCCCCACAAGTGCAGCTTGGCAGACACTAGCCTTGTGCTGTGCTCCATTCCCTGATGCTGCAGCATCCCAGTGATCCTTGACAATCTTCGCTCTCTAACTCATGTAGACTCTGGCTCCAGGACATCACAACTATGGTGTTTGCACCTTTGTTTGGGGTGCAGATTTGGAGGAGACATAAACTAATACAAGATACAAGGGAAAGAGAAAATGGGGAGAGAGGAGGAGAGGGGAGGAGAGGGGATCAAATCAAGGTAATAAATTCTGATGTGCTTTTAAACTGCAGGAATATTTTGGGACATCAGAGCCCAATTTAGTGTTATGATATTTCTAATAATGAAGATGACACATTTGGGCCACATGTTCCTTGTTAGAGACTCTTTAGCCAGAGGATGGAGCGATTTCAGAGCTGGAAGAATTCTTGGATCTCAGGCACAGCAGGAAAAGGAAGCTCGGTGTGATTCTATTCTATTCTAATCATCTGATTTTTAAAAAAAGTTTACTGTGTGTCAAACCATTCAGGACTAACCTGAAAAATGTAGACCACTGTCTTTGGGTAAAATTACATACTTAAGAATCTTGGAGACAGAAGACAAGCAAATTAGGTTAAGATAAGGTTAAATGCAGTGAAGTTTGCCCTATCGTCAGCAGTACAGGGGATGATAGGATGTTTCAAAAAAAATTTTCAATACTGAGAATTAAACTCTAGGCTTTTTTTTAAAAAAAGATTTATTCATATTATGTGTATACATACTTTGCCTGTATGTATTTCTGTGTACCCTACCATGTGCATGTAATGCCTGCAGATGTGGGAAACGAATGTCAAATCCCCTAAAACTGGTGTCCTACTAGTTCTCAGCAATCATGTGGGTACAAGGGGATTGAACCTCAGTCCTCTAGAAGAGCAGTCAGTACTAGTAACTACTGAGCAATCTCTTTGGATATTTAAAATCAGGGCTTGACATATACAAAATAAGGGCTTTACCGTGGACCTGGACCTACAGGCTCAGCCCAGAGGTGGAGATACTTTAGACTAGAATACTTCACAGTGGATTTCTGACAAGCCTTGTAAATGTTTTCCTCACATTGACTATCTGACAGGTTAAGACGTGGGGTGTAAGTTAATATCCAAGATGATTTCTCATCGGTTGTTTGCTATGTTCTCATGTCCACTTTGCCACCTTGTCTCCCTCAAAGAGAAGCTCATCTGCTCTCCATCCCCAGGAGTCCCGTAGCTTCTAAGCAATCTTGTCAGGACTCTGAAAGTCCGTTGACCTGGGAAGAGACCACAGGCCATTCCTCTGGCTCCTACACCCTCAACTTCCACATGAGGAACTACTCAAGTTGCCGCAAAGCTGATTAATATGCCTCACTCCCACCTTTTCCTTTCAATCTCTCCGCTCAAATTATTTTCTACCACAATGCTAGTTTTGACTTGAAAACAGCTTTACTTAAAAAAGACTGTTCCCTACCTAAAGTCAAAATTAAAATTTTTAGAAAGTAGTTTAGTTTTTTTTTTTTTTTTTTTGTCTGTTGTGGCAAAAGACCTAAAAAATCCAACTCAAGGAAGGAAGGTGTACTCTGGCTCCTGTCAGTCATAGTGGGGAACGCGTGGCCATGGGGCATGAGGCAGCTGGTCACATTTTGTCCACAGACCAAAAACAAAGAGAGATGCTAAGCTATTTTTTTTTATTTTTATTTAATCCAGAGTCCCAACACATGACATAGTACTGCCCAAATCAGGGTGGGTCTTTCCACCTCAAATTAACTGTGTCTAGAAACTCTCTTACAGACATGCCCACAAGCTTGTCACTTTTGTAGTTTTAGATCTCACCAGGTCCACAGCAGGCAAGGGAGTTGTTTAAGTCAGGGTCAATAAAATAAAAAGCATTGTTTGTCAATCATTGAAAATATAAAACATTTTATTCTTAGTGTTTTTATAAGAGATTCATTCATTCATTCAACACAAATATTTTAAGTGTCTAGAGCTGTGATGTTCAGTACAGTAGGAAGTGGCCACACATTGCTATCTAAATTTAAGTGAATTAAAATTATACTAAAATAATTAAATTTAGTACCTTAGTCACACTAGCCTCATTTCAGCTGCTCAAATAGGCACCACATATGGCCAGCAGCTGCCATGTTGGATGAAGTGAACACAGCAAACTTTCATCCTCAGCAAAACTTCTACCAGACACTTCTGACCACTATGCCACAGTATTCTGGTTCTAGGAGTGCATCATGTGAACAGATAAGGCCCCTACTTTGAGATTATATTTTGAGGGTTAATTAATAAATATATATAAAGCAGCTAAATATAATTAATGGTAATTAGTGTAAAAGCCAAATACATCCTATGTAAAGGAACATTAAGAACTCCATGGTGCACAGCTGAAATACATGAAGACTCTAATGGGAAGTGCACCGAAGCCAGAGAGAACAGTGGGTAAGAGCAAGAATTCTCACAAAGTTTCTTAACCAGGAAATAGGTCAGAGAAATTGAGAGCTATGGGCACCTGCAAGAGAAAACCAGCCAACGACGGAGGCCACTGTATGTGGAAGCACGTGAGTCAGCAAATGCATAGCACTGTTTCTGTCACTTAGCATGCATCAGAATCACCTGCATGTTGATGAAATAGACTTCCGAGACCCCCACCCACCCTCCGACTTCCAGAGCCATAGACCTGACAGGGCCCAAGAATAGGTAATGCTGATGCATCGGGTCTGGAGACCACGTGCTGAGAACCATGGTGTAGTACATGAAGAAATGAAAGCTTAAAGAGATGCCATCTCAGGTCTAAATTTCACAGACAGAAGACAAGACAGAAAAGGCAAAGATTGAGAGAGAGAAAAAAGCAAGACTGGAAAGTTCGAGTTTCTCAAACACTTATTGCCTTGATGTAACAAAACACACACTGTAAATGACTGAAAGAAGGAAAGATTTGCTCTAGGTCATAGTTTCAGAGGATTCAGCCTGTGGTTGGACACTTGGACAGAGCATCGTGACCATAGAACTGTACAGAGAAGTATCTTTACCTTGTGGGCAGAAAGAAGCAGGGATAAGAAAGGGAGTGCCTGCCACATGCCCTTATAGACACCCCTGTGATCCACTTCTGTGTGTGCTCCACCCCAAAGTGACTACTCCTCCCTCATCATTAGTTCAACAGCTGAGCACCACGTGTTTAACACACATGCCTGAGCGGGCCATATCATGTTCAGACTGTACCACATATTAGTTTGCTTTTGTTGACAGGAGACAAATGGAAGCATCATATTTAGAAATTTCTGTTGTGGCTTCGGTGAAGGCAAGTAGGAGCTGACCTTCACCTTCTTCTTGGAATACTTGTTTTAACACAGTTCATTTTAATGGTCCCAGGTAGTGTGAGAAAACAGGCAAGCAAGACATGGGGAGCAAACCAGTAGGCATCTTCTTTTTGTAAGTTGCCCTGGCATGGTGTTTTTATCACAGCAGGAGGAAAGATGCTAACAAAGGGTGGTTTGGACTTCCCTGGGAGGTCATGTGTAGGCAGTCAGCAGGGAGGAGGGCAGGCAGTAAACAGCAGTCTTATTAGAAATCTTTACAGGGCTGGTGTGCTCACCAACCGATGGGCAACAAGCAAGAGAATAGACTTGATCTAAGTCAGAGAAAGGCTTCTGCTAGTCAATCTCTTGGGCCAGTTAGTGGCTACTTTCACAGTGGTCTTGACCATCCTGGGATATAGGGGTAACAAAGGCTAAAAAGGAAGAGAGCTAAGGATTTGAATTTAGGTGGTAAATTATTTTCCCAGCCATTGGGGGCCATATGTGGTGCTTTAACCAAGGTAGATAGTGATGAAAGATGTTGATGCAATGTGGGTTCCGGAGTAAGGCGACTCCTACCCTAGCTTTACATACAGAGTGATGCTGATGCAATGTGGGTCTGGAGTAAGGCAACTCCTAACCCTAGCTTTATACAGAGTGATGCTGATGGAATGTGGGTTTTGGAGTAAGGCAACTCTTAACCCTAGCTTTGCATACAGAGTAATGCACTGTGGGTTCCGGAGTAAGGCGACTCCTACCCTAGCTTTACATACAGAGTGATGCTGATGGAATGTGGGTTTTGGAGTAAGGCAACTCCTAACCCTAGCTTTACATACAGAGTAATGCACTGTGGGTTCTGGAGTAAGGCGACTCCTAAACCTTGGTTTACATGCAGAGTGATGTAATGTGGGTTCTGGAGTTAGGTGATTTCCTACCTTAGCTTTACATACAGAGTGATATGAACTTGAGGAAGGGATTCGATTCTGCCTCTCCTAGGATGCATACCTAAAAACTTTAACTGGAAAGAGTCTAAGGAAGGAATAATTTTCCGAGACGTGGGAAGGTGGCAATTGTGAAGTTACTGGAAGTGACCAACAAGAGAACCATCATCACCCTTTTGCCAGAAGGGACAGTGGCTTGGAATAGAGCCCAAGGAGATGGTGTGACGTGAGAGGGAATGGAGGGAATGGAGGGAATGGAGGGAATGGAGGGAATGGAGGGAA
>NC_022019.1:235207-241680 GCF_000317375.1 Microtus ochrogaster
GAATGGAGGCCATAGCTACTGCCATCAGTGGGCCTGAAGAGAATGAGAAGGAGGTAAACACCTATATGATTGTAAACCCCAAACCAGCGCTTCTGGGGACCAGTCATCTGGAAATAGGGTGAAGGGTTCCCATCAATGCAGTCACATTAGTCCAGCTTCACTTAGCCCTGGTCTTCTCATCTGGAAAGCAGGGATGGTGATACAACAGCTCTGATCTGTAGTCCTGTGGAGAAGACAAAGTGATACAGTGCATAAAGAAAGCTGACTGCATCATGCTTTCCCATGGCTAGATGTTACTAATATGTTGGAGGTAACTTCCATGGGCTTCAGGGACAGAATTTGTGAACTGGATTCCTGACTCAGCAATAAGGCCTTAGAGGCAGAATGAAGCTCCACTCTCAAGGCCAAGTAGATTCCATGGCATACAGTAGTTTACTTGGGCTAGAGGCTGTTCACATGGCTTATACACAACCAAGTCTGATGAATACTCTGCCAAGTCACCCACCCTTGTTTTGGGTCCTCATTTTTGACCTTGTTGGTATTTAGCATCTTAGGACACTGAAAGGCTTAGCCTGTTTATGAATATGGCCAGTTTTATTTACAGACCAAAGTTCTCTAAGGTGAGCAGTTCCATGAGGGTGGGAAACACTTACTTTTCCCCCAGGAAATGATAAATTGGTGTATTTGTGGATAATCTAGGACTGACCAAAGCCACAGACTTGGGGAACAATGGTTTGGGCTCCCCAAATCAGTCTTTCTCATGTTGACTAGGGCATCTCCTTCCACCTACATTGTCTTGGGTCACCCAGACCTATCCTGGCTGATAATAAGTCCAAGTCTCCTTGGACCTAAGATAAACTGATTCAAGCAGGGACCAAAAGACAACGTCCCACTCTTTAAAGAAAGGCAGTCTGCAAATAATCCAGATCGAGACAGTCTCTACTTTAGCCCTTCTCCAGCTCGCCCATATTATTTACTCAGGGCCTTTTATTTCACTTCAGGCAATGTAAGTCTAGTGGGTAGGTGAGTAGGTATTGGTGGCTCAGGATCTGGCTTCTAAGCCTGGCTTTTACTTAATACACCCCTGGGTGTGTTTAATCTCAGCTCCTCTTTCCTCCTCTGCAAAGTGGGGAGAATTATTATTCCTTCTGCTCCAGAGCTCGGCTGTTGGCAGTTGTGTAGGAGCTGGAGAGGATGTGAGAGGGTAAATTAAACATGGCCAGCCATGCACAGAATGGCTCAGCGCGGTTGCAGTCAGCTGCTTCACTATGGACTTTCTATGATTATAGAAATCCTTATTTTATTTGGAGACTAAATTGGATTTACTTTCTCCCCTTAGTCTTGCTCTTTGCCTGTCTCAGACATGGACATGCAGCAGCCGCTGAGCTGCACACAAGCTCCTGCTGATTCTGCTAAGCACTGAACTGTCCAGGAAACACAGTTTCAGAGTATCTCTCTAGGCCTCTGTCTCTCTTTACTGGGGAGACATGGAGTTTGAGGCTTCACAAAGCTTTAGAAACCAGGGTATCATGCGGCAAGGCAGTTGTACCACATGCACTTAAAACTCTCTAAGAGCCATTTGCCTCCCAAAGCACTGGGAACATTAGGCTTCTCGAGAAGCTGAAGAGGGGACCCAGTGGTATCAGGCCCCCAAAGAGAAGAGCGCAAGGAGAGTAAGGAGTCAGACTACTGTGTATTGATTTTATTGAGCTCTACATTTTACTCTGTTTTCCTCCCTGCCTCTTCCCTCCGCTCTCCCATGGTGCCCATGCTCCCAACTTACTCAGAAGATCTTGTCTTTCTCTACTTCCCATGTAGATTAGATCTATGTAAGTCTCTCTTAATGTCCTCATTGTTAGTCTAAATTCTCTGGGATTGTAATTTGTAGGCTGGCTTTCTTTGCTTTGTATTTAAATACCATCTATAAGTGAGTACATGTAATAATTGTCTTTCTGGGTCTGGGTTACCTCACTCAATATGATGTTTTCTAGATCCATCCATTTGCCTTCAAATTTCAAGATATCATTATTTCTTTTTTTGCTGTGTAGTACAAGATTGTGAAAATGTACCACATTTTCCTTATCTATTCTTCGGTCGAGGGGCATTTAGGTTATTTACAGGTTCTGGCTATGACAAATAATGCTGCTATGAACATAGTGAGCACATGTCCTTGTGGCAAATTGAGCATCTTTTGGATATATACCCCAAGGTGGTATTACTGGGTCTTGAGGATGGTTGTTTCCTCATTTTCTGAGAAATTGACACACTGACATCCAAAGGGGCTGTACCAGCTTCCATTCCCACCAGCAATGCAGAAGCGTTCCCTTTTACCCACAACCTCTCCAACATAATTTGTCATCAGTGTTTTTGATCTTGGCCATTCTTACAGGTGTAAATAGAATCTCAGAGTTGTTTTGATTTGCATTTCTCTGATGACTAAGAATGTTGAACATTTCCTTAAGTGTCTTTCAGCCATTTTAGATTCCTCTGTTGTGAGTTCTCTGTTTAGGTCTATACTCCATTTTTTATTGAATTATTTGTTCTTTTGATGACAGATTTTTTGAGTTCTTTGTATATTTTGGAGATCAGACCTCTGTCTGATGTGGGGTTAGTGAAGATCTTTTTCCATTGTAGGCTGTCATTTTGTCTCATTGATCATGTCCTTTGCTTTACAGAAGATTTTAACTTTCAGTTTGTCCCATTTATTAATTGTTTTTCTCAGTGTCTGTGCAACTAGGGTTATATTTAGGAAGTGGTCCCTTGTGCCAATGCACTCAATTGTACTTCCCACTTTCTCTTCTATAAGTTCCAATGTAGCTGGCTTTATGTTGAAGTCTTTGATCCATTTGGACTTGAGTTTTGTGCGTGGTGATAGATATGGATCCATTTTCATTCTTCTACATGTTGATACTCAGTTATACCAGCACCATTTGTTAAATATGCTTTCTTTTTTACATTTAATATTTTTTGCTTTTTTGTCAAAAATCATATATTTGAAATTATGTGGATTAATATTCGGGTCTTCAGTTCAGTTCCATTGGTCCTGCTGTCTGTTTCTATGCCAATACCAGGCTGTTTTCAGTACTGTAGCTCTGTAGTAGAGTTTGAAGTCAGGGATTGTGATGCCTCCAGAAGTTCCTTTATTGTACAGGATTATTTTGGCTATCCTGGGTTTTTTGCTTTTCCATATGAAGTTGAGTACCGTTCTTTTGAGGTCTGTGAAGAATTTTTATGGGATTTTGATGGGCATTGCATTGAATCCATAGATTGCTTTTGCCAAGATTGCCATTTTTACTATGTTAATTCTGTCTACCCAAGAGCATGGGAGATCTTTCCACTTTCTGGTGTCTTCTTCAATTTCTTTCTTTAAAGATTTAACGTTCTTTTTTTTTTAATTTATTTATTTATTGAGGATTTCCGCCTCCTCCTCACCACCGCCCCCCACACTCTAAGATTTAACGTTCTTGTCATGCAAGTTTTCCATTTGTTTGGTTAGAGTTACTCCGAGATATTTTATGCCATGGTGATCTGATAAGATACAAATACAAATTTTTTGTATCTGTTGACATTTGTTTTGTTACCAAGTATGTGGTCAATTTTTGAGAAGATTTAGTAAGTGCTGAGAAGAAGGTATATTCTTTTGTTTGGATGGAATATTCTATAGATGTCTGCTAAGTCCATTTGAATCATAACATCTGTTAGTTCCCTTATTTGTTTGTTCATTTTTTGTGTGACTGACCTATCCAGAGGTGATACTCGAGCTTCTCACTATTAGTATGGGGTTTAATGTATGATTTAAGCTTTAGAAGTGTTTCTTTTACACATGAGGGTGCCCTTGTATTTGGGACACAGATGTTCAGTATTGAGGTTTCCTCTTGATGGATTTTTCCTGTGACTAGTATAAAATGTCCTTCTTTGTCTCTTTTGATTGATTTTAGTTTGTAGTCTATTTTGTTAGATATTAGGATAGCTACACCAGCTTGATTCTTAGTTCTATTTGATTGGAAATTTTTTCCCTACACTTTACTCTGAGATGATGTCTGTCTTTGAGGTTGAGATGTGTTTCTTATATGCAGCAAAAGGATGGATTCTGTTTTTGAATCTAATCTGTTAGCCTGTGTCTCTCTATAGGTGAGTTGAGTCTATTTATATTAAGTGATACTAATGACCAATGATAACCATTTCCTATTAATTTAGTTTTCATCGTTGGTGATGTTAATTGGTGTGTTTTTCCCTTCTTTGGGATTTGCTGCTGTCAGATCATCAATTGTCTGTGTTTTTGTTGATGTATCTAACTTCCTCGGGTTGGAATTTTCCTTTGTTGATGTATCTAACTTCCTTGGATTAGAGTTTTCCTTCTAGTACTTTGTGTAGAGATGGGTTTATGCCTACATATTGGTTAAATATGGTTTTGTCATACAATATCTTCTTTTGTCCTTCTATGGTGATTGAAAGTCTTTTTGAGTATAGTAGTCTGGGCTGGCATTTGTGGTCTCTTAATATCTATATAATGTTTGACCAGGGTCTTCTGGTTTTCATTGTCTTTATTGAGAAGGCAGGTGTAATTCTGATAAGTCTGATTTTATATGTTACTTGGCCTTTTCCTTTGTGGCTATTAATATTCTTTCTTTATTCTGTAGGTTTAGTGTTTTGATTATTATGTGGCAAAAGGCCTTTTTTGGATCTAGTCTATTTTGTGTTCTGTAAGTTTTTTGTTTCTTCATAGGCATATCTTTCTTTAAGCTAGGAAAGTTTCCTTTTATTATTTTGCTCAGTATATTTTCTGTGCTTTTGAGTTGAACTTCTTCACCTTCTATACCTATTATTCATATGTTTGGTCTTTTCATGGTGTCCCATATTTCCTGGATATATTTGGGTTTAGCTTTTGTTAGATTTAATGTTTTCTTTGATTGATGTGTCTATTCCCTCTTTTGTATCTTCAGTGCTTGAGATTCTGTCTTCCATCTCTTGTATTTTGCTGTTTATGCTTGCATTTGTGATTCCTGATCATTTTCTCATGATTTCTGTTTCTATAATTCCCTCAGCTGGTGTTCTTTATTGTCTCTATTTCAGTTTTCAAGTCTTGAATAGTTTTTTCATATGTTTGATTGTTTTTCTTGTTTTTCTTTAAGGGATTTGCTGATGTCTTCCAATTTTTTGTTTGTCTTTTCCTCCATTTCTTTGAGGGAATTTCTCATTTCCTCTTTAACAGTTTAAAACATTCTCCTTTAGTTACTTTTATGTCATTTTCTTTTCCTCATCTATATTTGGTTGTCACACCTAGACCCACAGAGGTCTCTGACTCTGGCCCACTTGCTTAGTGATTGTTCCCCTGTACCTGATCCTGTGGAGTTGCCTTCTCCAGTCTGCTCTGGCCCAGGTCACTGGCTCAGTCCTGCTCGTGTGGAGTTTTCTGCCTCAGGCCTGCTTTGGTCTATGTTGTTTGTCGGTCCTACTCCTGTGGAATTTGTTGCCTCAGGTCTGCTCTCAAGTCACACTTTCTTAGGAGAGAAAAAAGAGAGAGAATATCAGGAAGGCAGGGCGCTCACCTGTAATGTGCCTAACCTTCGTCAAGGTTCTGAATTCTGAGATAGCTCAGTACAAAGGACCATGTGCACATCCAACGTGGTATTCTCAAATCACAATGCCCTGGTTTCCTCACGGAGTTATTTATAAACTTCAAAGCACAAAGGAGCCCTTTTGAGAGGAGAAGCATATGTCTGGTTTGTCTTATGTAGTCCTAGGTCATGGCTGCTGCCCCTACATACTTATTAATAATGCCCTTTATGCCTCTTCCTCTTAGAAAAGTGACAAATGGTCGCTTTCACATTTGAGAACC
This sequence comes from Microtus ochrogaster, assembly GCF_000317375.1. Taxonomy (NCBI): domain Eukaryota; kingdom Metazoa; phylum Chordata; class Mammalia; order Rodentia; family Cricetidae; genus Microtus; species Microtus ochrogaster. The sequence continues at coordinate 241,047 of NC_022019.1, forward strand.
CTGTATTAGTTGATTTCTTTTTTAACTATGATGAATTATACCACAGAAGTCACTTAAGAAAGAAAAAATGTGTTGGGGCCCTTTGTTTCAGGATGGCGTACTTTGTAGTAGAGAAAGCTCAAGGCAGAAACATGAGGCAATCTTCTGGTTATAGTGTCTATAATCACACAGGCAGATTGGAGAGGCAGAGTGAGGGAAGACTAGTGATTGACTTAACTTCTTTCTCCAGTTTTACTCAGCCTGAGACTCCACATTCTTTGGATGTTGCTACCCACATGCAGGGCTTTCTCAAAGAAATGTATCTCCTAGGTGATTCCAAACTCATCAAGTTTACAGTGAAGATTAGCCACCACAGATCCCAGTGTGAGACTCTGCCATGTAAATGGACCAAAGGTGAAAAATGTTTGGTGTAAGATCTGTGAGGCTGGGGCTCAGAGGCAGTGGCCATAAAGAAATCAGGACAGTGAGGTTGACTCTGCCTTTCTGGTGTGGGAGCAGGCCCTGAGCAGCCACATGCAGGGTTGGGCTTCAAGCAACAGCAGCCAAGAGACTAAACCGAGAAGCAGAGCTAGCAGAGGCAGGAGAGGGGAGTCCAGCTCCTTTCCAGAAAATGGGAAACAATATATGCTCATTG
>NC_022019.1:243065-246158 GCF_000317375.1 Microtus ochrogaster
TTTTTTTTCAATAAAAAAAAGAAGTAAAAAAAAAGGTCTATTGGGGTGAGGACCATACTTTTCTGGGGATCACATGGGACTTTGATTTTTTTAGTAGCTAGCATGCTCTCCGGAAACAAGGGTATAAACCACATAAGATATCAGGCTGGGGTATTTTGACAATTTCAGGGTCACACATTTGTAACTCTGAACGTTAAGGTCATTTTCATAGCATTACTATCCAGGGAGGCCTCATGATCTCCCTATTTTCTTCTCTTTGCCTGGCCTCTGCTTCTCACTACTGTTCAAATTGCTCACTCTAGCTTTTCTGAGTAAAACATCCCCTACCCAACACAGGAGTGCTGGTTCATCAGGGAAGTTGGGAGGATGAGCAGCTGTGCACACAGCTGTTGTCTGGAAGCCCTTGGCATTGCCCAGCTCTGTTTCTGATGAGCACATGCTTTTCAGATGGCATTGCCCAAAACATTTTAGCCACACAAAGCTCTCAGAATACCACTCAAATGCTGTTGGCTAGACTGGGACTCTGGGAGTCATTTTGTCAGGCACAGCAAGATTAGTACCTAAATTCTGATGACTCAGCATTCCAAAAGCACACTCCATCTTCCCACCTACATTGAAAAATCTGTTCCCTAAATGTCTCCCCAAGAAATAGAAAGCATTTCCTTTGCCTATGTCTATTGACATGGTGTTTGAGCTGGGAGAAAGGATGAAGGGCTATGTGAAAGCATCACTCTTTGGGATGTCAGAATCTCCTTGGAAGAGTCCTAATTAAGAACTCAGATGATTGACAGGTGGTGGAAGCTGGAGAAAGTACACTTGACATGTACTAGAAGTCAGTGTCTGTGCTGAAAATGTGTGTGTGTGTGTTGGCAATTGAGACCTTGAAAAATCTTTGCAGGTGATGCTATACTTTTGTTCTTCAGTTAAATATTTAAGAAAATAATCGGAGACAGCAGCCAATAGCTTTTGCTCTTTTTTGAGCAGGATATCCTATCACTTGATAGCAGGTAAGTTTCAAATTTAATTGGATTTACTTTCTATACTGTGTGATCATGCTGAATATGACCTTTGGATGTATTTTTCTTTTGAGGTTAGCATTCTGTGAAGAGCAACATCTTGTTTACTTATTGCTGAGGGCAGTCTATGTTTGCCAGGAATGTAACCCTCTAAAATTGGACCAGACAAATTATATATGACATTCTTGCCATGCTCTGTGTTTGCATACCCTGTAGCCCATTTTCCTATCCTTATGATGTGGGTGTAGAATGAGATCATATTCAAGTTATAAAGCTGTGTAATCCCAGCTGATAGCACAAAAGCAAAATTCTTCCTCATCCTTTTCACTAACGAGCTCAGATTAGTTCCCCGAGACACATTTTCTTCATCTCTGAAATAGGTGTAATAGCGATAACTTCTACTATTTAGAGTTGTTGTTCCTATTAGATGAGAAAATACACATGAAAAGCATAGCCCAGTCCTGCTTCATGGGGGCTGATTAAGAACAGTCCCAGTCCCCAAGCTTGGGTGGGACAGTTCTGGTTATATGTGCTAAGAGTATAAAAATCAGAACCAGCTTGCTCCACAGGGGAGCCTCATGGCCCCATGGGCTAGTGTTATTTTCTTTGGTTTCTGTGTGAGAGGGGAGCTCAAAGGCTTTGCAATAGTTAGCCAGATAGAAATATAGGGCAACTTCTCTTCCTGATTAGCAAGCTGCTTCCGCACATCACTTTAGAACTGGTGTCCAAATGCTACCCCCTTTCAAGAAACTATCTGAAGAGTTTCCTATGATGGTAGATATATTCTATATCTATATGGTGCTATATAGTAGCCTTTGGCCATATGTGGTTACTGAGCACTTGAAACCTGGCTAAGTTGACTGTAGAAATGAGTGAAAGATTTTTATTTCATTTCAATTGCTTTAAACAAATAAGGTAAGATACCATGTATCTGTAATTCCAGCACTTGTGAAGTTGAGGTGGAATGATTGTGAGTTCGAAGCTACCCGGGGTCATATAGCAAATAATCAATAAAAAATACCAGAATAGTTTTATATGGCAGTGCATCATTTGAATGATGAAGCCTTAGCTTTCTTAAGCTAATATACTCACAAACACCACAAACACACCATCCACACATACCATACATACACATACCACAATACACAGACCACCACCACACACTCACACAAATATTCACACACACACCAGGCATGCATACCCCTATAGTTGTTTCTGAGGTACATATCCGTTGTGTGGAAAGGTTGGAAGGGGTTTCTAAATCCATCTCATGCTTTGCTTCAAACTAGCCCTCCAGAAAGATGAAAAAAAAATCATCTGAAATTCTTCACTCTAGTTCATCTGGAGCTGGAGCACAAGCTTCACAAAATGTCTGACAGGATGGAAAAAGAAGAAAGAGCAGTCTACAGTCTATAGATGCTGCAACTGGGCTTGCCCCTGAAGACAGACACCACGAGAACGTTTCTTTCTCAATGTCTTTAAGTCACCCTGTCCAGTCTCTCCAGACCAGAAAGAATTCCCTTTACCTTTATTTTTAACATATGCCTTCTTTTCTCTCTCAAGATGCCTGGTAATGAAATTCTGATTATCTTGGTTTCACAGCTCTTAGGATCCAGTTAGAAAAATAACACTATGTACAGTCTATATATTTTCTCTAGATTTAGACCGAGTCTCAGGAATAGCGTATGTTATTACAATGGGATCCCATTTCATCCTGATAATAGCAAATGAGATAGATATTTGTATGAGCCTGGACTAGTGTGTAAGCAGAGTCTGAGACAAAGGCTTATTTCCAGGTGATTATTTGGTAATGGGATTGGAGAAAATGGATTTAAGTAGCAGAGGGAGTAAGGAAAGAAAGCAGCAATGTGTTAGCATTTATCAGCTAGCTCTCTGGGAAAAATAAAAACCAAAAATGAGACGTAAACCTGACTTGTGAATGTACACCTCTTTGTTGTTGAGACAAAGAACTTGACAAAAGCAGCTTCAGGAAGAAAAGTTTGTTCCGTCTCACGGTTTGTGGGTGCTATGCACAACTGCACAGTAGTCAGGGTTGCAGGAATCTGAGGCATCTGCT
>NC_022019.1:248568-253643 GCF_000317375.1 Microtus ochrogaster
TTTACTCTTTCCCAAGCTTTCTCAGGCTTTCAGTGGATTCAGTTGTCCACACGTCTGGGCACCATTCTGTAGTAATAGGAGTGGTGGGGCTACGTCCCCAGCACCCCGGCCACCTGGCTAGCTTATGCCCTGAAATAACAATACACAAATTGTATTCTTTTAAGCACAACGCTTGGCCCATTATATCTAGCCTCTTCTCGGCTAACTCTCACACCTGGACTAGCCCATTTCTAATAATCTATGTAGCCCACGAGGTGGCTTGCCAAGGAGATTCTAGCCTACGTCCATCCTGGATCGGAGCTTCATCGCGAGTGCCTCAGAGAGCAGAGCTATAGCGTCTACCCGGGAGAGGGAAGCATGGCGTCTCTCTGAGCTCACTTCCTCTTCCTCCCAGCATTCTGTTCTGTTTACTCCTCCCACCTATGTTTTAACCTACCAGGGCCAAGCAGTTTCTTTATTGCTTAACCAATGAAATCAACAGATTGATATATGACACTCCCACATCAGGTGCTCACACTGTGTCTGCAGCCACGGAGCAGAGACATGAATGCTGGTGCTCACACTGTGTCTGCAGCCATGGGACATACAGGTGGATGCTGGTGCTCACACTGTGTCTGCAGCCAAGGGACATACAAGTGGACACTGGTGTTCACACTGTGTCTGCAGCCACAGAGCAGAGAGGTGGATGCTGGTGCTCACACTATGTCTGCAGCCACAGAGTAGAGAGGTGGATGCTGGTGCTCACACTGTGTCTGCAGCCACGGAGCAGAGAGGTGGATGCTGGTGCTCACACTGTGTCTGCAGCCACGGAGCAGAGACGTGGATGCTGGTGCTCACACTGTGTCTGCAGCCACAGAGTAGAGAGGTGGATGCTGGTGCTCACACTGTGTCTCTTGCTAGTGCTCAGCTCACTCTCACCTTTTTATTCAATCTGGGATCCCAGAGTCCAGGAAACAGTGCTGCTCACATTCAGGGTGGTTTTCCCTCTTCACTTAAACCTCTCTGGAAATGCCCTCACAGACACGCACAGGTGTGTTTCCATGATGGTTCCAAAGCCAGGAAGCTGACAATGAAGATTAACAGAGATGCTTGCCTCTTTCTGCTGTGTAAATCCTCTCCCATGCCCATTTCAATCTGATGTCACTGAAGGTGGAGTTGAAAAGAGAAGCTTCCATGAGTCACAACGAGCTGACTCTAAGGTATCACTGAGAGAAGACCCCATTCAAAGATGGAGTAAAAAATTAGCCACTGCTATTGGCAAGTGGGTTCAATTGTCAAGGCACTTTGGAGAGAGTTTGGAGCAAAAGGAGGAAGATTTGTTTGTCAGTTTTCTTTCTGTGTTGGTCAATGATCTTGGGTGCTAGCTTCTTTGTGGTTCTAAGATGAACTGTATGAATGCTGAAGAGATTCCCTGGCATATGACAGCAGCTTCAGGGAGGTTCCAAAGCAGAAAGTGGCAAGCTTTGTGCCTTGAGACACAGCATCGCCAGACTGTTCCTTTGAGAGGTTACTTTGTCTGAAACTGTGGCTGAGAGAAAAATGAAGTGTCCAGTAGCCCACCTCTGGGTCCAGCGTCTCTTTACCTTTGCCATCTTGCAATGATCCTATCTATCTCATAAGACTATTTCCACACTGTTATTCAGGGTTAGTCCTGAGTGGGGAGCATAGGGGAGAAACATTCCATGTACAACTGATACTTTGCACACTTGTCCAGAAACCCATTCTGGAAATCTTCCTTTTCCTCTGGTGGGAGTGAAATCAGTGATGTCAGTAAACTTGGGTTAGATAGAAAAGAGTTTGTGATAACTCTCCATATAATCTATGCTTTCCTGCCAAACTAGCTACACCTAGCAGCCCATGGGATTCGTTGAGGCAGAATAGGCTACTCTATTCCTACCACTTCCCAGTGGCCTCATGGAATTCCTCTTTTCCTCTTCAAAGTCAAATATTTCTTGCTGCAGTAGGCTTGGCTTTGCCTTAGCACCCTAGGTCCTTATATTGGGTCTTTTTAACTCCCAGACACCATTTTTGTCCAGTCTGGACCTCTGTAGTCCCTGTGTTCATTGGATTGCAAACCCACATGGCATGACAGCCTATCATAAGTTTTTACGATGCTAAGGATCTAATCCAGGGTCCTGTGCATGCTAGGCAAATAGTCAACTACTGGACCCCACCCCTAAGTTTGCAGTTATTCTGCTGTAGAGCCCTGTTTCCTCTGGATTTCATGCTAAAGTTATAGAAACCCACTTGATATGTGGGTTGGAACACTTTCCTCAAGGACTATGCCTATGACCTTAAAACCCAAAGAAGTGCACGACATGCCACTCCTAGGACTCTTACTTGCCCAGATTGGAAATGAAATCATTCTATCACCACAGCTCACAAGTGGGTCTGCCCTCAAACTATTTAGTTTCACTGGTTATACAGTTCAAATGATGCTTTGGTTGGCTGTGCATTGTCTCTACTCTTTGTAACACTGGATCCTGCACGTTTCTACTGTTCCAGGCACCCTGTTTTCCACTCTAAGACTTGCTGAGCAGTGTACTCACATATACTTTGTCCTTGACAAGGAATTGGTGTCATTTGCCATTTTCTCAGCTGCGTTTGTTCAATGGCTGCCAATTCTGTGCCAGATTCCCTCATTTTCAACACCAGCTTTCAGATGATAGGTAGCGGAAGCAGCTCAGTTATATTTCAGGGCTTCTCTTCACAGTCTTAGGGAATGTTCTCCAGGCCCTCCTCTGGAATGTTTGTTGGTTAGGCTTTCAGATCCCCCATATCATCTCTGTTCTGCCGTACTCTCTTCTGAACCCCTCAGTTTCATCCAACATGTCTCTCCTATTCTCTGTAGGTCATTACTGTCTCTAGACTTCCAAGAGCTCTTGTAGCAAAACTGGCTCTGGATATACAGCCGGAGCTGAGGAGTATAAATTACAGAAGAGTGCTATGTGAATCTTTCACTCCCATGTCTTCTAGGTGGAAGTAAGAATCGTACCAGGGTAGGAAGTTGTGGGGCCTTGAAAATATGACAATTGCTCCTACGGCTTTCATTTCCTAAGAAGCAGAAACTTCTAACTTTCTCCAGAAGGCAAATTTGACACAAAACTTATACCAGCACTTGGGGGGCAGTGAAGGAAACTGGTTGTTTCTACCATAGACACATGTATCAAGTATCCTTATGTCTGTGGGAAATGTAAAAAAAAAAAAAAAGAAGAAGAAGCTATTATCACAAAATGGTCATCTTGACTATTGACTCCACTTATTTTAATTTTAAAATTATTTGATAATTTCATACCTATATAGAATGTACTTTGATTACCTTCAGCCCTTCCCCTCTCTCAGTGTCTTCTCCCCAACACTTCCCCACATATTCATGTCTTCTTTCTCTTTCAGTAACTCGTTGAGTCTAAATAGTGCAATCCACTCAGTCATATCTGCCGGACCATGGACAGCCTACCAGAAACTACCCAGCCCTCGGGAGATTCCCGGAAACCATCAAGTGGTGGTAGGTGCTGAGGGAGCGTGGGTCCTTGTGAGCCCCTGCCACATCTGTGCTTGCATCCTGTAACGTTGGCTGTAGTTGACCGTTCACTCTTTGTATAATATAATCCTTCCTGTGGTTCACGGAGACAGGCTTCTGAGAGCTTTCAAATCACATTACGTTGATTATAGAACTCGTCGATCTAAAACTTATTTACTTTGAAAAAACCCGGAGTGAGTTACTGTTAGCAATTTGCTTATAATCTGAATCAGGTGGTTAAATTTATATTTCCACAAGCTGCTGAGGAGTTAAATTTTGATGTTAATCTGTGATTGGGGAGTACTTTCATTACTGCATGGTGGTGATGATAATTATGGTGGTGGTTGTGATGATGCAGTCACTATGTGCCAGTCAATGTTCCAAGTCCTTTACACACACAAATTCTATTAAATTCTCACAAGCAACACTGCGCAGTAATCGTCCAGTATACCATTCCTGTTTCTGACAGACCTTACTCATTCCTGTTCCTAGTCCTCTTTTTCTTAGTTCTCGAAAGGATCACTAGCGAACTGAATAAGATTTATGGGGTAATGCCTCCATCTACACCAACCAGGGAAATCCAGTAATGGCCCATCCTGAAGCTATGTCCAGAGTCCTCTAAACCAGTCCATCAGATATTTATTCCCATCTCTCATTTGTCTTCCCTCTAGGATCTAAGCAAGCATCAAATATTTATATAGTGTGGACACATATATGATGACCTGTATGTGATGAAAGAGTCTCACAAATACCCCCATCCATCCTTTTCCCTTTGAGCTTAATGTCCTTCCCCTTGAACCTGAGCAGGTTTTAGTGTCTTGTTTTACTAATAAAATGGACTCACAATGTTCTCAGACACTTGGAGGCTAAATTCAAAGAAGCCTTGCAGCTTCCCCTTGGGTTTCCGGGACGTCATGAGCTGCCATGTAAGAAATGAGATGATATGTTTTGGTGTTCACAAACAGCCCCAGCTGAACAGAGCCTTCCTAACCATGCCCAGTGCCAAATACATGAGTTAAGTTGTCTTGGGAGTAACATGAATTTACTGCTGACTGACTACAACGAAGTGTCGTTGACTGTTCGTTGACACGAAACAGGAAAAGCACCACATAAGTCCTGCTTGATCCCTAACCTCAGGAAGCATGAAAACCAATAATGTTTTAATGGAATAAGCCATTAACATTTGTAGTAGTTATTACAGGGCAATAGGCAACCAGAAAACTCTCTGGATGTGTGCTCACGGTGGTTGCATGGGGAACGGTGGGGGAGATGGTGTGGTGAGACAGGCCAGGCTTTAGAGAGCATAAATGTGCATGCCCTGGAGAGTTTCTGCTTTCTGTGTTCACCCTGAGCTTCTGTCGAATAAGAGGAGAACATACTAGTTGCTTTCATTTCCAGACACCAGTGCCTGCTTGCATTTTTTACCTTGGGGCCAGGAAACATCCCCTTCTCTTCTGGCTTTGGTAACTTAAAGTAAGCTTTCATTTTATGGAACAAATGAATCTAAATGAAGACTCTAAGGTCCTCTCACTTCATGTCCAAAGTCATGCCTTAT
>NC_022019.1:253743-269777 GCF_000317375.1 Microtus ochrogaster
AAGAAGAAGAAGAAGAAGAAGAAGAAGAAGAAGAAGAAGAAGAAGAAGAAGGTATTATCACAAAATGGTCATCTTGACTATTGACTCCACTTATTTTAATTTTAAAATTATTTGATAATTTCATACCTATATAGAATGTACTTTGATTACCTTCAGCCCTTCCCCTCTCTCAGTGTCTTCTCCCCAACACTTCCCCACATATTCATGTCTTCTTTCTCTTTCAGTAACTCGTTGAGTCTAAATAGTGCAATCCACTCAGTCATATCTGCCGGACCATGGACAGCCTACCAGAAACTACCCAGCCCTCGGGAGATTCCCGGAAACCATCAAGTGGTGGTAGGTGCTGAGGGAGCGTGGGTCCTTGTGAGCCCCTGCCACATCTGTGCTTGCATCCTGTAACGTTGGCTGTAGTTGACCGTTCACTCTTTGTATAATATAATCCTTCCTGTGGTTCACGGAGACAGGCTTCTGAGAGCTTTCAAATCACATTACGTTGATTATAGAACTCGTCGATCTAAAACTTATTTACTTTGAAAAAACCCGGAGTGAGTTACTGTTAGCAATTTGCTTATAATCTGAATCAGGTGGTTAAATTTATATTTCCACAAGCTGCTGAGGAGTTAAATTTTGATGTTAATCTGTGATTGGGGAGTACTTTCATTACTGCATGGTGGTGATGATAATTATGGTGGTGGTTGTGATGATGCAGTCACTATGTGCCAGTCAATGTTCCAAGTCCTTTACACACACAAATTCTATTAAATTCTCACAAGCAACACTGCGCAGTAATCGTCCAGTATACCATTCCTGTTTCTGACAGACCTTACTCATTCCTGTTCCTAGTCCTCTTTTTCTTAGTTCTCGAAAGGATCACTAGCGAACTGAATAAGATTTATGGGGTAATGCCTCCATCTACACCAACCAGGGAAATCCAGTAATGGCCCATCCTGAAGCTATGTCCAGAGTCCTCTAAACCAGTCCATCAGATATTTATTCCCATCTCTCATTTGTCTTCCCTCTAGGATCTAAGCAAGCATCAAATATTTATATAGTGTGGACACATATATGATGACCTGTATGTGATGAAAGAGTCTCACAAATACCCCCATCCATCCTTTTCCCTTTGAGCTTAATGTCCTTCCCCTTGAACCTGAGCAGGTTTTAGTGTCTTGTTTTACTAATAAAATGGACTCACAATGTTCTCAGACACTTGGAGGCTAAATTCAAAGAAGCCTTGCAGCTTCCCCTTGGGTTTCCGGGACGTCATGAGCTGCCATGTAAGAAATGAGATGATATGTTTTGGTGTTCACAAACAGCCCCAGCTGAACAGAGCCTTCCTAACCATGCCCAGTGCCAAATACATGAGTTAAGTTGTCTTGGGAGTAACATGAATTTACTGCTGACTGACTACAACGAAGTGTCGTTGACTGTTCGTTGACACGAAACAGGAAAAGCACCACATAAGTCCTGCTTGATCCCTAACCTCAGGAAGCATGAAAACCAATAATGTTTTAATGGAATAAGCCATTAACATTTGTAGTAGTTATTACAGGGCAATAGGCAACCAGAAAACTCTCTGGATGTGTGCTCACGGTGGTTGCATGGGGAACGGTGGGGGAGATGGTGTGGTGAGACAGGCCAGGCTTTAGAGAGCATAAATGTGCATGCCCTGGAGAGTTTCTGCTTTCTGTGTTCACCCTGAGCTTCTGTCGAATAAGAGGAGAACATACTAGTTGCTTTCATTTCCAGACACCAGTGCCTGCTTGCATTTTTTACCTTGGGGCCAGGAAACATCCCCTTCTCTTCTGGCTTTGGTAACTTAAAGTAAGCTTTCATTTTATGGAACAAATGAATCTAAATGAAGACTCTAAGGTCCTCTCACTTCATGTCCAAAGTCATGCCTTATGATTGCCCACTTCATTGATGTCCAGGTATGGAAGCCTGGGCAAGAAAGCTATAATAATGAAAATGTTATTCCCACAACGTGGTCTTCTAGAAAGAATTCCATAACCTATGATAACTACATGCACTTTAAAGCAAGAAGGTGAAGATAATGCCACAAAGATTTCCGTGGGAAATCAGAGGTGAAGAGAAAGTCATAGCGTGTCCCCATTACCTCGTGGGAACATAGCGGTGAAGAGAACACCATGGCATACCCCCATTACATCTGGGAAAGCAGGGGTGGAGAGAACGCCATGGTGTGGCCCCATTACCTCTGGGAAAGCGAGGGCCTGGGAGAAATGTTCTTGGTTCTTTATGTGTGACCAAAGATGATAAGACAAAACACCAGGTGTACTTGTATTTGCTCAAGCTAACTGTAAACGTCACCTCATGTTTTGTTTGCTTTAATAATAAAAACGAGAAGTCCTTTATTTATACTACTCTTGAGCCATAAGCCTGGAGTCCCCTAAAACAACATTTGCTTTCTTCTACTACCAGCAAACCAGCAGTGGCAAAGCAGGATAGCAGAATACCTCTTTTCCGTATATTCCTAGAAAACTGTTCCTCTGCCTTTTGGGAAAATGGTAAGGTGTGTGGGACACAACTGAAGTAGTGATTTATGTCTGTAATCCATTGTTGTGGAGATAAATAACTCATGGTTTACAAGTGGCTGCACGGGCTCTCTGGGTGCTTAATATATACACTTCTCTTATCCTGCATGACAGTGCTTGCATAAAGACTCTGGTGTGTACTAGAAACAGAAGCTATCTTCATCACGCAAGAGATTGGAGTAAGTAGAGTAGATGCGTTGTGGAGAGCAAGGAGCCTGAGCTTTTCGTAGGTCAGAGCTGCATGGCTCATTTGTGGTAGTTACCACAAGGCGATAGACAGCTAGAATACTCTAAGGGTGGTGTTGGTGGTTGGAGTGGTAATGGTGGGGTGTCACCTCTCTGGAGGCAGTGGGACCTGGGAGGATGGAGCTGATAAATGAGGAGAACTGAAGTCTTATGCAATAGCCAACTTTATTTATAGCTTCAGACAATTTATAGTGAGCGTTAAGAAGGATCACATGAGAAAGTTCGCATGAGTCCAAGCTGTATACAATCAGAAGGACAAGCTGCATGCATGTGGCAAAACACATTTTTCCATAGAGGCCTATAAAGGATGGTTTAAACATTTAATTGAAAAACACCAGCAAGCAATAATGAGTAATCTGTAGTAAACTCAGCCCTATGTGTTGCACCTGGGAAGAGCACAAAAACACATTCCAAGAACAATTCTGTGTTCTGCAGAAACCGAGGTCACAAGACCCTTTTCTTATTTTCTTGGAGTGTGCTCACAGGCACTCAGAATTCTCACATGACTCCATTCCTGGGCTGTGTTCTGACAGTGGGGTAGCTGTGTAGCACACAGGCTGTTTGCATGAGAGTTTCTGACAGTGAAGAAGCTGTGCAGCACACAGGCTGTTTGAATGAGTTTCTGACAGTGGGGTAGCTGTGTAGCACACAGGCTGTTTGCATGAGTTTTGGGGTCAAGTGGTTTAACTTCTCTGTCTTGCTTCACTGAATAAGCTTAACAGCGGTCCCAGTGCCCCAGGGTTATTGTGAAGACTGAGTGACTTCACACGGGCAGGGCATTCTGGTCAGTGTTCTGTACTAGGAGAGGCGCTAAAAGCTGGTAATTGATATCATCATTATGCTCCATATCAAAGGCTAACTGTGTGATCTTGTCTGTAGTCGTGGGCACAGAACATTAGGCTTCCTCACAGCTAGAGCATTCGGGATGTGTGATGATGGAGGAGACACAGGCCGGGGTGTGGTGCTCTGTAAACACCTACTCTTACTCCCCTGACTGGGGCTACTGCATCCTCCTGGGAGAAGAAAATGAAACTAGAGACCTACGGTGAAAACCAGGAGCTTGGGACTAGGTGAATCAGATAAATAAATATCCTGAGCCAATCGTCCCAGTGCTTGGAGCTTTCTATGCCTTTCTCTGTCTTCCTATGAAAGAGAACTTGTGAGTCACCTACCTCCCTCTTTGACATAGTGTTTTGGGACTGCCCTTTTCCCTCTTTCTGCTGTTAGAGCAACAGCTACTAGGTTGCAGCATGCCCAGCAAATTATCTCAACATTCTACTGAGAATCTATCTGCTTCTCTCAGTTTGGCTGCTACCCTTTTTGCTCTGGTCATTGTTGTGTCCCATCTGGACCCCTGCTGTGGCCTTCTGAAAACTCCAAGGTTCTGATCCTTCACAGAGAGTGTGCACAGCAGTTTCTAAAAAAAAAAAAAATGGTCAGAGAAGCTTCATAAAATAATGGGCAGGGTTCAGAGCAGATTCATCAGTAGTCAGTGCTGAGAACAAGTAGTGCTGAGTGCTCACCTAAGGATGACATCTATAGCACTTTCTCCAGGGGACATTGCAGAGGGGAGTAAGATTGTAAGAGCAAGATGATGGGGGAAGAGAGTTGTGAAATGCTGTCCCCTTGATATGGGGTGGTCGTAGCAAGCATGAACACAGAGCAGCTGTAGTGACCTGAATAAGACCTATGCTCACCCACCCGCAGAGAAACGGAAGGAGAACTGATTGGAAAGAAGAAGGGTGTCAGGAGGAGTGGGAATCGGTTAGAGAGGGTAAGAGGTGAACATGATCACATCACATTGTATACATGCTTGAGATTGTTAAGAATAAAATAAATTAGTTACAAAGCTAATTTAAAACCGTATCCTAAATGAAACGCCAATTCCAAGCTTAAAATTTGCAATGGTTTCTTAAAGTTTAGAATGAGCTAAAAATCTGCCTGTGATTTACAGGGTTCTGTGTGCACCTGCCTCCTGCATCACCTCCGAGGCCACATTTCACTTTGGTTCATTCTCTGGACTCTTTATCACCAAAGACAGCTTCTTTATGATGTTCATGGTACCCTCAGGAAGGGGATCATCGCAGTGCCCAGCTATCACCCTAGACATGCCCTCTCAGGAAGGGGATCATCGTAGTGCCCAGCTATCACCCTAGACACACCCTCTCAGGAAGGTGATCATCACAGTGCTTAGTCTCACTCTAGATATGCCTTGTCATCAAGGTTGTCCTTGATCCTGACAGTTGAAATGGCTTTCTTAAACTGCTCTTCCATCTCAACCTCGTATTTATTTTCTTCTTAGCACTTTATCACAGTTTCATTTTCTAAACTTGTTTCATTTTTGTTTTTCTCCATCAGAGTACAACCTCTGTAAATACATTGACTAACTTTTTATGCCTTATTAACAACATAAGTTAATGTACCAAATTCAAGCCTGATTTACCAGTTCAGGAGGTACATAATGTAATATTTATTACTTAAATAGATACAATGTCAATCTAAAAATGGTTTACATCTTTCAGTCATTAACATTCTGTCTCTGTGACAGTGGGCTTCATGTGTCTAAGGGGTGCATGAACTTTACACAAGTCAGCACCTCACTTTACATTTGCACTGACTATTTTCCGACCCAGATTTTGAGACAGCCATACAACCGCTCTCATTTCCCCTACTTCCTGTGAGACCTGCAATCATACTTTCATGATCCCTTGCTGGTATACTTACAGTTTAATATGTTAGGGTTATAATAGTGTAATTTAACTTCAGCTACTTTAAAAGGCAAGAAAAAAGTTGATCAAAGGATGTTAAGGCACCTCACAAAACTGGAACTTAGGAAATAATCGGGCTTCTAGGAGAGCTCAACTGGAGATCTGGAAGAGGGTAAAAGACCCAATGCCCAGACCGCCTTCTCTCTGCTTTCTGCCTTTGCTTTTGCTGTACACTTGCAAACAATCTGTTTTATTCTCAGTGGAACAGCTTCCTTTGAAGTCACGTGGCGTAGTGTGCCAACGATTGTCAATTTAGCTCTAAAGTTCACAATGCTTCACATCTAGAATCTTTAAATGTTATTTTCTGAGTCTCCAGCATTCTGGTTGGTTCTACTGACATGGGGCTTACCTCTGAAGTCACAGGGCTGGGATCATGTTTTATAATCGTGGTTTTAAGAGCAATCGGTGGGCAGAGGAAGACAAAAGGTGACCATGGTGGCTCGAAAAGACACCACTCTGAGTGTCACACAGTCTTACACAAACACTTGGTTGGCTCAGCTGAGTACTCAGATGTCAAGATGATCTGTCTTCAGAAACACTGCTGCTTCCTGCTCGTCTGTTCCCATAGCTTACCCAATGCTTGTGATGTTACCTGCCTAAAAGGTGGTCTCTGCCTCGCCTCTAAAATCAGCCTTCTGTCAACTAGCATAGCAGATCCCTCTTTTAGGTAAGCCAGCTGTTCATACAGTCGCCCGAGGTCCTCGCTACCCTCTCTTCTCACTGACTGGGGCTCAGGCTCTCTGTCTTTGCGTGGGGAAAATATGATTTCTCTCAGGTGAGGGCATAGACTCAGAGTTGTTAGTTAAAGGGCTTGAGCCCACAGGGCTAGGTAGTGTTAAAACCTAGCTTAGAAGCTAGCTTCCTGCTTATATGTGCTTCAATTGACTTTATGAATTTAAGTATCATTATGTTTGAAATTCTGTGATAGTAATAGCTGATAGCTGGGAAATACTGTAGCTCTGGTGCCGGGAATGGAGGAGTGAAAATTCACATCTTTTCTTGGTTAAGAGAATGGTCTGAGCAAATTTAAGGAGGATGCTGGGAAAAGTCCTTCAGTGAAGATAATGGAGAGATGAAAATAATGTGTGTTATATTTCCTTTCCCTCACAAATGAAGAGAAGGGTATAGGCCGAGGGAAGGCTAAAGCTGTGGCCTCCTCCTCTGAGGCCTCCACATAGCCTCCCAAGGGTTTCAGTTGCACTGGGAAGGGAGTGAAAACTTCACGCTTACATTGCCCAATAGCACATCACCGCCACCCAAAGGCACTCTGTGCTCGTCCTGTGGTTGAGTGGAGGATGATAATTCCCCTCACAAGAATTCAGTTTACAGATAACATTTTCAGATATCTTACATCTCCTTGTTCATGTCTGTGCTCTTCTTGATGCACTAGAATTGAATGCTAAAGCAGGAGAGCGGTTCCTTCTAAAAAGATGGACAACTGCCCCTGGTTATGTAGTGGGTCCAATTAACCTGGCGGGTACCCAATTCTATTGTACACCAAGCTGCTGAAGTCTTAATGTAATACGGAAAATGTTGCTAAGTTTGTCCACTGGAGAACATCTTCTCATTATTTCCAAACATGTGAGAGAGAGCCCAACCATGGTTAGTCACCAGCTCCTCTACAGCATATAGGCAGGAGAAGGGGTCAATATCCAAGGCATGACTTTGGTTACTATTTGGTTCAGAGTCTAAACTCTTTAAAATCCAGCATGTAACTTTACCCCATGGGCCAGAATGACACTGAAACTGTATTCTGGAGAGATCCGAGTTGCTTTGAGCTACTCTATTTCTAGTCGCATAACAGGAAAACCGTCCTTTAAAAGGGAATTTTAACTGCAGTCCAGTAGCTTTAATCCAGCTGGTGCAACCACTACTAACTTCAGAATATTTCATTAACTCAAATAATGAAAGAAAAAAGAAAAAAAGAGATGTCTCATTCTCATGTTAATTGATATCTCTCTTCATGTTCTTATTCTCCAACCCCCCAAACCAGTAATTTACTTTATGTAGATGAATCTCAGAATTTATAATTATATAATTTTCAGTGATATTGAAATATGCTAGTCAAATAAAAATCATATGTAGTTAGGGTCTATAATGTGATAGTCTGAAATACACACACACACACACACACACACACACACACACACACGCGCGCACTTGATGTAATTACCACATCAAGTTAATTAATACATCTCATCACTTCACAGTTACCTTTTATGTGGTATTCATCTTATCACTGAAACTATGACTCCTCTGACCAACTTATCCCTACCCCCCCACCCCAAGCCTTAGCAGCCACCATTCTGTTCTTTACCTTCAGGAACTCAGTGAAATGTTTTGTCATCTTTTGGTATCTGGTTTATTTCACTTGGCATAATGTGACATCACTCGCATTGTTATAAATAACAAGATGATTTTGAAAGAAAAATAGAACTGAAATCAACTGTGGTGAAGTTCTTGTGCATGGTGGATTTTGTTTAAAACTATGTTTAAACTCCTGCCTATAATCCCAGCAGGGATGACCTTGGGAGGCAGGGGCAGGAAGATTATCCCAAGTTGAGGTCATTCTGGTTGATGTAATCAGTTCCATATAGATATATGTGTATATATGTATATATATATATATATATATATATATATGATAGATAGGTAGATAAACAAATGAACGAATAAGTAGATAAGCACAAAAACCCACATTAAAACAATAACATGGGCCAGCAAGATGGCTGAGCAAGCCTGATCTCTAGGAACCATATAGTAAAAGGAGAGAACTGACTCTCTATGTTCTTTTTATAAAGGATTTATTTATTTATTATGTGTACAGTATTCTGCCTGCATGTATGCCTGCATGCCAGAAGAGGGCACAGATCTCATTACAGATGGCTGTGAGTCACCATGTGGTTGCTGGGAATCGAACTCGGGACCTCTGGAAGAGCAGTCAGTGTGCTTAACCTCTGAGCCATCTCTACAATCCTCTATGTGGTTCTTTTAGATTTGCTCACATGCTGCGCTGTGGGCAGCCCTCCCACACATGAATAAATAAATGTAATAATGATCTAAAAGAGCAAACATAATGAAAAGATCCCCAAGACTAAGGTTACCCCTCTCCCGTGCTGAAGAATAAAGATGAAAAGCTGAGACCTAAGCTGCCCTTCACGTAAGTAGAGGCCCTCTAGAGGGGTGTTTCACAGTGGAGGGGGCTGGGACTGGCTTTGTATGTTACATTCTTGTTTACCCTCCCCCCACACACATCCCCAGATTCATAAACTAGGGCACTAAATTCACTGGTTTTAATACATTAAAATCGAGTTGTTTAAAAATGTAGTGGTACTGTGTGGGCCTGAAGTTTAGAATCCAGGAAGTAGAGCTTTACAGTATAAAATTTTAACCTAAACAAGACTGTGGGAGTCCAGTTTACCTTGTTGCGGAGATTATATTATGTTGACATTTTTAGAACCCTGCGTACATCTTAATGAGGGCTGTGCTCAGTCTAGACGCCTCTTCTGGCGGAGATGCACTGAGTCTTTCACAGCCTGCATTGGGACACTTGGCCGGTTTGTTAATTTCTGTATTGTAGTTGTGAGATGGAAGTAATGTTGAAGCAAGACATTAATGTGTTAACTCATTAACCTGAGTGTGGTCCATCAAGGCGAGCAGAGACAACTCTGAGAATGGACCTAAGTCAGAGTAATGCATCCTGAAGGGGAACTTCCTCGAAGTTGTTAACATAGCTGAAGGGGGAAAATGCCTTTCAGATGTCAGCATGGGAGTAAGGAAAAAAGGAATTCTCCAAGTTCCTGCATCACCCAGAGAGGTGGCCAGGGGCCAAGGACATCAGAGTCAGATGCTACAGGCCTCATACTTTCAAACATCTGAGTTTTGGAGCCAGCTCCCCAGGTCTGATTGTGACCTCACCAAGCAGCCTTCTTCCTAATTATAAATTTGGCTTCCTGGAACAGTTTTACCCAACGGGAAGTTGCAATGCTGGCCAGATCATTTTGGAATCTTGGCAGATACATTTCTTTTATAAATAATTGGTTTGTAGGCTACTTCCTGTTCTGAATGGGTTTTTATTCATGCATCTCTGGTGGGTCCATCATCCTTGCTAGATCCCTTAATTTTGACAGCTATCATCACATAGCTGTCCTGGTGACTTCATAGCTCCCTATTAGAGTTGGATGATTTTTACTTTCATTCTATGTGTGTATGTATGTAATATGAACCAGGCTGGTCTTTGGCATCCCTCTGCTTCAGCATCCCAGTTGCTGAGATGACAGGTATGTTAGTCACAGGAATATTTGAACTAGATTCCAGTGATTTCATCTTCGTATTTTTCCTTGTTTGAAGCTTGATTTTTTTTGAAAGAGGCAGAATCTTGTTATCTTGTTATGTAAGCCAAGCTATCCCCCTGCTTCAGCTTCCTGAATGTGGGCTTACAATTATGTGCCACCATGTCTGATCATCTTCATTTGTATCTTTTTCAAATACTTGATTTAATTTTGGTCTACGTTACTCTCCTGAAATGAATACCTGATGTGATACTTTTATTGTGGGTCTCAGTGAACATTCTGATGAAAAGAGCAAGCTTGGTGTTTCTGATCAAGAACTATGGGCACATATTAGGCTATTCTTTGCAATTTAGTCAAAGGGACTAGCTCAAAAGCAGGAAAAGATCTTATTGTAGCATTACTTATAATATAAAAAAAAATCTTGTACCATTAATAGCTCTCAAAGCACATCTAAATAAGTCTTGGCATTTTTTCCTAGGCTATTATATAGCTATAAATTAGTTACGAAAATTATATAGCAATGTGGAAACATTAGAGAATGTTTACAAAATGTTACTTTTAAAGCAGAAAATAGAGAATTCTTGTGCGATTTCTATCACAACTTATGGGAGATCAACATACAATCTTAGTGATCTATAGACCATATAGAACTGTGCAGAAACACTGTCGTGGGAATGCCCGTGTACTTCAGTACCTTGCCTTTCCAAGAAAATGTTAATAATACACAATGTCAGGTTTCGTTATCACATGTCCACCCAAGCATAGAGGAAATATGAATGTATCTATCCTTCCTAGTCCACATCGCACTTGGCCCCTCCGCTCCCCCTGGTCCTCTTCTTGCACGGTAGTGTCCCCATTATGTTCACGTCTTTTTTTTTTCCATCATTATTTTTCTGATGAACATTTGTCATATATCAGTTAACATAGTGACTTCTCTTCCATGTTATAATATTAAATGTAATTATTGTGTTTTGCAATAAAAGCAGTGAAGGATAATTCTAAGACAGACAGAACACCACCTTTTCAGCTTAATGTTTTCTTTACATTGTTTGGCTGTGACAGTATTCTAGGATAAACACCTAGTTCTTACTGCTTCTAAAGTTGTTGGCACTGTACTCTACATTTTAAGTGCTGTAGGAATTCCTATAGCCAGTAGCCTTTAAGTTACCCGCCCACTTGGGCGTGGTCTCTTATACTATATTTGCTGATGTAAAGTGCAAAGTCACTCTCTCTTCTTGCTGCGGGATACAGTTTGCTGTTTCCTGTTGGAGCAGAGGACTATGATCTGTGAGTCTACCCCTAAATAAATAACCCTTTATTATACTCAATTCTGAGCTAGTGTGGGATTTCTTTTTAACATCCATCTTTAATTAAGATTTTCTAAATTTGTGGTAAATCTTTTAAGAGCTTTCTTTGGTTAAAACACAGTGTTGTTTCTTGTTTCAGGTGTACTGGCTTGGGGCCAGGATTCAAGGCACTCACCTGTAGTAGCATTTAATTTATATTTTAATAAGTAAAGTTTGCCTAAGGATAGAAAAGTAAAACAGCCACACTGTAAGGTCAGCCTTACAGACCAGACAGCAACGACACACACCTTTAATTCCAGTAGCTACACTAGCTGCTAAAGAAATCAGGTAGTAGTTGTGCATGCCTTTATCCCAGAACTAGAGAGGATTCTAAAATGGAAGGAGACAGCTCTCATTCCCAGTCTCATTCTGAGGTTTCCTGGAGGCAGGATCATCATTTTTAGACGGAGGTCAAGGTAAGAGCCAGTGGCTGGCTGCTTTGCTTCTCTGGTCTTCAGCTGAACCCCAATATCTGTCTCTGCACTTTTATTAATTGAGCTTCACTCTCCATCACCTTGCCAAAGATCTTTAACTTCTGTTAGTGTCCTCAGGTCTCACATGACCTCCTCAGACTATGGTATCTAAAACCTCTTTAACACTATATTGATATTTGAAAATAAAATTTTAATTTGGATTTACTTTTCTAAATTCTATACATTTCCTGAGAACATATTTGATGTATGAAACTAATTTTGATTTTTTTCTAACTATGGGAAGATTAAGAGCTATTTTTAACAATTTATCTTGTGCTTGAGAGTGTGGAGAGATTTAATTTTTGGCATGTTTCCATGGAGTTTCTCATGTTTAAGCATTTGCATTATTCTACAGTTCTAATCCCATGGTTGTCAATGTGGAGGGTGCACCAAAATCTCCTTGAGGGTTTGTGCAAAAACAAGATGGTAGGCTCCTCCCACAGTCATTCACTCTGGAGATCAGGAGTTTGACCAGAGAGTCTACATTCTCATCAGTTCCAGTTAATGGCAGTTGCGCTTGGCCAAAGAGCACACTTTGAGAATTACTGATCTGTAGAAATGTAAATAGAAATGTAAGAATGGATGTAAAAGCATGAGGGTATGGTACATTTGCGGCAGTGCTAGAATTGTGAAGGGTTGGAAGCCATTGGAATGACTGTCAAGAGTTTGTAGAATTGTGTGATTGCAGCAGGGGAGGGTGCTCTCTCCGAAGAATTAAGTCTACATGTGACAACAGCTCTGTGACTTAGTGGAAATGAGGAACTCATATTATGACTTAAATTGAACATATTCAACAATTTTATTTCACTTACAAAGCAGCTTTTGAAAGAGGAGACTGCCTTCAGCTATGCTCCTCACGGGCTCTGCGCTAGTTGAGTTAATTGGAGCGGAGCAGACAGGGAAGGCAGACTCCATGGGGAGTCTACCTGAGGTCAGGAGCGATGGTGTCCCCAATAAATTTCTAACAAATGTGCATTTTTTTCTCAACAAGGACTCATGATCTCAAGATCATAAGTCAAAGTCTTTGTCTGTATAAAGCTTTTGGCCTTTCGTAAAGAGCCAGAATTTAACAAGGCATGCCATCAAGATGAAGAAACAATTATAAATTTGTGTGACCTTTATGATAACTGGAATTTAAATATTTACTGAGCTTCTCTTTTACCTACCAAAACAAAGGCTAATTGTAAATTCATTGTGTTACCTTCAAAAGCTCCAAATATATCCAAAGGCAGGCTCCTGTTATTAAAGTTGATGATTCCCTGCCTCAATTTAGATCAAGGGCAACTTAAATTATTTGGGGCTTATAATATTTAACTCTATACTGATTACAAGAGAGTTTCTGTGGATCTATCTTCCCTTATCCTCTCTCTCTTAACCTTCTTAGTTTCCTCTTCCCCATCTCTTGTGTTGGGAATTGAATCCACAACCGCAAACATGCTAGGAAAGTCTTTTATTACTGAGCCACATCCTCAGCCTGGAACTGTGCTCCCTCACTTCTCCCTGTACTTCAGATCCCCCTCTGGGAGATGATCACAATACTAAGGAGTGGGTATGGGGATCACCTCAGGGCATAAGCAGAACTATGTTCAGAACATAACAATCCCCATCACACCCAGACATCCTTGATTGGAGTGAGAGACATACAAGTTACAAAAGAAAAGATACTCAAACTGTTCTGAATATACTTTATGGTATATTAACTTATTCCAGAAGAGGCCTTAGAAAAAGCCTCTTCCCTGCAGATAGGGCTCCAGTAACAAAGCTAAGCAATGATTCTGCTCAAGGCAAGCTTGGTAAACCAGGGAATTTATTGGGGCTACTTCTAGGAATGTGGTTGAGGGACTGCTTAACAGGAGCTTTGTATAACCCTGGAAACCCCTACTGTAGCAAAGGTAACAATGGCCAGGCTGCATGGGTGGAGCCCCGCTTCAGAAAAGTTTCTGTCCCCAGTACCTGCCGTGATTGTGTGCACCTGGGGTAGCATAGGGACTGGAGAGCAGAAGTGTGAGGCTGGGCTCTTGAGGGGAGGAGTCAGCACCTTCCCCAGCCATCTTTCTATCAGCAATAGAACAGGACAAAGCTTGTAGAGATCTCTTGTGGGTTATCATGGCAGATCTGATCAGGATGGAAATGTCTGTTATGCCCAGAGGACAATGATTCATGTCCTTCATTGTTAGCCTAGAGCTGGCAGTGGAAGACTATGTTGGTGACAACTCTCACCTTGGGAAAAGGAGGGTCTTAGTTAATTGGTCACTACCCATCGGGGGCTTTCCCCTGAATAATACCTTCCCTTTTATTTTCACATGATGTATTTATTTAGTAATACTTACGGGATTAAATGTCATTAAAAACAATGCATTTGCTTTCTAAGAAAGAGGTTAACTAACGAGTTAATTTTCTTTAAAAAACACAAAATAATTAAATGATGGAATGAAAAGTAGGAAAATAAAATCATTTTATATGAAAATATTCTTTTTTTACAACTGAAATTTATTCATTTTTATTCTCAGTAAGAATTCAAAATCCTATTAATATCTAATTATTGGTTTCAATTGCCAATGGCAAACTCTAATCTGACCTTGTTCTAAGATAGTTGCCTTTTGTTCTATTTTCATAAAATGATTTTAAATTCTTGAGGGTTTTAATTTTGTGAAGCAAGTGCTCTAATCTGAAGCAGCTGCCTGGAATGACCAGTTTGGTAGAAGCAAGTTATATATCATTTTTTGGTATTGTATTTATTCACAGAATTAATCTGTTAAAAACCTACATTGTTATTTTATAATTAAAACAGTTTATGTAGCAATTTATTAAGCTATGAAAAGAACTTTGCATTGTTTGCTCTGCTAATGAGCTACATGTCCATCAAGTTTCCTCCTGGGTTAAAATTTAAGGTGAGTTAGAAAATCAGTTTTCCTCAACAGAGAAATAGTGACACTGGCTACATCAACCACTGCAGGACAGGCTTCATGTTCAGGATCAACATATTATGGACTTCACATCATGTGGGTGTGGGTGTGGGTGTGTTTGCCTAATTTTATTTGATTATTGGTTGTGTGTTTTCTTTTTTGGGTGTGGTTTTATTTTGTTCTCTTAGTTTTGGGGAGCTTGTTGTTATATTGGGTTTTTGCTTGTCTATTGAGAAAGAACTTACAGTTTGACGGGTTGGGGAAGAGTGGATTCAGAAGGACTTAGAAGAGGGAAAGAGTATGATCAAAATATACTTAAATTAAAAGTTTGCTTTAAATAATATAATAATAAAAGAGAAACAACCTGAGAAGATTTTAAAAAGTTGAAGACGAGTTAGAGAATCTGAAGTTAGGACTTATCCTGAAGTAGCAAGCTGTTCATTCTCTTTCCAGGCAGCAAAGGCAACACCACGTACCTGGGAAGCCCAGCCAGTAAAGACGTTGATTGGACAGATAGATAGTTATGGAGTGACTGGAGGCTGGAAGAGGCTGCATGCAGACTGTGGGACTTGTAAATACAACACTTCAGGATTCTGCTTGAAATTCAAATCCTGGATCTCTCTTTTAGAATTCTACGCAGACCGTGAGGAGACTCTACTGCAGTGGACTGTGGCCCACACACCAAGAAAACACGCTAGGGCGCACTGGCAGGTGTGTCCTGCTGGCAGACTTTGGGTGCAATAGTTGTTGCAGCCCAAAGTCTACCTTCCATTCTTCTTCTGCCTGGAGCTGAGAAAACAACAAGGAAACCTGATAGGAGAGGAAATCAGACTTCCTGCAGAGAGAGAGAGAGAGAGAGAGAGAGAGAGAGAGAGAGAGAGAGAGAGAGAGAGAGAGAGAGAGAGACTAGGCCTGTCATGGGCTTTTGAAACCTCAAACAATCCACCCACTAGGAACCAAACTTTAAGACATTTGATCCTTTGCGGACCATCCTCATTCAAATCACCATGGTGACATTGTGAGATACAGAAGAGAGAAGGTGGAAGATGGACTAAGAGATACCAATCTTAAAATAGAGGGCCTATCTGGGGTTCTCGGGACTGACCAAATTTAGCCACAATTGTCCTTAAAAGAAAAGAAGGAAAGAGGGGAGGAAATTAAAGCGAAGCTATATCAGAAAGACTCGACCTGACATCATTAGCATTGAAGATGGAGGAAGAAGTCACCAGCCAAGGAGTGGTGGCACTTTAGGAACTGGGAAAACTCAAAGATACATTCATACCTGGAACCTCCAAACAGGAATGTAGAAATATTTTAACCCAGCATGACCCTTACCAGACTTTATTTCCCGATAGAAGACTGTCAGAGAAAGAATTTCATTGCTCTAAGCCACACGCTTTGAGCAATTTGCTGTAGTGACCATAGAAACCAGTTCTTTAGATGGAGGTTTT
>NC_022019.1:270197-284966 GCF_000317375.1 Microtus ochrogaster
GAATTAGCCAGTAAGGGCTAGAGCTAAAGGGCCAGGCAGTGTTTAAAAGAATACAGTTTGTGTGTTGTTATTTTGGGGCATAAGCTAGCCAGGCGGCTGGGGTGCTGGGGACGCAGCCCCACTGCTCCTATTACTACAGACTCCCAGAGATATACAGAAGCCTAGCGGTGCCCATTCGTTTCCCTGTGTCTGCTCAGAATGTTTGTGCAAAGGTGTTTTCCAGTGCCAGCCACTCCTCTCTCGTCCTGTCATCTCTCTCACCCATGCTGGGTGCTCATCCCACCCCACCCATCCCTTTCCTGTCTGCCTGTGGTTCTGAGTCTCTTCTGCCTCACCCGTGGTGGCTTTTTACAGAACCCATGGTACTGTTTCTGCAGGGGCATGGCATGTGAAATTCTGTGTCAGTCCTTCCTCCCAGGAAAACCACAGGTTAAGTCCACCCTCACTAGATATAGGCAGAAAGGTATTTGAAAAACCATCATTTTAATTTTCTTATTTCCTTTAATAACCTTCCAGGGTTTGTTTAGGTTACTTAGGAAAGTAGGTTTTACATTTTTAGACCTTGGGACAGTTTCACAGACTGTGGAGTATTATTTCTAGAGTTGATTTCAGTAGGTTTTACTTTTTATTTTTAAAGTCCAGAAGCTCTCTTCCTGGAGGAAGGCTCATGCCACAATGGTGGTTCATCCTGCATCTCCCTCTGCTCTCATCCTTTGCACCTCCACAGAGAAACTAAATGCTAGTGTGGGGAGACTGCTGGTTTGCTGGTACAAGCCAGTGACCCCTGGGAACTCTTTGCTTCCTGGTTGCACTCCCTCACTGTCCTTTGTCCCCATGACTTCTTCTGAGAAGGGACCCCTGTCGAGGTGGGCCACCTGCTTACCAAAATGGTGATTTAGTTAACTGGAATTAGCACAGGATCTTCCTGAAAGTCTGCCAATCAGCAGAAGTGCTGAGATGCAGTAGCTCCTGGGAAGCATGTCTCTGCATTAAGGGCTAGAACTGAAGCTGCTGGAGATAGGTGGAAGGCCCATCAAGGCAGGCTGACCCTTGCTATGAAAGTCAGACTACCCATTTCTACTTGATGACGCCAGGCTTATTTTCCTGCCTTCTAGAAAACTATACCACAGAACCTGCTATGGAGCCTACAGTTCTTTAATCTTTTTCTTCAATGAGGCTCCAGCCCCAGGGGTTACTGTGAAAAACAGTGTTGCTGAGCTGAAGAAATGTATGAATAAGAATGTATAAAGGGCAGCTGTAGCCCTGTGTGTGTACTCATCTTGGTCTGTGTTGGCTGGTCAATTTTGCCCCCCCCCCACAACCTTGGGCAATCAGCGAGAGAACCAGCAAGTCATATCTGTAGAGCAAAAAAGATCAGAATCCCCAGAGGGGCTGAAAAAAAATCCATGCAGCTTCACCATCAAGACTAGGAGTTCAGGCTAATTTCTTGCCTGGGAAGAGATCAGAACTTCTAGAGATCATCCACCACTCATCGGAAACAGTCCAGAGGAAAGAGAAGACTTACAACAAGCCTCCTACCTGCTTTGATATTGTAGTCTCCTGGATTACCAGGACCGCGGTCCCATTCCCAGCAGCCCGGCCAATGCTCTTTTCCTACTTCCTGATTTAGTAGAGAAGAGGCCCTGTCCTGTGTGTGTTCTTTCAGTTTCCAGCATTCAGACAATCGCAGGTCTGGTGCCCTTTAAATATGTATGAAGCAGGAGGATGGATGAACCTGAGGCTTCAAACTGAACTCTGCCTGGAAGTTGCATCTGTAGGAGGGAGGGCAGGGAGGAGCAAGGCCAGAGGAAAGGGAAGAGCTTACAGTATTTCTCCTGGGAGACATCCCAGCATGGAAGTTTCTTTGCACAAAGAACATCTAAGCAATTGCCAGGCCCCTTATTGCTGTAATCAGTGACTTATGTAACCAGCCTCTCAGCCATCTGGGCTGATGTTTGCAGTTGTGCACACGGAGGGCTTGTTCCAGGGAGTGTCCTCTACACACCACAGAATACAGGGTATCATGGAGGGGGCTGAAAGATCTTAGAAAAGAGGTTCCCCTTTCTAATTTAGGTGAAGAATCTGGGTTACAGCTGTTCCATCCTATTCTTTCTTAGAGGTTAACTCGAGCTTAGATCCCTTCTCAGGACCAGCCAGAGAGAATCAGACTACAGACTTTGGAGGTGATGCCCACTTGATCCTATACCTACCCCTTTCAACAAGTAATTAAAACTACTATCTTTTGCTGGCCCCAGCTTTGGGTTCATTTAAAGTTTTTTTTTCTTTAACCACACAAAGGCAATTTGTCTTCTTTTTGGAGACTTTCAAAATCCAAGGTGATAAATCAAAAATTCAAAAAATTCCAAGTAAAAATATAGTTGCACATAGCCCAAACTTTGGCTCAAATAGGCCAGAGTTGGAATTCCAGCTTTGTGACCTTGAACAAGTTTGTCAAATCGTCGACTATTTTACTTAGTTACTCCCTCACAAGTGCTTGTTAGCCACCTTTCCTGTGCTGGGAACTGTGTAGTTCAGGTCTCAAAGAACTTACGTCTGAACAGAATTCTCACCCTGTACAAGATGATAAGAATGCCATGAAGTGTTATGCTCAGTCCGTGAGGACCCCAAAAGACCACCAGGAAGACCGGCTCACCAAAATACAAAAGCAAGGTTTATTGTGTGCATATTACAAGCCTGCAGAGACCTCATCAATGTAGCAGCAAGAAGAAGTGCCCCACCCTTCTAGAGGGCACTATTTAAAGGTAAAAACCAGAAATGTTACATCAGCAGGGTGTGCGGTGACAGGTTCAATCCTGATTGGTTGACTTTTGTCTAGGGGTGTCCTGGTGAAAAGAGAAGGGTATGTGCTGGCAGGTGATCCTTTCTACAATGGTTGGAATGTTAGGAATTTCCTTTGCACCTGTTCCTGGGTGGTGCCTGGGTAGTCTCAGTTTGTGATCTTCCTCAGAAGTAGGTATTACCTTAGGGTAAACTACAGAGACTCAGGTCTCTATTGAGCTTGTCTTGGCTGGGTCTTCCAGAAGGAAATCCTCAGGACAATGCGAATGTAACAACTGAATAGTCTTCTCTGGCAAGGGGTGGGGGGCTGAGGCTTAAATAACGCAAAGGAAGGAAATGAGCAGAATGTGTGGAAGCATTTAAAGTGGAGTAAGAAATATGAGCCATTGTCCTGGAGCAGAACATTAAGACTGGCTGAGCACAAAGGTCAGAGGAGCGTGTTGGAAATAGAGGCTGGGATGGCAGGGAGCTGATAACACTGGGTATTAAAGGCATAGCAGCAATTAGCACTGGACCGTTTTGAGAAGTTGAAATCCAATCTGTTTTCTTGTTTTCAAATGGTGGTGTGGGGATGATAACAAAGAAGCTATACTGGAATGGAGGAAAGCATGGAAGAGAGGAAAGGCTCAAGTAGGAATTGCCTCTGTCTCACCGAGCAGACAGATTGTCTCTCTTCAGGACTAGCTTACTCCCTGGCTCTTCCCTGTTCTCTGCCCAGCATCTCAGCCAACCAGAGTTTTTCTCTCCTCCTCCAATTGTCCTCAGTGTTCTGCTGAGACTCTGTATCTCCCAACAAGCCAATGAATCATTAAAAATAGTTTGTTTTCCAAGAGATGGTTTTTCATCTCTGCAGATGTCCGTAGGGTTTAAGAAGCAAGGCTGATGCCCTTAGATTACTAAATTCTTGGGTCCAAATCAAACGATAGCAACCTTAAACTTACATCCCCCTGCCTCTGAGCAAGTGGAGAGGGTAGGTTTGCAGCCTACCTGGTTAGTGACTCACAATGAGTCAAAGCCTGCACTGGGGACTGGTAGCAGCACTTTGTCCCCAGTCTGGCCCCTCTGGTGGTTGCTGTGGAAATTCTACTCTTCATCCTTGGCCAGAATCACACAGTGAGGCCCGGGCGTTTTCTCCAGAGACCCAGGTCACCTATACATTCACTCAAGGTGGAGACACCACAAGTGCTAGAGAGGGACTGAGTTCATACCATTAACTTCATAGAGACATAGACTATTGCCCTAATGCCTCGTTCAACCCACAAGTCTCTGCGTCCATCTGCTTCTGGTTTTTTATTTGTTTTGAATTTTCTGCCTACTGATGGGGAGGATAGAAAATATAATACAGAAGAGGCTAGGTCTTCAAATACCTCCAGAGATCACTAAAATCCTGAAGTTAGTTCATGAGTCTTTAATTCTTTACTACTTCCTAAGTGGGGTGTGGCAGGGCAACTGGATTTCTTATTCTTCTTAATTGAGCATTTTAAAATTAAAATAAAAGTGGATTATTTCCTCCCATTCCATTTCTTCTTTTAACTCCTCAGTGTTCCCACATCTTGTTATTGTCACACACACACACACACACACACACACACACACACACACACAAATACAGCCTAATGAATCTGTTCAGCATTGCTTGCATGTACACTATTTTAGGGATGGCCATTATTAGTATTGGGTAGGCAATTATAGGGCTCCTTCCCGGGGAAAGACTATTTTTTTTTTGTCTAGGAGTAAGGCCCCAAGAGATTCCCACCTTCCATGTTACCATAGCTATTGATATTGTCAGTGTTCAAGTCTTGTTTAGGCAGACATACTTTTGAGTGAAACTTCTATGCAATTGCTAGGTGATAAAATCTCAGGGCAGATTTTCCCCTCTTCTGAGATTTTCCATGAGCCTTAGATGTAGAAGTTGTGTGTGTGTGTGTGTGTGTGTGTGTGTGTGTGTGTGTGTGTGTGTATACATGAATGAGGGCTGGGAAACCCAGGATCAGTTTTTCTCTGCATTTTGACTTGGTGCGGGAGAATTGTTTGTAATCTGTCAATCACGTTTTAAATAAACGCTGATTGGTCAGGCAGGAAGTATAGGCAGGAAAACCAGATAGGAAGTAGGAATGATGTAATAAGAACGAGAGAATTCTGGGAAGGAGAAAGTTGATTCCTCCCACTCCTGCCTAGATCACCGAAGCAGCAGGATGTGATCTGCCCCACTGAAAAAAGGTACTGAGCCACATGGCTAATATAGATCAGAATAATGGATTAATATAAGCTACAAGAGCTAATAAGTAGCCTGACCTAATGGGCCAATCAGCTTTATAATTTATAGAGATCTCTGTGTGATTTTTTTTTGGGGGGGGGGTTGCCAGATGTGGGGAATCAGGCAGAACAGAGACCCCAACAAGCAGGCCCCGTTCATGTTACATTGACTGGTTGTGGTTTTCTATAATGGTCCCTGTTGCATGGAGAAGTTTCTTTAGTAAGTGTTAGGAGCTATGGTATAAGGCTGAGTATTCAGAATGCAGTTAGAAATTCTTCTGATTTAATAACATGTCAGTGCTAGAATTTTCTCTAAGATACATGACCTCCACTACTCCTAGAGGAGTTAGCTAGGTTTCCATGACCAAGCATGATTGCCTTGTTGTTGAGCATGACTTAAGTCCAATTAGAGAGCCATTGGTTACCACCAAGATATGAGCACCATTATTGTACCATTAGAGGTAATTTGCTATTCTGGTCACTGTTGTGATCCATAGGCCCCATGGCTAGGTAGGACTATTGGCTTCTTCTCTCCCTTGGCAGTTTGCACAGTGCCCCCTAGGACTGTGAAAGTTCATTCTCAGGGAGGAGGCTTTGAGGTTAAAGCCAGCTCAGACTCTTTGAGTCCTGTGTCTGAAGTTCATAGTGTCTTCAGAAATACTTATTTCAACCTCTGGGAGGCAATCAAGGGCAACAGCAGTAGCTTATAATGTTGTAGGGATTTCCTAGACACCCCAGATTCATAACTAAAATGGAGTTTCTCAATGATTTTGCAAACTAAACAGCTTATACAAGATTAATGTCTAAGATCAGTTATCCTGTCAACCTTCCATGCTTCTTTGACTTCTAAGGGAACAAGCATATAAAGAAACACTAAGCTGCCTGGATGCTTCACTGCCTGAAGGAGTGCCTCAATTTCTTGGGAACTGAAAGGCACGCATTTGCCCTGGGAGCCATGGATACTAACCTGAGAAACCTATGGCAAATGTTTCTCAAGAAGACTAGGCCAGGCAACTTCGTGATTTCTTGAACGGTGGGGAATAAATGGATTAAGTAGAGAGCAGCAACTTTGAAGGTCACACTTGGCACCCAGATCATTCCTCTCTGTCTGTTGCCTGGCCACCATGAGATGAAGAACCTTACTTGCTATATGCTTTTGCCCCCATGATTTCTACTCAAGCCCCCACAGACTGGATGCAATGAAACTGGGAGCAAAACAAATCCTTCCATAGTTAATTTTGCTCGGTCACAGTGGTGGCAAAACCAAGTAGTGAGGCAGACACTTCTGAACCATTTAGACAGAGGAAGAGTTCCGTGCACATATTTTGTAGCTTAAGCATCTTATTTAAACTCTTGAAATCTGTTTCCTCTTCTATAATCCATGCTGTCACCTTTTCCGGACTGTGCTGTTTTGGGGGGATCAAAAGAGACGATGCTGGAATAGTAAATTCCCACACATTTGAGCATTCTTTTGCTACCTTTATGACCTTTTTGCCTTTGTGTAAAAGCTGCAAGTTGATTTAATGTTACTATCATGGGTAAAAAGTTATAAATAGACAGTAGTAAAAATTCATAATTCTTATATAAAAATGCATATTGTCAAAAGATCTAGCTCGACAACTAACAGAACATGTACATAAACATCGAATCCTGTTTGTTCAGTACATAGGTCAAAGCTCACCCACCCAAACAATTCCTTTTCTACCCGTCTTTTCTTTTATCCCTTAAAGAGATTGTTTTTAATCCTGCCCCAGTCACGTAGCTCTGGTCTCCATGACTGCACCCTGCCTTGGTTTCCTCTCAGATTTTGCAAGATGCCCTGTGCCAGTTTTCTGAAACCTGTTTGGGAGCACTTATCCAATTCCTGTCAGTCTTTTTCTGTGGTGATTAGACCCTCCAGGGAATGCCTGTCTTGTATACCTGGATGATGTGGTTTGAAGGACATTGACTGCTACCTAGGGCTTGGTTGCTCACTGCTATTCTGGCCCTCTTGACTCACCCAGAGTTTCTAGATATTGTGCACTGAGAAGCTACCCACAGAATCCAGTCTCATGCACTGCTTTTTCAAAAGTCACCTCAATGCTTTAAATAACACATAGACGAATAGTTTATCAAGTTGTGCTCTGATTTTTACAAATTTGGTTTTTCATCACTGAGTTTAAAATTATTATTATTTTATGCACACAGGAGTATGTGTATGTATCTGTGTGCATGTGTGTAATGTGCATGTTTACACACCGGTGCACATGTATATATGCAGGTATACTTTGGTGTATGTGTGTGTGTGCAAGCATGTGTGCTTGAGTGCATGCGTGCATAGGGCAGCAGACAACTTTAAGTTTCATCCTCAGGAAGGCTAGCCACCTTCTATGAACAGTCTCTCATTGGCCATGTGTTCACAAATGAGACCAGACTGACTTGTCGGTGAGCTTCAGTAATCTTCCTGTTTCCACTTCTCTAAGTATTGGGGCTAAAAGTATACCACCACAGCAGGCTTTTTCACATGAGTGATGAGGGACTGAAATCACGTTCTGGTGTTTTCAAGCCAAGAACTTTACTAAGATATCTCCCCAGTTCAATTTTTTATTATTAATTTATTTATGTATAATAACATTCTCTTGCTGGTGAGCAGTTATGTGAGGTATGATTAATCCATGGAGTCTTGCGATGACCTCACAGCAAAGGGGCAGAGAAGCCTGGTAGTCTGATGGAAGAGTTAATTTCATTGGTTAATAAAGAAACTGCCTTGGCCCATTTGATAGGCCAGCCCTTAGGTGGGTGGAGTAGACAGAACAGAATGCTGGGTAGAAGGAAGTGAGGTCAGATGTGATGAAGCTCCAGCCCAAGATGGACGCAGGTCAGACATGCTGAATCTTTCCTGGTAAAACACCACCTCATGGTGCTACACAGATTATTAGATATGGGTTAAGCAAGATATGAGAGTTATCCAAGAAGAGGCTAGATATAATGGGCCAGGCAGTGTTTAAATGAATACAGTTTGTGTGTTGTTATTTCAGGTGTGGGAGCCAGGTGGGACGAAAAGCAGGCCCGCAGCTCCTTCTACACTAGTCCCTCTCCCTGGTCTCTCCTAGTGCCTGCCTCCTCATCAAGGTCCCACTTTCTCCTAGCCTCTGTCAGCTGCCAATTTGTTTTTCATTCCTTTAGTTCCATCTTTTCTAGTATCTGATATAAATGGAATCATTTTGACTCTGCCTTCTCCCACTTTTCTGTTTGTTGTGGATTAAATGTGTAGTTATATGTCTGTTTTACATCTTCATCCATTTGCCAACAGAAGAATTTTCCTTTCTCGAGACAGTGTCTCACTAGGTAGCACTGTGCATGCAGCCTCAAACTCATGACTCTCTGGCCTCAGACTCTCGAATGCTGGGATTGCAGGCTTATGCCATCATGCCTGCCTCCAACTGGAGGATAGCCATATTATTTGTAAATTGTGGTGTTTATTCAGGCTCTGTAGACATTCATGTAAAGATAGTTTTCCATTTCACGTGGATAACCCAGGGGTGACTGTAACTGGTGATATGTTAGCATTGGCTTAGTTTATAGGAAATCGCTATCCTGGTTCTCACAGTGGCTACATTATTTCACAATCTCAACAAGAGCAAGTGAGAATGTCAGTCCTCCAACATCCTCATCAACACTTTCTGCTGTCAATTTTGTGATTGAAATTTTAGGCATTTGAGTCATGCACACCAAAATATCATGTTTCTTTTAAAAATTGAAATCTAATTCACAAGCCATAAATTCGCCCTTAAAAGCACCCTATTCGGTGGCTTTTACTATATTCACAAAGCCATAATCTCAATTTGGGACATTGACTTCCACTAGAAAGAAGTCACACCATCAGTTTCTCCCGGTTCTCACCACCCCCAGTTCCTAATCTAGAGATTCCCATGGGTTAGTCTTTCCTGGATGTATTTATGAGTGTGCATATATACCTTTTGTGACTGACTGCTCAGTGCACAGGTTTTCAAGGCTCATCTCTGTTGTTTCATTCACTGTTATGACCAAATAATACAATAAAAATCTGCTTTTGGTTTTTAATGCTCTATAAAATTACAGCAAACACTGAGTTAGAAAATAGAGCATCATTATTTTTAGGGAAAATATGTCTGTGTTATAAGTTGAATATAAGATGCTCTTCATAGATTCATGCATTTAAACACTTGCTCCCCAACCGATGGAGCTGCTTTGAAAGACTTTAGAAGGTGGAGCCTTCCTGGAAGAAGTGGATCACTAGAGTCAGGCCCTGAGGTTTTATAGCCAACCTCACTTCCTGTTCATTTTCTGCTTCCTAGCTGTAGATACAGTGTGCTGAGTCTTTTCTGCCTTCATCCTTCCCTCCCATGATGAAGTGCATCCCTTCAAACCATAAAGCAATCTTGAAACCAAACAAATCCCACCTCTCATCAGAAATATAGTCACAGCAAGACAGTACACAGAAAGAGTAATCGATCTAGCACATGAAAGCCATGCCTTACAAGGAAATATTCTTAGAGTCTGTAAATGGCTCATCTGGGTAGAGTCTGTTTTGTTGCTTATACAAAAAAGAAAATTATGTTAAGAGGTATTACATGACTTGACTGAGATGACTCCACTAACAGGTGCCAGAACTGGGGTTCATGACCTATTCAGTTGACCTCTGCAAACACAACTTGTGTTACCTTGTGTTCTTCACTGGCCATCACTGTATGGGGCCAGAAGAAGGTTGTGTATCACCTTTTCCACTATTACCTGGAAGTGTGTATATTGGAGGACTCAGATTCTTCACTGCACAAGTCAATGGATGACCAAGAAAGTGACATGAATATTCATAAGTAAATTTTCGAGAGTAGGTAGATTTATAAATATGGAATCTTTCAATAATGAAGACCAACTTTATATCAACTTGCTCTTTTAATGTAATATCTCAGTTATCTCATATTGGAATGGAATTCGTCATGTAGCTGAGAATGCCCTCAAACTCCTGATCATACTATGTGCTGAAATTACAGGGAAGCACTATAATGTCTGTGCTTCACTCTGATTTGAGTGTGTGTGTGTGAGTGTGTGTATGTGTGTGTGTGTATGCACATGCGCATGTGTGTGTGTGTATGTATGCCAGCAATATGTATGCACCAAATTTAGGAATATTTTCTGCACATATCTCTTCTTCAGGAATTCAAGAGATAGAAACATTGTTATTTATGACAGCACCATGGACCTGTAAGGCTCTTAAATTTTTGCTCAGTGTTAGATCTGTTCTCCTGATTAGATGTTTTCCAGTCATTTGTCTTTTAAGTTTATTGACCTTTTCCTCCAAATCTCCATTTTGATATTGAACCTATCACTGAGTTTTAAATTTTCAGATACTGACAATATATTTTCAGTTCCAAACTTTCTATTTAAAAACAATTTTTCCTCTGCTGAGACTAGCTACCTTTGCATTCATTGCATAATGCTTTCCTTGACCTCTTGGGGGTAGTGTAATAGCTACGCTGTTCTTGTGTCTTTATCTGGTTATCTCAAAATCTGAATCATCTCAGTGTGGTATCTGGTCACTGCCTTAACTCTTGAGAACTGATCATATTTTCTTTACTCATTTTATTTTGAATAATGTGAACTCTGATTCAAACTCTTAACTATCTTGTTTGGGTCTCTGTACACCAGCTACCTGCATGTTGAGGCAATAGTTTATATCAGGATTTTGTCCATAACAACTTAAAACCTTTATTTTTCTCTAGGCTCCTCATATTTCATATTTTATGTAAATATTGTATGGGAATGAGCTTGGACCTTTGTTGTCCATAAATAGACTGGGGTATCTCCTCCTGGTTTCTCTGGGTTCTAATCTCTTTCCATTTTATCTGGCCAGAAGGGTGGGGATATCCATCTTCTGTTCTGCTTTTGCAGTGCACTTCATTGTGATTGAGAAGGAAGAATACAGAAGAAGGAGAATGCCACTCATTGCACAAGAAGGGATTTTACTCAGATTCTTTGCATAGCCTGGCTTTCTGATTTTACTTCTGAGAGACAGACTTCCCCTTGGAACTTTTAGAACCTTTGACAACCATCACTACACAGTGGACCTCTGGAAGATGGGGGAAAAAAAGAACTCAGAATATAGGCACTGTTGGAGGGAGGCCTTTTGTTCTTCCCAGCCACCTGGCTAGCTTACACACAAATTAATCACACAGAAACTGTATTGTTTAAATCACTGCTTGTCCCATTAGCTCTAGCTTCTTATGGGCTAACACTTCCATCTTAATTTAACCCATTTCTATTAATCTGTATATCACCATGAGGTCATGGCCTACCAGCAAAGTTTCAGCATGTCTATCTTTGGCGGCTCCATGGCATCTCCCTCCGCCTTCCTTCTCCCAGCATTCAGTCCAATTTTCTCTACCTACTTAAGTTCTACCCTATCAAGAGTCCAAGGCAGTTTCTTTATTTATTAACCAATAAGAGCAACACATAGACAGAAGGACCTCCCACACCAAGGCACTCTCCCATACATATCACCTCCGATCAGGAAAATAGATTTCTTTCGGGGCTTTTGCTCCCAGAACCTGATCCTCAGCTTAGCCTAAACAGATCATCCCTCTCTTAAGTTGTTTCTGTCAGGGTATTTAATACAGAAACTGGAAGAAAAACTAGGGCCGCATATAAAATGCTCAGAAAAGTTAAATACTGTATCATTGTTGGGTATTCATGATTTCTTTTCTGGGTACAGTTATATAGTCTCAGTTATTCATAAGGCAGCCCAGCAATGAAGGACCAGACTAGGAACATAGTGAGCTGTGCCCTCAAAGACAAAACAGATCTTTTTCCTTTCCATTTTTCCTATGTTTCTCAATTTTCTGGACTTGACATATTTTTCTGGAATTGCAACAAAACCTGCCCCTGGTTATAAACCTCTAGGTCTTTCTTTGTATTCCAGCCTCCCTTGCAGTTCCATGCTCACATGACCTGATTCTGGGCAATGGAAATGCTTTTGGCAATGATTTCTTTCCTCATATGGTAACCTTGGAGATCACCAATGCTAGATGGGTTAGCTACATGGTAGAAAAGAGGTACCCATGCTGTAATCGTGCTGTGCGTTGGTGGGAAATAAGCCTCTATTGTACAGGGTTGTTGTAGACACCAGCATTAGCTACCTAGACTTCCATAACAGTGTGAATAGAAATGACCAGTGTACAACAGTGGAAAACAGGATTTCATACACATATTGCAAGAGCTTAGGAAAATTTTAGTAAACTTCCTTTGTTTTGGAAGCCAAGGGGTCAGAAATACTTTGCAAAAATAAAAAATTACATCAAAGCAGGATCTTTTAATTATGAGACACTAACTTGTCAACTTATAGAAATAAGCACAGTTGTCAAATGTCCTCATTATTATGGTTAGGAAGCTAATCTAATCCTTTTGGGAAGTCCCAAAGGAAGCCAAGCTGCCAAACAAAGGCTTCTTTGTTGATATTTCTCATCAGCAAATCGATCCGCCCAGCTGCTGTGGCGAACTGATGATAACAGTGATGCCAAGAACCTCAGGGTTGAGACACTGTAACACCATTTATCAGTTGTGAACATCTGGGCTATGCACTTTGCTTCTGGGACCTCTGGTTTTCACACCTGTAAAACGTGACAGGGAGCAGCTGCCGGTGGGTCATGACTTGGGCTGCAATGAAACTGCATCCCCATTTGCACAGCAGCCTTTTTCTGCTGAGATGCAGCTTAGAAACAGTAACTTCATAAGGCAGAGCTGTGGCTTCCCTGGAAATCCTCCAAGACACAGCCTTTTCAGAGGCCTGGCCGCCTTAGCTGGGAGGGGTGTCATGAAGGCATTGCAATGTACAGGTCTGGAAGGTTAATGATGACCATAAGATCAGACAGCTACAACCAGGAGGACAAGGTGAGGGAAACACAAACAGTAGAGCAGAGCAAACATTGAACTCTACTCTTTTAGATGGTGGTGGATGGCTACTCATTCGTTCCTGGTGGCCCAGACCTGAAATAATTACACAGAAACTGTATTAATTAAATCACTGCTTGGCCAATAGTGTACACATCTTTCTAGCTAGCTCTTATATCTTAAATTAACCCATTTCTATTAATCTGTGCATCATAATGAGACTAATGGTTTACCGGTAAATATCCTGGATCTCTGTCTCCTTCAGAAGCAGCTACATGACATCTCTGACTCTGCCTATTCTCTATATACCTTTTCCAGCCTGGCTGTATTCTGCACTGCTATAGGCCCAAGCTTTTTTTAACCAGTGGTATGCAGAGAGGAATCCCACATCCCTTCCTTTTTTCTGTCTAAATAAAAAGGAATATTTTAACTTTAACATAGTAAAATTAAAACATTTATCAAGCAAAAATTACAGTTACAACATTTATATCTACTTTATCTTTTTATCATAACCAAGTAAAACTATAATTATAACTATCTATTCTTCAACTCCATCAAAGACTCTAGAAGGATATAATATTACCTAAGTAAACAGGAAGTGCATTGTAAACAACTTCCAAAACTCTAGAATTGACAGAGACATCTTGTTGCCTGGACAGTCACACAAAGTTCATCTGCAATATTGGGGCACTCATCTTCTTCCTACTGGATACTTCCCATAGTATCCAGAAGACTTTTCCATAAAGCAGGAAATTTCAAAGACAGTTCTGCCTATATCGGCAGTCTGTCAGTCACTTTCTTCTGTATCCTGAAGGATTTCTGGCAGACTCTTTTATGAAGCAGAAATCCTGAAGGACCATCTCACCTTTAGGCAAGTTCAGCAGTCATTTCTCTGTGGGTCCTGCATGTCCAGTTCATACAGCACAACATCAAGCAGTCCAGGCAAGAGCAGTTTCTTGACCAAATGGCTAACAAACTCTACAAGGAGCCTCTTTAATGTTCATCTTCCTCTTGCAGTAACTGGTGCTGCCAGGAGCAGATGTGTCTCATTGTCATGAGAAGTCCTAAATTCTTAAAACATTTTAAATGCCATTTTCTGTATATCTTTGAAAGAATAGAAGAATACTATCCATCTGAAATATATCTCTGTACATATAGAAAACCTAACTAACATGACTACAGGTTTGGCTATTATGAATGGCTATCTATTAATCTATATTTCTTAATTATACATTGCATTTTTAAATGAGCTGCACAAACACAGTACCTTAACCAAGAGCAGAAATACATGTAACAAAACTGACCTTAAATTTGTTTCAATAGACCAATATCCATACCAATGCAAAGTATTCATCTCTATAGCTTATCCCCTTAAAATATAAACAAACATTTATAAACAATCATTTAGGGAATTTGAACATTGTTGTCTAGACTACTTCCTGCTGATTGAGGATGCTGTTAATTAGGTCTTCCATGGGGTATACTGTGTGGTAGGTCCATCTCAGCCAGCAGTCTTGAAACCATCATGAATGTTGGACCATCTGGGCTACTGTTGTAAGAAGTCTTGTTTGATCAAACCATATTAGTCTGGAAAGTATCCACAGGTGTTCATACTCTGTGAAAACAAAAGTAGAATGTCTTTTCTACTTTTATTAAAGCAAAATATCCTTAGACCCAAATTTGAAGTCAAGATACCTTTAAAATATATATGGTTGGTTTAGCTTAGCAACCCATACAATGAAATGTCTCTTTGTATTTAGCTCATTTGCAGTCAAAAAATTCAAACACAATAAAAACATAATCCAGACT
>NC_022019.1:285408-288415 GCF_000317375.1 Microtus ochrogaster
ATGTGCAGTTTTTACTGCTAAAGCTGAGTCAGAAAACCTCTTAAAGGAGCAACGTCTCTGCTTTCTGCCAGCAAACAGAGCAAGAAACTGTATTAAACTTTGTATTTTTTTGTGTGCGCCTAAAATTTGTTTTCAAGCTCTCTTAGGTTTTCAAGTAGATTTAGTTGACCATGTTGGTGCCAATTTGTTGGCAGATGCTGCTCATTGGTTCCCAGCTACCCCGACCCAAAATAATTACACAGAAACTGTATTAATTAAATCACTGCTTGGCCAATAGCTTAAGCATCTTTCTACCTAGCTCTTATATTTTAAATTAACCCATTTCTATTAATCTGTGCATTATCACAAGGCTCATGGTTTACTGGTAAAGTTCCTCATCTGTTTCCTTACATGGCAGCTATTTGGTGTCTCACAGACTCCACTTATTCTCTCTACTTAACTTTTCCTGTCTGGCTATATTCTGCATTGCTATAGATCCAAGCAGCCTCTTTATTAACCAAAGCTATACAGAGGGGAATAGGAATATGATAAAAAAAATGCATGGTCAGATTGTGAAGTCCTTCATGTGGAGCTATTTGGTAGGAAAAGCCGATATTTTCAATGTGAAATAAGCTACTGAGTTAACTTATATGTAAGTGAAACATGTTTGATAAAAAGTTCTGTAGAAGTTGTTATAAAATCTTAAATGCCTGTTTTCATATGAAAAATAAAATTAATTAGATTAGTAGAAATAGTAGAATCTGCTTTGATCAACCTTGAACTTGGTGATGCAGGAATGACTTGGGGACGTGAAGGAGAATGTACTCTGGTGATTTTTGTGCACCCAAAACAGTGATTCAGAGGACACCGCATGAATGATTTGGGAATAAGCCAACTTGTGGCTAAAAAAAACACCCTGCTGAAGCCTTAAGTTGTAGCCATAAGGGTCAGGCAAGCAGCCTGTCACCTGTGACATTGGGCTGATGGAGATGAGTAATCCAAAGTCTCTTTAAAAAATCTAACATCCTTTCAAAAGTACAAAGTCTCCTAACTGTGGCTTCTATGAAATAGAAAATAGATTACATAATTTCTTATTCCAAGAATTAGAGCACAGTTCCACATAAAAGTTGTCTTCCGGGGGCATAATGGCTTTGGGAAATTGTGTTGTATTCATGAATGTCTTGGTTATTTATTTTATTGCAGTGATAAAGGCCATGACCAAATGTAACTTGGGGAGGAAAGTTGCTTGCTTCAACTTATACTTTATAGTCCCTCTTGAAGTGAAGTTAGGATATGAAATCAACAAAGGAACCTGGATCCAGGAACTGAAGCAGATGTTTTGAAAGGGCAATACCTATTGACTTGCTTCTCTTGACTTGCTCATTTGCTTTCTAATACACTCCAGAACCACCTGTTTAGGGATGTTACTGCCTGTGCTTGTGGAAGCCAGTGTTGATACTGCCCACAATCTCCTTGTACTTGGTCATAAGATGGTGTCCAGATCAACTCTGGTTATTCTTATAAAGTTAGTGCTTGATGTCTGGAACCCACTCACAATCCTCTGGTCTCCACAGAGCTGTCCAGGAAGCAACAGTTCTCTGTCTCTGCCAACTGAAGAGTTTTCAGCTTGTCTTGCAGGTTTAGGCTGGCTCCACTCTACAGCTGTCTCTGGCCTTATTGGTCACCCCATGCCATTGCCATCGCACTGGTGCCTCCCATGTGTTGGCATCTCTACTGCAACTGAAGCTGCACCTTCACCAACAACTTCTACTATTCTTTCTTCAGGGACTTCAGACCAACCACACAGTGTCAAATCTCACCTGTCCTTCATGACCTCTTTATGCCTTCAAAACCAATACCATCTGGATGGCTGTTAAACATTACCAAGTTCAGCATGAGATGCAGCTTTGGCCCTGTCTGGTCCACAGCTCTGTCTGCTAATCTGGAAGAAATAATCCCAGAAGATTTCACATCAGTGATGGTAGTCTCTTCTTAATCACTGCTAATTTCTTAGCTACAGCTACCCAGCACTAATCATTCTAGCAAAAGAAAAGTTTCATTTTACAGGTACTAGTCTCTTGCTGCTTAGAGCTGATTCTCAGATCTAGCTGACCAGAAACTGCATATTTTTAATTCAAAATATTACATAAATGACCTTGATTAAGTCTTTGCTTCCCTCAGAAATGTCACAAGCCAAGTCTCCATGGTCTGCATTTCTTTCAGCTTTCCTATCATCTCTGTCTTATAATAGAACTCAAAGACTTTTCCAGCCCAAAGTTCCACAACCCTTTGACAATCCTCCCACAAACAACATGGTCATGATTGTCACAGCAATATTCCAGGAACTGATATAATGAATATTTATATGAAACTTATTAGACTGACTTATTGGGATGTGGTCTGGTTAGTCCAACAATGACTATATGATGATAGAAAGGCCAAGGATCCAGTATTTTAGTCCACCAGTCTGGAAGTCTCAACAACCCTAATCTGGTGTTGGGGACCTAAAAAATTCCTGGAGAGCTATTTTTATTCACCTTGAAATCCAGAAGTTGGTTTTTATGTTAAGGAATGCTACTAGAAGTGCTATCTTGTATAACCACTATGAAAATTGGTGTGATGGGTCCTTGTGAACTGGAAATAGATCTACCTCAGGATCCAGCTATACCACTCTTGGGCATATCCCCAAAGACTCTACATTCGACTCCAAAGAAACTCTCTTATCCGTGTTTATTGTGGCTGTAATCTTTATAGCCAGAAACTGGAAACAGTCTACATGCCTGTCAACAAAAAAAAAAAAATGGATACTGAATATGTGGCACCTTTACATAATCAAATATTACTCAGCTGTTAAAAACTTAAATCATGAAATTTTCAGGCAAATAGCTCAAACTAGAAAAGTATCACCATAAGTGAGGTAATCCAGACCTAAAAAGACAAATATCGAGATTATATAGTTTTAAGCCTTCTATAGGCATGTCACAGACTGCATAACCACAGAGGTTAAATATAGAGTAAAAGAGTGGGG
>NC_022019.1:289564-312850 GCF_000317375.1 Microtus ochrogaster
GTGATATGCTGGTGCAATAATGGCACTTAAGTTGTTGGAGTAACCAATCATGATATGATTGGATTTAAGGCCCACCCCCTGAGATGGAACCCATGACTGACACTGCTCGAGTGATCCAAAACCTTGGAATAGGTTGGTCAAGGACCTAGGTGAAAACTAAATATTGTAATTCTATTAAATAAATATGGCAATATAATGATGCCTACTGACATTCTCCTTTCCCTTCCTCAGCCACCGTTCACCATCATCAGAGAAGCTTCCACCTTCAGTATATGAGAACAAATTCAGAAACACAAACTGTACACTGTACAGAGAATGAGGGGTCTTGGTGCTGGAATTAATATAGTTTCTGTGTGATCATTTGTCTGGGTGGTAGGGGAAACACAAGAGCAGTTTCCACTTATAAATTGGTGCCTAAACGTTCAGCAACATACATCCATATAAAGCCTAAGAAAGCTTTAAAAAGGGGCTTCTAAACTCACAAAAAGGGAATCAGTTGAACTGGAGCTTCTTGGTAGTTGCACATTTTCAGATAGGTTCTGTTTGTTGGCAGTGAGCAGAAGCATGGCTTCTTTAAGAGAGGAGTTCCTGACTCAGCATTAGCAGCAAAAACTGTGGGGGCTCCTTTAAGAACTGGGTTCCTGGTTCATGCTGGCAGCATTAACTCTGGCTCTTTTGGGAGCTCCTGCACTTAAATAGGGTTTGTGAACAAAGTGCTACAAGTTGATTAATGCTAACATAAACCCATTGCATCCCTGGAGCTGGGACAGTGTGCAGAGGCAGTGAACATACTGTTGGGATATTCCAACAGTATTGTTGGGATAGAGCCAACAATAGGACCACAGAGTTGGTTCTAGCCACGCCTGCCTAGCAATTTAAAAAAGAGGTGCATCTGGTCATAAAATTATTACAGATATGCAATAAAGATACATTTCCTCTAAATGGGCTACAGTGTTGAATAAATGTACATGGGCTTATGAGAAAAAAGGAAGAATACAGACAGTCATAGATTAAAGGAGTAAAGATAACTAGATATTAAAAAGTAACAGAGTGAAAAATAAGCCATGTAAAGATAGAAAATACACAGAGAGTCTGAATTATGTATATTGTTGTGTTTTCTTTAAGTTTTTGACTGTTAATGAGCTAACTGCAGAAAAAAACATTTGCTTCTGTGGGGTTGCTAAGCTAAACATATATATTTCAAAGTTATCTTGACTTCACAGTTTGAGTCTAAGAATTCATGTTACTTTGAAAAAGAGGTTCTGCTTTTATTTCCACAGAACATGAGAACTTGTCCTTTCAGGTTAATGTGATTTGGTAGAACATGACCCCTCGAAATGTCTCCATGAACCCTGAAAATACTTCTCCCAATAAACAGTAGAAAGCAGTTTGGAGAAAACTATGCCCAAATTCCCAAAATGATAGTTTATAAACGTTTATTTTCATTTTAAAAGAGTTGATTATAAATGACAATAGTCACAATCAATTTCTAAAAACGAAAAAGGGGGGATATGATATAGAGATTTATACTTGCATTGGTATTCTTGGTCTATTGATACAAATTTAAGGTTGATTTGTTACATTGTGTATTTGTATTTCTGCTCTTGTCTAAGTCATTTTGTTTTTACAGCTCATTTAAAATACAATGTATTTTAATACATAGACATTTATACTAATCAAACTGTAGTCATGTTAGTTAGACTTCCTAGAAAGACAGAGATGTAATTCAGGTAAATAATCTCCAACATTTCAAGGACCTTAAGAATATGGCATTTTAAATATTTTAAGAACTTAGACTTTTCTCAACAGTGAGATATGTCTGCTGTTGGTAGCACCAATTACTTCAAGAGGAAGATGGTCATTGAAAGGTCTCCTTATGGAGTCTGCTAGCCATTTCATCAAGAAACTGCTCTTGCCTGGACTGCTTAATGATATACTGTATGAACTGGACATGCAGGACCTACAGAAAAGTGACTGCTGAACTTTCCAAAAGTCAGAATGGTCCTTCAGGGTTCCTGCTTCACAGAAAAAATTGCCAGACACTCTGCAGGACACAGAAAAAAGCAACTAATGAACTTTGCCATTACAAGGCAGAACAGATATCCAAATTTTTTGCTTCAT
This sequence comes from Microtus ochrogaster, assembly GCF_000317375.1. NCBI lineage: Eukaryota > Metazoa > Chordata > Mammalia > Rodentia > Cricetidae > Microtus > Microtus ochrogaster. Next base: position 291,686 of record NC_022019.1, read on the forward strand.
GGAAAATTCTGCCAGATACCATGGGCCTATAGGTTGACGATAGATGCCACAACATTACAGAAGAACTTTAGGTGTCTGTTCAGGCAGCAAGATATCTCTGTTAATTCTAGAACTTTGGAACTTGCTTACAATGCACTTTCTGCTTACTTAGTATTATATCCTTCTGGGGTCTTTGAAGAGTTGAAGACTTTTTACATTTTTTTAAGGTTTTCCTTAGTCATGATAAATGATAAATTAGATATGAACCTTTAGACTCACAAAGACAGGATAGGTGATGGAATATTTCCCTTAATTTGCTAAATGTAAATGACTTAAGTATTGTAACTATAATTCTTGCTTGATAACTGTTTTGTTATAAGGAATTTTACTATGCTAAAGTTTAAACCTTCCTTTTTAATTAGACAAAAAAGGGAAAATGATGTGGGATATCATTATATATATATACATATATATATATATATATATGTTGCTTTTATTGGTTGATTAATAAAGCTGTTTCGGTTAATGGTTTAACAGAGTAAAGCCAGGTGGGAAATCTGAACAGAGATATATATGGAGAGTAGGTGAATCAAGGAGATGTCATGTAGCTACAGAAGGAGTTGGATGCCCAAAGAAGTCAGATGCTAGAACCTTACCAGTAGGCCACAGTCTTGTGGTGATACACAGATTAATAAAAATGAGTTAATTTAAGATGTAAATATTAGCTAATAAGAAACCTGAGCTAATAGGCCAAACAGTATTGTAACTAACATAGTTTCTGTATAATTATTTGGGTCTTGGTGGCTGGGAAATGAACAAGCAGTCTCTGCTTACACCTTGGAAGACCCAGTCAATGTACCAATAAATGAGATAGCTCCATCAAACCTCTCCCCTCAGGAATCAGGGAACGTTACTGATGAGAAAGCAGAAAGATTGTAAGAGCCAGAAGGGATAGAGGCCATGAAGGAAATAAGGCCTTCTAAACATAGCACTTCACACATGAACTCACAGAGGCAGTGTAGCATGCTAGGTATGATACTGTACATCCATCACTGCAAGGAGAGTAGACAACACAGTCCCCATCCATAACCAAGAAACTGTCATCGGGTATTGCACATCCATCGCTGAGAGGGAGAGTAGACACAGTCCCTATCCATAACCAAGAAACTGTCATCAGGTATTGCACATCCATCACTGAGATGGAGAGTAGACACAGACCCCATTCATAACCAAGAAACTGTCATTCAATTGACAACTCTTCACAAAGGAAAACTTAGTTTTCTTTAACAAAGTCTCACTGGGTATGCAAACTATGCATTAGGATAGACCCCATGACAGCAGTAGATGGCACACTCAAAATGAACTCAGCGATGTATGTGGAGATTTCCTTTGTGTCTCATAATGCTTTGTCTTGGCATTTTTACCTTACTTGCCTTCTGTTTATAAATTGTATTTTTCCATTTTGTTTTATGAATTGTGTGTGTGTACACATGCATGTATGTTTATCTCTACATGTATGTGTTTCTGGTGATTCTTTTGTTTGTTTCTCTCCTTTTATTTTTTTTATATCCTAGTTTTTTATTTGTTTGTTTACCTGTTTGTTTTCTAGGAAGAGAAACAAAATGTGGAGTAGGGATGGGTGGGGAGGTGAGGAGGATCTTGGAGAAAGTGAGGGAGGAGAAACTGTGATCAGAATATATTGTATGAAAATAATCTGTTTTCAATTTTATAAAAAGTTGCAGATGAGTTGACAACCAAGGTTAGCTTTTACAGGGAGTGTTGACAAGCTTGTCCTGGGATTCTGAAAAGGCTGCTTCACTGATTCACACACAAACTCCTCTGGAGCTCTTCATCTCCTTAAATTTTGTTTGGGAAAAATGCCATAGCTATCACAAAATATTTAATGCTCAAAGTCTCCTGAAATTATTTTATCTGATGTCAGTTGGGGCTACAAGGAAAGCAAGAGTCTCACTAAGGGTTTTAAGCTCAGGGATAATGAACAAGTTGAAAACTAAATTCAGCCTAGACTCAGGACCGGGTAGTAAGGTCCAGCTTCCTTGTTTCATTGTTTAAATGGTCCTGCCACACTGTGCTGCCACAAAGCTATTTCTACCATGGCTAGCTGTCATGTGACTGGTTGTCACCAGAAGTTTAAGAATTTGACAGGATACTGGAGCATTCTCAGTAAGAATGTGAAGCTTTGTAGGGAAGGAAATTTTGACTGATGCCACCACTCTGAAACAGGGGATTTCAGGTTGTTTCTGTCCAGCCAGATGAGCAAAATGTGCAGTTTAAAGGGGAAGAGACCATTAGGGGGAGAAGATTTCTTCCTAGAACCCCAAGAACTAGGACATGAAAAATGTTTTGGCCCTCAGATGTTGTGCCTCCTTTAGGAGCCATTGCCTAGTCAGAAGAGCTGGGAGCCACCCTTAGGAACAGGGTAGAGCTGGGATCTTCCCACTACAAATGCTTTATGGTGTCCTGAAAATACATCCATTTATTCCACCAGGCATTTCACTAGCTCCTGTGAGGTATGTTAAATCTCATGATGTAAACCTTTCACTCTCAAGATGTTTATAGGCTATGGCCATGTAATCTTATCTTTGTTTATGGGATTTTTTATAAAATGTTTTTAACAATTAATCCAAAACAGTAAAGCAAAATGCACCTGGCATAAAATTATTGTATTTTCTGCCAATATTGTATTGTGAAGCTCTATCTCTGTCTAGTTCCACAAGATTTTTATTACTAGAAAATAAACCTATATCAATTGAGCAGCCACTAATAGGCAACCTAGCATCTACTTTCTGTCACTGTATTTACCTGTTCTGAATGTTTTATATGCATGGAATCCTACACTATTATAGGGGACCTTTTGGATCTGTCTTCACAGACTTAGCACAATGTACACAATGTTTACTCTTATTGTTCCAACATGCATTCCAGTGCTTCATTCCTTTATATGACTGAATAGTATTTCATTAAAATCTGAAACATAACCTCTATTTATCTTCTGAACATTTTGGTGTTTCCATGCTGTATTAGACAGAATTTCCACTGCTGTATGAAACACCTTAAGGGAACAATTAAAAAGAAAGTTTTATTTGATCTCCTGATTTAAAAAGTTTCAGTCCACGCTTGATCAGTTCCATTGCTTTGCACAACCAAACAGAAAGGAGATGGTGGAGGGAAGTGGATTGTTTCACAGTAGCCAGGGAACAGGGGGAAGGGAAGGGCCAGGGTGTGATGCACCCTCCAAAGACAAGCTCCTGGTCACTGGATTCCTGACACCAGGTCACACTTCCAGAATGCAAGTATTAGCCCATCATGTATTCACATCTGTCAATAGGTAAAATTATGGAACAAGGCCAAGCTTTCATGTCCCAGTTGCTTCTCCAAAAGCCCATCTCTGCTTGCTCTGGGAGCCCAGCCTCTTTGGAAGACACTTCATGTCCAAAGTCCTACATACATTGTCACTAATGATAAATGATGCTAGTCTGAATATTTGTACACAAGTATTTCTCTGTGGACCTGTCTCCAAGTTTTTGGATATATGTATCTGAATAGGTCCTGGGAAAACACTGTGGCTAAACTTTTGAGGTACCACCATGTTGTCTGTGTCCTTTTACCCCCTGTAGTAAGGACTCAACGCTTGGCGCTATTCCTTCCTTCCTTCCCTCCCTCCCTCTATCCCTCCCTCCCTCCCTCCCTCTTTCCTTCCTTTCTCTATCTCTGTCTCTCTCTTCCTTTGAATTTAAACTTAAAACTTGAATGATGCAGTGGCTATAGCCAACTGACAAGAAAATGAAAATGTGTAAAAGCATATCCTACTGCAAAGTGGTCAGCAAATTTATGACTCCAACATAAAGGATGAATTCAATGCAAAATTCACCCAAGACAAAGAACCCCTTCAAAGGTATGCATCAGCTTCTTCCACAGCCTCACTGTAACAGTGTTTACAAAACAACACACACGTGAGAAATATAGTCGTTATAGTCGTTATAGATGTAACAGTGGCTGGAGAGATGGCTCAACTGTGAGAAGCATGTGATATTCTTCCACAGCACCAAGTTTGCTTCCCAGTACCCACATCAAACAGCTCATTTTCCACATTTTTGATGTAAAGAATATGATGGAAAAGTTTTTGGTCAGCTCATTTTCACTAATAATAGTGTCAGGTCATCTGAAAGATTTTACTGTCTTTGTCCCTGGAGGCAGTAGGTCCCTATGATCATGGAACATAGGACTGGTAAACTGTAATAGCAGGAATATGAGGAGAAAAAAGCAAAATAAAAAGGGGAAGATGGGAAGAGGAGCAGTGGGAGAGGGAGGAGGAAGATAAGGACATATCTGGATGCATTGTGTACGTTTATAGTAAAGATGCAGTCATATAACATTTGGGAGATGGTATACCTAGATGGTATATCTTGGGGGACAGAGAAGTGAAGTTGAAAGGCTGCACATTGACAGAGGGAGAATTGGGCAGTCACGACCCACTGCACTCCTGCACTAATTCTCTTTGAGCAACAACTCTGAGTGAAGTATAATTATATATGGATCACTAAGGGAGTCCAATGTCTAGAAGCTTGAGAAAACTAAAAACCTTACCTGAGATAAAGAGACAAAGGTTCTTTGAGAAAATCAAGAGTTGTTACAGTCTACGAGGTGGTGAAAACCCACTCTAATACCACCATTTCAGGGTATGTGGGATGGATTCATCTTTCTCATGATTGTTTTTGACTAAAGAATTCTTGGCTATAACTTTAGAAGACATGATGTTTCTTTTTCAAGTTTATCTGTCATCTTTCACTTAGCAAAAACTCATTCTCAGCAATATAATTACTTTGAATACAATTTCCCAAAACAGGATTTAAGATTCCTCAAGGGATACTTTGCTATAAAGGATGACGATATTGAGCGCAGACCAGGAAAAACACAGCTTTCTCTTCCATTCCTTCCCTTCTTGCTTCTGTGTAGAATGACAACCCTGTATATGAGAATGATGAGCTCAATGATGTTCATGGATCAGCTCAACATATTCTGTAAGTAAAACTGGCAACGGTCTACTAAAGCTAACACTAAAACTAAATGCATACAAATGAAAATATTTTCTTAATTGCCAAATCCAGTGGCCTTTGATTAGTCCTTACTTAACTTATTTAATGTGCTTAGCTATCAGTCACCTTCTAGAGAGTAAACATGTTGCTAACCTCTTCATAACATGGTTGCAAATTTAATTCACTCAGTACTTTTCAAAAATGAAAAGAAATGTAATATTTTTATTTTTGTCTCCAAAATATCTGGTCTTCTGCCCTATGTTAAACCACAAGAGAAAGTTATTTAATTGTATGATCAAATTCCAAGATAATTCAATCTTATAACTAGTTCCCCTAGATCATACTGACTCTATATTAGATAAAATCATTCAGTTTCTCAGATAATCATCAACCTTGCCCACTCTGTTTCTTTCTTGTGGCATTCTATGATTCTAGAGAAATACAGAAGAACCAACCTGTTGTATGGAGGCTGTTAGTTTGTTTCCCGGCTACCCAGCAGCTTAGACCCAAAATAATCACACAGAAATCCTATTATTTAAATCACTGCTTGGCCCATTAGCTCTAGTTTCTTACTAACTCTTACATCTTAATTTAACCCATCTCCATTAATCTGTGCATCACCACGAGGTCATGGCCTTCCAGCAAAGTTTTGGCACATCAGTTTCCTGGTGGCTCCATGGCTTCCCTCTGACTCCGCCTTTTCCTCCCAGCATTCAGTTTAGTTTTCCTGCTTAGCTAAATTCTGCCTTGCTATAGGTCCAAGGCTGTTTCTTTATTAATCAATGGTAATCACAGCATCCAGAGGGGAATCCCACATCAACAACCCCCATTTAGTCTCACATCAAAAAAACTGCCTGGAGCCCACTATGGGGGAAAAATCCTCTTGAGCTTCCAAGTCAGAGTCTAAGCTAGTGTGTAAGCCCATCAGACTCATACATAAATCTGGGGAGGCATTAAAAAGTACATTGTCTCCTTCAGTGTTATCTTCATTCGTCCGTTAGCCTGTCAGGAAAGCAGAAGTGAGAAAAGAAAACTGAAACAAGCATATACTCATTTTGTTACTCCCTTTTATGTCCTCTTCCAATGATGCTCTAGGGTTGGAAATAAGTAGACTTCCCATTTCCTCTTCCAATTCCGACATAATCTGCATGAAATGAGAGGGCTTAGCTGTTGAAACTGCTTGCACATCTACTGTTTTATTAAGAAACCCTAGACTTGAATGTCAGAAGCTTTTCCATCAATCTTTCACAAACTGCTGTGATGTGGAAACCAAATATCCTCTGAAGACCTACATGTAAAAGGCTTGATCTCCAGCACAGTATTTTGGGAGATAATAGAACCCTCAAGAGGTAGGGCCTAATGGAAGGACTCTACAACTAGAACATTGAGGCTGTGCTCTCAATTGGAATTGTGGGACCTTGGCCCCTTTTCTCTCCTCCCTGTAGCATGACACAAGCAAGTTTTGCTTCACTACAAATTTCTGCTGTGCTGTTCTTTCTTGCTACAGCTCCAAAGCAAGCCCAAGAGATCATGGAGTATAATCTGTAAGACTATGGATGAAGGTAAGTCCCTTATGTGTGTAAATTAATCATTTCACATTTTACTGCATGATGTCAAGGTGGCTAATGGGTATGTCATCTATCTATCTATCTATCTATCTATCTATCTATCTATCTATCTATCTATCTATCTATCTATCTATCTAACATTTCTGACCCAGTCCTGCCATGTTCTAAACTCTATCTTTAACTTGTAGTCTATCTATAGTCTTTATGAGTATTAATGTCTCCTTAGATACAAATACCTTTGTATTCTAGAGTGAACATCCAAATGTCTTTTGGAATCTCTAGGAATTGACTGTGATTGTATCAATCAGAAACATGCATTTTTCTGAGACTCTAAGATGGGTCTCAGCTAAGAATTTGACAAAAAAAGGAAGAGTGTAGACAGAAGCTGCTTGTCTGTTTCCAGTCATCCAAACCCAAAATAATCACACAGAAACTATATTATTTGCAATACTGTTTGGCCAATAGCCTAAGAATATTGCTTGCTAGCTCTTATATCTTAAGTTAACCCATTTCTAATAATATGTGTATAGCCACATGGTTGTGGTCTGCTGGTAAGGTTCTGCCCAGTGTCTGTCTCCTGCTATGGCTCCATGGCTTCTCTCCTTGACTCTGCCTACTCTATGTATCTTTTCCAGCTTTGCTATATTCTACCAAGCCATTGCCTAAAAGAAGATTCATTATTAACCAACGGTGCTCACAGCATACAGAGGGGGATCCCACGTCAGAAGAGATGAGACTTCTCATGGAAAATGTTCAGAAGAAAGAATTTGCCTTATTTCTATTATCCTACTGGGTTGGATAATACTTCACTATCAGTTTTTATCCTTTTCCTCTTCACCGTTTTATTATTGATCTGGTTGTTGGTTCATGTCCTGCCTGGATCTTCAATTTCTGTGAATTCCTAATCTTTAGATCCCACCTTCCCATATCCAAATACTTTGAATCACCAAATGCTTTAAACAACAGTCTGAGCACTCATTCTTTGGGGTGTGATTTTTTTCTTATAACTTTCTTTTAAGTTGGGCTTATATACTTGTATTTTCAGGATGACTTAAGTTGCTTATATATCTGCTAGTTTTCCATTGTCAGCCTGGATTATACAAAGTGGTATTCTTATGTCAACTGTAACATCTTAATCACTTTCTTTAAAGTTATCAATTCTGGATTGTTAAATATCAAAACCTATGTCAGCTTCTTAACATAATAAATTTTATTTCTTCTAAAGTAGAACATCAGATTTCTTCTTAGTATGCCCCAGTATGGACTCTTTTTTCAATACATGGGTTTTCTCTCAGTTTTCTCAGTGTTCTATACAGCTGCATACTCAGGCATCACTGTAATCTATTCATGGAATATTCTTCTACTTATTCACTGTCCTACTTATGGTTACCGTTGCTGTGATGAAACACCTGACCAAAGAAGTTTGTGGGGAAAAGGTTTTAGCTTACACTTCCACATCACAAAGGGATCAGGACAAGAACTCAAGCATGGCAGGAACCTGAAGGCAGAAGCTGATGCTGAATCCATGGAAGAGTGCTGCTTACTAGCTTTCTTCACATGACTTCCTCTGCTTTCTTACAGAACCCAGGACCATCAGCCTATGGATGGCCTCATCCACAATGGACTAGGACCTCCCCAGTCCATCACTAGTTATAAAAATGCTCTGCAGGATTTCCCAAAGTCGGATCTTATGGAGGAATTTTCCCAATTGAAGTTTCCTCCTCTCAGATGACTTTAGCTTGTATTGAGTTGATACAAAACTATCCAGCACATCCACCTTTCTCCTCTGAATCTTCCTTTAGCCACTCCACAGGATATATTGAAAGATTACTAAGTGTTATGAGAAATATGTCAGAGTCTTCAAGCCATGATATCATCAACATACTGTAGAGAACTATTACGTGCACTCTAGAAGGTTTAGCAGCATATCCGACCTCTATTCACTAGATGCCAACCGCACACTCTTCTCCAGCTATGGCAACAGAAAGTATCTCAGATGTTTTCATATGTCCCATAGATGAAATAACTACAGTACCCCAGGTTTGAAAACCTCTGGTCCAAAGTAAGGAGAGCCAAACCAATGCAACTGTAAGGACTAATTCTGGGGGATACAGAGGTCATGTCACAAGATGCCGTCAACTCTGCTCAGAATATTGAAGTGGAGAGCATCATTTTATGCTTACTGGCTAGCTTCTGGTTGGTTGGTTGGTTGTTTTTTAAATCGTTAATTTTTTTAAATTATAAAGTTGTTGCTTAATACAAGTTAAAGTCATCTTGATAGAAGAAACCTTAATCTAGGAATTGCCTCCATCAGATTGCCTGTAGACAAGTCTATCAGGGACATTTCCTTGTGTAGTGGTTTGTATGGGAGGGCCTAATCCACTGTGGACAGGTGGTCCTCAGTAGTATAGAAAAGCAGTCTGAACAATCCAATGAGATTGCTGGAACAAAACCAGTAAGCAGCACTCCCCCATAGTCTCTGTTTCAGTTTCTGTCTCCAGGTTCATTCCTTAAGTGCACTACCTAACTTCCCTCTGTATTGGATTATAACCTGTGCATTGTATGCTAAAATAATCCCATTCCTGCCCAGGCTGGTTTTACTCAGAGTTTTTTTCACAGTACTAGAAAGCAGAGTGAGACAGTGACTGCATTCCCCATGGGCTCACTTGGTAAAGGGAGACTGATTTTATTACAAAATACATTTGTTTCTCACTTGTAAGTTTCACGATCATTTGATGTGAGCGCAACAAACGGTCCATTTTTGCAGATATGCAATTACTAAGAGAAGGCAAAATAAATGCTGAGCATCCCTCCAATGTTGTCTATTTGGTGTACATTTTAAAGAAAAAAATGGGAGAAGGCTTAAACTCAGGTTTGTGTTCAGAGGGTTTGTAATTCAAAACAAAATTTGAACAATTATATGTACAAGATGGGAAGATTTACTTACCTTTTTTCCTCTAGTTTTCTAACAGTTTATGAAATGGGACTTAAACTGGGGGAAGCCATCTGAAAGATTATGGACTCCAGAGAACACTGAGAGGTTTGCAACTTCCTGATGCAGTGTCTGAGTGACAGGTTCATAGCTTCAGAGACTTTTTTAATGACAAGGTGTCTGCTGCAAGTGTCTGAGCGATAGATTCATTGCTTCAGAGACTTTCTTAACCACCAAGTGTACCCACGTAGGAAGTCACAAAGGGGCTGGAGGAATCTGGCCAATTTCTGTGCAAAGTTGGTGTTTTAAGCCAAGGTCAGAGATTCTGGTAAGAGAATGACAAATCAGCCACATCTTTGATTGGCAAACTGCCATTGTAAGTGTCCTTGGGAATGGACTGGTAAGAACACAGAGCCATCTCGCTTAAGACTCATGAATGAAACTCCCCGACTGTTCATTTCATCTTTAGCAGTTCATTGACAGAATGAGTCAGAGGCCTTTTATCATAACTGCAGATGGCCTTTTATCCGAATTTGTAGAAATAAAAATGATGTGAACAGAAACAGAGGGTAAATCCCTAGTGTTAAAACAAATGATCACACCTTTCAAACAAAAGTATTCCATTCAGATTATTAAAGTAATTTAATTATACTTTCATACCAAGTCTTAAATTTTTGCTCCGGATACATTCAATGAAAGATGCTTAGTAGAATTTCTTTCTTTTTTCATTCTTTGTATTGAATGCAATTTTAAAAGGAAGACTTCTATATAGTATTCATTATCTATACACAAAACTCCCTACCCAATCCCCATTTTGGTTTTGTTTCATTTTGTCAACACTTGGGTTAAACCATCTGCATTGACTTCAGTAAAATGCCACCCAGTGACCTTTTGCAAGCAGGTGGCAGAGTGCCGAGCAGGAAGGATTTCTCCTTGGATGACTTGCCACTCAACTGACTGACCTCAGCCTTGTTCTCATTTTCCTTTACATTCAAGAAGAGGAGAGCTACTATCCAAGGACAGGTACTATCCAAGAGACAACGTCTTTTCTCATGAAACTAGGAGGCTTCAGTCACCACAGTGCGGCACCTGTGCTTAGGTGGGCTGTGGTGTAAGCAAGCAGCTGCCCAGCAATTCATGTACCAGCTTTCTATACTAAACCCCAGAGGTAATTACGTTAGACCTTTGCCTCCGCATGCTTCTGAGGCTGATTCCGTGAGGGAAACGGAGAGAGGTTATTTTCCCGTGGTAGCTGAGTTTCAGATCCTAAGAAATAGGGGATGAGGTACACAGCTTCTCTCTGATCTACACGTAGAGGTTAGCTGCAATCACAATCTATTGCTTGTAGGTTAAGTGTTCTTACCTACCTAGAACATTCCCAGCTGGTGCCTGCTGTCTCTATGAATCATTCATGGCACCCCATTATACATTGCCACCTCTGGTTACTTTGTCAAAGGATTTTTGTTCAATTAAAGAAGATGGTCATTATATCTTCCCTATATATGTGTGTATATGGATATGGAAGAATGTAAAAACTAAGACAAAAAATAAAAACCATGTCACACTTGCAATTGTCTGTAATTAGAATATTTGGCCACACTCTCTACAGATCCTGATTCGTAGCTGAGCTCTCTCTTGGTGTCTCTGGAAATTGCAGTGTTCCTACAAGGGGTAGAAAAGCAGAGAAATTCTAAAGAGAGCAAGTTTTCTCATAAAAGCTCTGGAGAATTTTGATTCAATTGAACAAACGAGACCTAAACTAACAGACTCCACTAAAGTCTATTGACTTGATATCACAATTTTAATTTTGGAGTTAGTGGGAACCTGAGGGGAGATGTTATAAGGAGAACCTATTTTGCATAAAAGATATAAATGTTCTATCAAAGTCCATGAAATAGGTCTATGAACTCCTTTAAGGAGTCTTAACACATGCAATTGACAAACCTCAGTAAGGAATTTGGGGATTTTAATCACTTTAAGTCCACAGTGACACAGTCTACTTTTGTATTTTGTAGAGATAATTTTATCTTTTCCTGCTTGTTGACTACTGCTTATAATCCCATCCCTCACCTCAGGATTCTGGGTCAGGAGCATTGCATGCTGTAGGCCAGCATGGGGGTACATAATAAGGCCCTATTTCAAAAATCCAACCAACAAAACAAACACAAAACAGTTTTAATGGGGTTCTCCCTGACAGAGGGGCTGGCGGGGGGGGAGGGGGGTGTAATGTTTGCTGTTACCCAAGCTTGATTATTTCCTTGGGACAGTTTCAGTTTTCTATCGGTTTGTACTTTGTGCTTTATTTATTGTAAAGATGCTGCTGTATGGAAAGAAATTAATTTTCTTCCTGCATGGAAGTTTTTCATTGCTAATGGGATAGTATTCAAATCAATATCACCAAGCCAGATGGCTAAAACATCTGTACATGTCTTTGAGAGTATCCATCTACCTAGTCCTGTGTCTCTATAGCTCTCTTTTAATCTTGGTCTTTGTCAGACAATAATTTTGTTTAAATGCCTAGAACTCCTCATTTAATGCTGTACATAGGATCATAAGAATTGAAATAGAAAAATACATGACTCATATATGATGTTATAAGATAAAATCATTAGAAAGTTCTTTTGCTCATCCCAACGTATCTAATAGACATATCTGTCGGGTTCAGGAAATTGAACACCATCAGTGAGGCATGCTGGGAGCCTGGGAGTCAAGGAGACCAAACTATGGACTCTGATTCTGTCACAGACACAGGTCCCCTGTATAACTGTCAGTGAGTCTCTGGCTCCTTTTTCATCCTCTGTGAAATGAGAGAAGTAAAAACATTACTTGTTAAGATCTTTTTCAGAGGTAATGCAAATGATGATTTTGATACTTTAATATACTTTACAATGTGAAATATAATATACTTCACATGACTATTTTGCTGACCTTTATTAGTCTTAAATTCTTTCACCCATATTCCCACTTTAGAGCTTTCCCAAAGTATTAGCTGTTTTGCATCTCCTTTTGTATTCCTTCGCTCTCATTACAGTGCTAGACTTGAAGCCTAGGCAAATCCAATGGTTCCCTCTTAAGTGTGAGGGTTGAGGGCAGCACACAAGCATCTTCTAAACTTCATTGCCTCTGAAGTTCTAGCCTAAGGATCTGCCTCTTGCAGATAACGTCCCTTCATCCCATAAACATGCACACTTTCTGGCAATCCTTGACAGAGTGCATGCACCTGAATTTCCTTGATGAGCTTCCTTTCTGACCAAAGCAGAAGAAAGACAAGAGAAAAGTTCTCACTGCAGAAATAAGTGATTCATCAAAAATATGCAGGATGACAATGTTGCTAGCCATAGGGATCAGACCTGGAGCTTGTAAGCCATTGACTAGGAATGGCTAAGAGGTTAATGGAGCACTGTATGGTAGGGGATGTTGCTGGTGTCAGAGGGGAGCAAGGGGCTCTGCATGTATCAAGAACATTACAACTTTCCCTTCCAGTTTTCCTCAGCAGAAACTCCCTAGAAATCTGTAGGAAACTAGTGAACTTCCTCTCTGCGCCATGACCTCTCAAGAGCAGGGAGGCAGGCCAAGGTTCAAAGTGACTTTGCTGGCTACACATTCTGCTGGCTAATCCAGAATCTTTTTGTTTTCATTTTGCCTGAATTTCAGATCTATTATTAGAGTTGAAGAGAAAATGTTCTGCACAGAGTTTTGCTAGCACCACAATTTGGAAATCTTTGTGGAGGAGAAGAACACAATAATTCTTCCCTTGCCCATCACAAGATGTGATCTCTCTTCAAAAATCTAGTAAACCTGAGTCATTGGAGGTCCTTTGAAAAGGAACCCACTAGTTTCTTATATTCCATATTTGTGTTGATAGCAACCACCCTGAAGCTTCCATACGGGTTAGGGTTAGAGGTGCATTCTGGGGGATTCTCTTTGGTGCTGTGCTGGCTATGGAGAGTTTTCAGTCATTTATTGCCTCTGTTTCATGCTGTTCTGACATTTTATGATATGTGGGTGTCTTCTGGAAAAAGTAGATTAGACACTCTCTTCTTCTCTCTTCAATAATTCATGTTGTTAACCTTACAAGCAACTGTGGATGTTATAGCAGAGCAAGCGGCCAAGGAATGTGGTGCACGACAAACCTGTACTTCTTAAAGAAGAAGTGATCATAGGAGGAGCTCTGAAAGCTTGGATGCAAAAATGAAAAGCATGCCCTAGCAGTTAGAGATTTTAGAGTCAGTATCTCCCAAATGCCTGTTTCTGCCTGGCGATTCTGCCAGACTCGTACACATATTTAAGATAAGCAGGAATATATTGCTATTCTCTTCTGGTCTCACCAGTAGCTTTCCCAGCTTGATTATTGGACAAGGAGAGGCTTGGATAGTTGACCAACGACCTTGACCAGCCCCAAGGCAAACAGCAGGGAGGAAAATAGAAGCTCACCTTCTAGTCATCTAAACCTTCCTGTTGCTGTCAGTCAAAACCCACCCCAGTTTTGCACCCACTTATCCTTCAAACCTGCCTATAGTTCAGTATTTTCCTCTTGTGAGTTTGAGTCTGTTTGGTGTCTTCCAGACTGTGTCTTCTCTGCTGTGCTGTCTCCATTGTCCTATCATCCCGTCACCAGGTCATTTCATCTGCTCCTCCATTACTGAGGCTAAAGAAACCCAGAAACTTGCTATTTAAGCTACTGTATTTTCTTCTCAGTTAAGTCTTTTTGTTTGATTCTTTAGTTTTTGTTTATTTTTTAATATATTTTTATACAAATATATTGTAAGTTTAGCATATGCTCCCAATTGATTCTCTTATATTTTTTTCTTCATGAGGTTTTCTAATTATTTTTCTTTTAGGCAATTACGTTCCTAATTGCTTGTCGAAGTGTGGTTATCACAGCTGCTTCCAAATCTTTGTTATATCTATTTCTTGTCATGTTGCTGTTAACATAGTTTGACTGTAATTTTTTATTTAGTTTGAGATCTTTTGTTCTTGATATGATAAATGATTTTTCTGTTGAAACCATAAGATGAAACATTTTCAGATTATACTATGGTCCTATGACTCCTACCTCAAGCCACTGTTTGAACTGGATTTATCAGGCACCATGTTGTCAGGGAGAGGAATGAAGAGCAATGCCCACTTTCTCAAGATGGCTGTAAAGGTCATATCCCCAGTTTCAGCACCAGTTAACAGCCATGGAAGGAGCCTTCTTGTTAGTGTTAGGTGGGGCAGGAGTTTTGGCTGTTGTAGCCTCACTGACACCTCAGCAATGGTGTCTACATTAGTTTCTTGTTATTATCAAATGATGCCTGACATAGACCACTAATGGGAAAAAAGGTTTGTCTTGGAAGTGTGAGAACACAGAGCCTGCCTCCATTGACTCTTGGCACACACTATCACAGACCATCATGGCAAGGAGAACACATACCGGAGACATATATGAAAAGCAGGAGGCAGAGAGTATTCAGTCCAAAAACCAAGAGCCTGCCTACATCTTCTAGCTGGGCTCCACTTCCTTTGAGTTCCCCAAATCTTTCAAATTATCACCTTTAAGGGGACTACCCCGTCAGTGATGTGCCTGTGGGGGACAGTTCATGTGGAAATCTTAAGTGTGGCTGTCACCATTGAGTGGTGGGGAGAATTCTGATTCTTCCCTGGTGCCATCTACCTGGGCGCCATCTACCTGGGCACCGTCCTTGTAGAAAAAGTGACTCCTTATGGTTCAGGTTTTGTAGATGCGCAGGTCCCGCAGAAGGTCTCCAGTAGCAGCATAGTGCGGCGGGGGAGACAAGAGGGACCATATGATGGTTGATCTTCATTGTCAGATTGACTGAACATAAATAAATAGATACATTTTTAAAAGGTTTACAGACATAAAATAAGAAATGTGATTCATAATGGGAAAAAATCAAGCTAAATTAGATCTCATCAAATTAAAAAGAAATATGTTCAGTGAAATATCTTATGAAGAGGATGAAAAGATAAGCTATAGATTTGGAGAAGCTACTTGAAGTCATTTACCCACCAATGGAATATACTATGTGGTTTATAAAAGACTCAAAGCTTAACATCTACAAACAAACAATTCACCTTGAAAATGGACAGATAACACAAGAAAATCTCCCCTCCGAGAAGAAAAATGATGGTAAGAACATGAAAAGATCTTCACTTTCCTTATCCAATAAAAATGCAAAATAAAGCCCCAATAAAATATCCATGAATGCCTGTCAGAATTTCTAAATTAAAACATCTCGGCAATGCCAAGCCCTGATAATAATGTGGAGAAACTGGATCTCTTGGTTTGTAGAAACATTTAATGTTAGCACTGCCTTTAAAAACTAACCATACACTTCCTGAACATAGCGGACAACGAGGACTACTGAGAACTCAAGAACAATGGCAATGGGTTTTTGATCCTACTGCACGTACTGGCTTTGGGGGAGCCTAGGCAGTTTGGATGTTCACCTTACTAGACCTGAATGGAAGTGGGCGGTCCTTGGACTTCCCACAGGTCAGGGAACCCTGATTGCTCTTCAAGCTGATGAGGGAGAGGGACTTGATTGGGGGAGGGGGAGGGAAATGGGAGGCGGTGGCGGGGAGGAGGCAGAAATCCTTAATAAATAAAAAATAAATAAAATAAAAAAAAAAAAAAAAAAAAACTAACCATACAATGACCACACAGCCCAGTAACCACAGCTGTGATTCAGGGTGCTTATGTGAGAGAGAAAACAACACAGCTTATACAAAAATCTATTCACCTATGTTTACAGCACATTTTCTTGTTAAAGCCCCAAACTAGGAACAATCTTGCATCCCAGGGGATGGGTTATCCAAGTGTGGATCATTCGGATCTCAGAATGTGACTCAGCAGTGCAGCCAAGCATTGACACAAATGGATATCTAGAGGATTAGGCTATGCAAGAGCTCATTAAGGCTATGTCTCTGAAATGGCAAAATTATAGAGATGGAAAGCAGAGGAGTGATTTCTGCAGATGAAGGAAGGGGTGGATATAAGAAGAAAGTGGGTTGGATCATAAAACAACAGCAGTCAAAGCTTCTTCTGGTCATAGGAATGACCTCCATATTGCATTTATCAAAGTCAGTTTTCTAGTAATGAATTTCCACTACAGTTCTGTAAGAATCTATCCTTGGGGAAAACTGAAGGGCAGAGGGTTCTCACCGTTTTATTTATCATATTTGTAAATGAATATGCATTTTCTTCAAAACATATATTTTAAATCAACACTGCCACATAGTTACTCTGACAGAGGGTGAATGTTTTCCTAAGGCAACTGGTAGGAAATACTGAACAAGATTTTGAGATTGTGTGTTTCGAAAGTGTGGTTTCTTTTGAACCATCAGCCAGAAGCCTTGGGTATGGCCCAGATCCTTTGAGGAGCAGGGAGTTGTGTATGTGAGAACATTCTAGACCTGCAGGCTTGGCAGTACCATCACTTAGTAACAGATACCACCCTTGTGGGGAGTTTGTGCCTTCAGCATAAAAGGAGGACAAGAGATCACAGCTTGCAAGCTGTGATCAGCACTAGTCAGGCCTGGTAATGTAGAGCTGGTGGATGCTACCTCAGAGAGGCTCTCTGTTAGGGGCAGGTCATATCTGCTGCACCTTAAAGTCAGAATAGAGTCAGGAGCTTGGGATGCTTCTTCCACTCTTGATTCTGGCCACTCGGGATGCCTTTTTTCACTATCTGAGCTTAGGGCTCATTTTAGCACTGCACATCATCTATTCAGTAGGGCAGAAGTGGCCTTGGAGCTGGAGCATCTGCACAGCAGGGTGTAGCCACCTCACCTTCAGGTGAGGGACAACAAGAGGACACAGAGAATGAGGCTTTCTTTTGGAAACTCTGAAAGTGAACCCATCTTTTAAAATGTTAAAAATATACTATCAACAGAAAGTCCTTATTCAGGGGAACTCTTCATTTATTGACACTCTGTATAGCCTGAAAAGACGACAAATGAAAACCTAATCTGAGATCCAGAGGACAGACAGACACTATTAACCCAAGAATGGTCAAATCATCTGTCTCCTGCCAAGTGTCCAAGGAAAGCCCACTAAGCACTCACACAAATTCTCCTGCTCTTCCCTCTGCCAAAGTGGGAAGCTTCCTTTGCAGCCTCTAAGTCAACCCAGGAGATAAAGGAATGGATAACAGGGGTAAAAGGAAGGAGAGAGCCCAGGGGGTTGTTCAGTGCATCTGTGGATTGGAACAGCAACATGGCTGAGGTCCATGTATTCACAGATTTCAAAACTTGAGACAGGGATTTGCACTGTTGTGTTGTGGTTTTAGGTTGCTAAAAGATAGGAGTGCTCTATTTCCAAAAGTCAGGAATGCTTCTGAGTGACGTGCCAAGCCTAGCACAATTCAGGATTCAGACACCAGCAAGAGTCAGTTCGCCTGACCCAGTGGGTGCTGGAAGAAAAATATGTGAGCAAAACAGATTTGCTCAAGCACAGCTGATGTGAAAGACCACCTGCGAGTGAGCTATTGTGTTGAACATGGGGAACTTCTATTTCTATAGGACAAGGCAAGGACCATTAGCAATAACATGGGACTCAGAACCTTATGTGATCCCAATCTTACTTCCTTTCTAGAATATGTTGGAGTGATTTTGAAACTGGAAATATTAGAAAGATTAGACTTTGGAATCAAAAAGACATTTTAATCCCAGAGCTTCTGCTTGTTAGATTATTGTGGGCTGTTGAGCTCAGTTTATTTTTCCAAGTTGATTATCTCACCTGAAAGACAGAGACAATTACACTGGTATAGTTCTTGGAGATGAAATGATACATTGTAAAGCATCAAGTTTTTAGGCACATAGTAGGCCCTCAAATATTAATTTGGCTATCAAATTCATGTCACTGAAATCTTTAGCTTTTATTTCTTAGAAATTGGACAACAAGGTTCTTCTCTCTGGATTTTATTGGCCCTAGAACCAGATTCGGCTTGCATAGAGGCAAAAGAGACTTGACAATTCATCTTGTCTACTGTTACATTTTGTAAACATGGAAATCAAAGCCCTGAGACTTTATTAAGATAGACAGTGTTATAGGCTTTGCTGCCCAGGTGCATGTCACCCATACCAGAAACTTGATTATCAGTTATGCTTTGCATTTCGTTATATTCTTATTAATTCAACCATCCCCACAGCAAGGGAAGGTGGGGCAAAGAATTCTGAATCTCTGCAAGTGTCTCAGCGTTTTCCTTGGGCACTGGCACTAGTGAGTCTTGTATAGGCCACATAATTTGTTCACCATAGGGAACTCAGACCTATGCTAAGCCTTGAGTGTGCAAGGCAGATTGGTCTCACAACGCCATCGGTTCTCAGTAGTTGTTTGTGGTGTTGAGAAGAACTCTGCAGTCTGAGTAAGCTAGAGTTCTGTGACTGGTTAATGACACCTGCCTATCACAGCGGTAGAATAGGGAAAGTATTAATAGCAACTGAAGTTCCCAGGTGATCTCAAACAGGTTCTGCTGAATTCTACTATATTTCAAGTGTTGGTTACTTAGTAACCTTCCAATAACCTTCAAAAAGTTTGAGAATCATTGAAGACAAAATGAAAATTTCACCGAGTCTCCCATAAGTTTCCTCTGACATGTTCTGCAGGATGCTGTCCCAGAGTGAAATACCTTGAGAATACCTATGATTCAGAATCAAAGGTTTCCTGTAGCAGCATAGGCTGAGGGATGTGCACTATTTCATAGTTTTTTAATTGATTTAATTGAGTTTTACATTTTTCTTTACTCCCCTCCCTGTCTCTCCCCTCCCCTTCAACCCTCTCCCATGGTCCCCATGTTCCCAATTTACTCAGGAGATCTTGTCGTTTTCTACTTAAGGCCCTCATTTTTGTCTAGATTCTCTGGGATTGTGATTTGTAGGCTGGTTTCCTTTGTTTTATGTTTAAAACCACTTATGAGTGAGTACATATGGTAATTATCATTCTGGGTCTGGGTTACCTCTCAAAATGATGTTTTCTAGCTCCATCCTGCAAATTTCAAGATGTCCTTATTTTTTTTTCTGCTGTGTAGTACTCCATTGTGTAAATGTCCCACATTTTCGTTATCCATTCTTCAGTTGAGGGACATTTAGGTTGTTCACAATTTCTGGCTATGACATACAATGCTGCTATGAACATAGTTGAGAACATATTCTTGTGTCACAACTGAGCATCCTTTGGATATAAACCCAAAAGTGGTATTACTGGGTCTTGAGGATGGTTGTTTCCTAATTTTCTGAGATATTGCCATACTGATATCCAAAAGGGCTATACCAGCTTGTACTCCCACCAGCATTGCAGAAGTGTTCCCTTTACTCTACAACCTCTCCAACATAAGTTGTTATTGGTGTTTTTGATCTTGGTCATTCTTACAGGTATAAGATGGAAGCTCAGAGTTCTTTTGATTTGCATTTCTCTGATGATTAAGTGTCTTTCAGCCATTTTAAATTCCTCTGTTGAGAATTCTCTGTTTAGGTCTGTACTCCACTTTTTTATTGGATTATTTGTTCATTTGATGGCCAGTTTCTTGAGTTCTTTGTATATTTTGGAGATCAGATCTCTGTCTGATGTAGGGTTGGGGAAGATCTTTCCCCATTCTGTAGGCTGTTGTTTTGTGTTGTTGACCATGTCCTTTGCTTTACAGAAGTTTTTTAGTTTCAGGAGGTCCCATTTATTAATTGTTTCTCTCAGTATCTGAGCTGCTGGGATTATATTTAGGAAGTGGTCACTTGTGCACATGCATCAAAGGTTACTTCCCACTTTCTTTTCTATACAGTTAAGTGTGGCTGGCTTTATGTTGAGGTCTTTCATCCACTTGGACTTGAGTTTTCTGCATGCTGATAGATAAGTATCTATTTTCATTCTTCTACATGTTGATATTCATTTATACCAACACCATTTGTTAAATATGCTTTCATTTTTCCATTTCATATTTTTTTGCTTTTTTGTCAAAAATCCGATGTTTGAAGGTATGTAGATTAATCTCTGGGTCTTTGATTTGGTTCCATTACTCCTCCTATCTGTGTCTATGCTAATACCAGGATGTTACCAGTTCTGTAGCTTTGTAGTAGAGTTTGAAGTCAGGGATTGTGATGCCTCCAGAAGTTTTTTTTTTTTTATTGTACAAGATTGTTTTAGCTATCCTGGGTCTTTTGATTTTCTATATAAAGTTGAGTACTGTTCCTTCGAGGTCTATGAAGAATGTTGTTGGGCATTGTATTGAATCTGTAGATTGCTTTTGGTAAGATTGCCATATTTACTATGCTAATTCCACCTACCCAAAAGCATCAGAAATCTTTCCACTTTCTGGTGTCTTCTTCAATTTCTTTTTTCAATGATTTAAAGTTCTTGTCATAAAAGTCTTCCACTTGTTTTGTTAGAGTTACTCCAAGATATTTTATGCTATTTGTGGCTATTTTGAAGGGTGATGTTTCTCTGACTTTTTTATCTGTGTAAAGGAGGACTGTTGTAATAGGAGCGGCAGGGCTGTGTCCCCGGCACCCGGCCGCCCACATGGCTAGCTTTATCTGAAATAATTACATGGAAACTATTTGTTTTAAACATTGCTTGGCCCATTAGTTTTAGCCTCTTATTGGCTAGTTCTTACATATTGATCTAACCCATTTT
>NC_022019.1:316450-317533 GCF_000317375.1 Microtus ochrogaster
TCTAGGCTAGCCTGGGCTGTACAGTGAGACTCTGTCTCAAAAATAAAGCAGAAAAAAATGAAAAAAAGTCAGACAGACAGGGAGATACAGAATATTGGATTCAAACTTAACTTAAAGGTAGTTTAATAACTGATGCTTGCTAAACTTGAGATCCTTCAAAAATTAAATATGTAAACTTTATGGTTCATACTTCTGTAAGATACCATGGCACAGCAGAGAATATTAGCTGATCCCCCCCATGGTTTGTGTTCCATTTCTGTATTGTGGATTTTGCTGGGCTGCAACTGTTCAATCACAAACTTATTTCCTACTCCTGTTTGTATACAGGTGTGACCATGGGGTTGATTCTCACCAATAAAATGTGAAAAATTATGTGAGCCACTTCTAGAATTTTCTATTAGCTGAAAGAAGAAGGTAAAGCAGCCACAAGAGGGAAGAAAACTTGGGCATCTGAATTCTTATAATAAATAAACATCCTCTTGGGCTTCTGACAAGAAGGAAAGAATAATCATTGAAAACCATAACAGAGCATCCTTTTCACTAGAAGGTTGCCTTCAGGAGAAACCTCGGCAGGCCTGTAGGCCTTTGTCTTAGCTGGACCTCCCTAGGGAAAGGGAGCTGCAGTTTTCTATGTACAAGAACAATAGCCACCTCTTAAGCCAAAGATGGGAGGAAAACAGTTGCAAATACCATGTTGCATGAAGGACTCTGTTCAAATGCTCCAAGAACTCTTAAAGTTCAATAATAATAATAAGAAGAAGTTTGGAGCCCTGTTGTAGTAGGAGCGGCGAGGCTGGGCTGCATCCCACCACACGGCTAGCTTTACCCAAAATAATTACACGGAAACTGTATTCTTTTAAACACTGCTTGGCCCATTAGTTCTAGCCTCTTATTGGCTAGCTCTTTCATATTGAACTAACCCATTTCTAATAATTTGTGTAGCCCACGAGGTGGCTTACCAGGAAAGATCTTAACCTGCGTCTGTCTGGAGTAGGAGAATCATGGCGACTCTCTGATTCAGGTTCTTTCTCCCAGCATTCTGTTCTGTTTTCTCTGCCTACCTAAGGGTTGGCCTATCAAATG
>NC_022019.1:318112-408465 GCF_000317375.1 Microtus ochrogaster
CCTTACCTAAAAAGATAGATGGATAGAAAGGCAGCATATTGGGGATATTCAGTGTTGTGATGGCTATTCTTGGTTGTCAATCTGACTACATCTAACATCAACTATAGCTCAAGCATCTGAGAAATTTTTCTTGAGTGGATCATTTGAAGTGGAAAGAGATATTCTAAATCTGGGCCACACTGTCTGGTGATTGCCTATATAAAAACCTTGTAAGAAGGTAACTTATTCTCTCTGCCTGTTTGCCTCACTCTCGCTGGTACTAGTATTAAAGCTCACTTTCTCATGATTCCAATACATACAGAAGACAGGCTGAGACTTCTAGCTTGGTGTACTGAACAGCACTGGATTCTTGGACTTTCTGTTGGGAGATAGTCATTGTTGCAATATTCAGATCACAGCCTGACTACTCTAATCAATCTCAAATGTGGGTGTGTATATATATATTCATTCTATTATCTGTTACTCTAGAGAACCCAGACTAATACAAATGAAATGTCCCTTAACCCCAACAACTACCACTATACTGGAATGGTCAAAGCCTAAAGCATATATAACATCAGCTATTCCTGAGATGAGCTACTGTTAACTGCTTGTGGGAATGCAAAATGGTACAGACCTTCAGAAAACTGTTTTACAAACTATTACTATTCTCTTGATTTTTTTTTTTTGCTTGAGTCAGCGTCACATGTAATCTAGGTAAATCTTTGCCTTGCTAGGATTATAGGTGAACATGAATCACCCTATTGGGTGAAAGCACCCTTCATAATGTCATTTTCTGGTATTTACCCAAATGAATCAAATGCTTAGATCTGTACAACACCCCTCTCAAATAGGGATAGAGAAATGGCTTGGTGGTTAAGAGCCCCTGTTTCTCTTGAAGAGGATCCCTAATGAGTTCCTGACACTTGTGGCAATGCACAACCATATGTCTTTCCAATCTGGCATTCAAATGCCCTCTTCTGGCCTCCATGGACATTTCATACACATGGTATACACACATACATTCATGCAGGAAACATAAACAAACCCACACAGATAGTTATAGCAGCTTTTTTCTTATCACTAAATTTGTCCCTTGGTAGATGAGCAGAAAAATAAACTATAGTGCATCTGGACATGAGATATTACTCAGCACTGAAAATATTGACACTGTTAAATAACAAACACATGGCATTTTATAAATGAATAATATAACATGAAAGGTGCTGATGTGATGTGTAAAGCTAATGTATGCTTTCAGTTGTATGGTATTTCAGGAAATATAAAACAATGGAGACAGTAAATGTTCCAGCGGATTCCAGACATAACGAGAAAGAGGGCTAAATCAGAGAGCATATTTGGGAACAGTGAAATATATAAGGACCAATTATAGATGCATGCCATTACATGTTTGCTCACTGAGTAAAGCCACTGTAGAGGATGGTATGGTTTGGAGAGTGTGTGTAATGGTCTGTTCTTTCCCTTTAAGAGACAAGCCCTACCCACTCCCTCCTCCCACCACAAAGACAAGCAGATATTCTTTGGGCTTCCAGTTTGAGCTCCTTCCTTCTTTTTTATCTCTCTCCTGAAGAGGTAGCTGCTGCCATGGCTCCTCTCTTCTCCCCGGTTCTTTCTCTCTCTCTGCCTCTCTCTCCTTGTCCCCCTTCTCCCTCCCTCTCCCCTTTACCCTTCCCTTCCATAACCCACTAAATAAATGCCCAACCTCACTCTACATGGCGTGCCTATCTGCCTCTGTCTCTCAACTGCCATGGCTCTTCATGAAACCAGCTGCCCTTGTGGCCTGCCATGGTCTCCCACCCACTTCTGCTCTAAACCATCCACTGCATCCCTGGTGGGGGAGGGAGGACTACACTGCAGTGTTTTGCCATTACAGTGTGTTCCTTGAAAGTTTGTGTATCAGAAGATTCAAGAAGTAGAGATTATACAGTACTGGTCAGGCCATTGGAGGGTTAGCCTGTGGACAAGATTAAGGTAGAGCTTGTGGACCCCAACTGTTGTCTTGGACGGGAGAAATGACTCCATGGGTAAAGTGCTTGCCACTTAAGTCTGAAGAGGTGAGTTAGATTCCCAAGACCTGTGTAAATAATCCTGGACTTTGTGACATGTATATATAATCCCAGTACTCATCCTGAAATGGAGCTGGGGACAAGAGAATTCCTGAAAGCTCATGGGCCAGTTAGTCTGGCACATACAACTGCAAACCAGCAGACCTTGTCCCAAAAAGGCAGAAGGCAAGGACCTACTGACATTTAAGGATGTTCCTTAAACTCTCCATGAGTGCAATCATGCCATGGATATGCCCTCACTCAATGCATTGAACATGTACACACGCACACATGCATGCCTATGGATATGCATGATATACACACAGGAAGTGAGTTGTCTTCAAGGAACCTCTTCACTCTGACTTCCTGTCTCATCACATAATTGTTCCTCTTACAGCCACCTGCATCCTTTTAATGCTATCACAATGTCACCTTCCCCTGAACAAGTCTGAAGCTGGTGACATGCCCCTGGAACCTCCAGGACTATGAACCATGGACCAAGACAGATGATATGAAGTTTCTTGAACGCTTTCAAATGTACCACTGTGGAGCAATAGCAAGAGATGTTGTAAGTAGGTGTGTGAGGGATTCTTTGCTTTTCTCCACTTAATTTTGCTTTGAATCTAAAAAGATTCCAGAAAATAAAGTATCTTTTAAAGAGGAATGAAAATCCCATGTCCAGTTACACTGTTATGTCTCAGATCCTTGGACAGTCCTGACAATAGTTCTAGCCTGATGTCACCCAGGTTCTCACCAACACTTGTTGAGCAGATGGACAGGCAAACATTAAGGGCTTAACAGTTTGCAGGAGGTGCTGCGTACCAGTCATGTTTTATTTACCACGTAAGCTGTGGCCCCCATACAAGGAAACGAGAGATATTCCTTAAGGAAATTTAAACTAATAGAGAAGGGGATGAAATCAACCCAAGACAATGCTGCCAGGGACCTGAATCCAATAAATGGTTGGAAGGTGGGTGACACTGTCTTATCTTACATCTGTCTGCTAGCATAAATTCATAGCCCAGTCAGATTGGCAACCAGTGTTAAATACCTTCAGTTTCCCTGTGCAATCAAGTAGTTCTACCTGCCAATAATCTTCCCTTCTCTGTCCTTGTCCCCCTCCGCCTTCGTTACTTCCAAGGAATTGGGAAAAAAATCAGAGCACAGTTGGCAGGCTCTAAGTGAGCAATGCCAGCTCATTTTCCTTAAAGACAATGTATATTGAATAAAGCTCTTGAATGTTGTTTCCAGTCACCGTTTGCTAAGAAAGCGATTTGTCTCATCTTGGCAACTGAAGAAGATAGCTCCCCTCTCTACTCGCTCGGAGTGGACCTTCGCTCTTTAGGACTGCAGCTGACTCTGCTAATATCCAAATTGGGCTAGGTTGGTGTGGATCTGTAAGAATCCTTGCTGGTATGCTCTGGGCCATCCAGGCCACTGCCACAGAACTGAGCACCTGAGAGCTGGGGCCTCTGTCTTTCTTTCCCTCATTACTTTCACAGAAGTTGCTGATGGTTGTCAGCAGGGGTGCTCTTCTGTGAGACTTGAAGGTAGTAGTGTGACTGAACACACGAGGTGGTGATCTTTTAAGGCCATAACAAGTAGACATTGAATATGTTACCAAATGTTAACAAAATCAAAGACCAAATAGAGAAACAGGTAAGTCAGAAATATAAAAATTACTTGCAAGGAAGAAAAACACTGTGAATATTGACCTACATGAGTTTTTACCCTCCTCTTAGTCAGAGCTGCTATTGCTGTGATGAAACACCATGGTCAAAGCAACTTGGGGTGGGAGGTGAAGGGTTTATTTGGCTTACACTTCTATACTTCATCATCAAAAGAGTTAGGACAGGAACTAACAGGGCAGGAACCTGGATGTAGGAGCTGATGCAGAGGACATGGAGGAATTCTGCTTATTGGCTTGTCTCACATGGCTTGCTAAGCCTGCTCTTACAGAAGCCAAAACCACCAGCCTAGTGACAGCATCACCCACATTATGCGGAGCCCTTCCCAATCAATCAATAACTAATTAAGAAAATGCCCTACACTTCAGGGACTATAGGATTCTCTACATCCTAATCTTTTGGAAACATTTTCCTCAGTTGGCATTCCCTCCTCTCAGAGGTTGGTCCTTGTGAACTCAACAGGGAAATTGTGTCCCTGCTGGCTGAACTCTCACCTGTTTCAGTACCTTCAGAGTGAGGAGGATGAGGGGCCAAGGAAGAGAGAGAAGGGAGGATGACTGGCAGGTGGAGAGAATTTGGGTCCACAAGGACACTCAAAGTGTTTAGCAGTGATTGTTAATCTGGCTGGGGCCAAACAAGCTTGTGCCATCAGACCCATGTAGGAGAGGACAGCAGCCCCTTCTATCTACTCACTGGATACAGGCCCTGGGCACGTGTCACACTCGTTGGATACAGGTCCTGGGCAGGTGTCACACTCACTGGATACAGGTCCTGGGCAGGTGTCACGCTCACTGGATACAGGTCCTGGGCAGGTGTGACACTGTCTTGGGTTGGTTTTGATCTCCCTTTCTATTGATTTAAATCCTTGTCTTTCCAATCAATAACAACACCTTTTTCTGCATTCAGTTCTCAAGTTGAAGAACTACAATGAAGCTTACAGATAAAGCTGATATACGTGAGAGTGGTCGTGACCTTAGAGATACTTTGAATTAATAAACAGAGTTGAAGAAGAATATTGGAAATTAGAAAGTGAGGGGAAAGTCAAGGAGACACTGGATTATGGACTGGTGCTGTATTATGGCAGGGAAATTTCAGTGTGTGCATCTCAAGTCTGTTGGAATACGTATGTAATTCCTTGGGTAAGTGCAGTGCCTTCCTCACCTGACATTTGCCACCTTACACTGTAATAACTAATGACTTTTTTCAGACATTTAAAATGTTAGCTATGACAGACGAGGTTCGGAATTACTTGACAAGGGTGTATCGAAATTGTGTGTAAGTTTGTATTCCATTCTGTTTGGAAGTTGACCACAAATGTACAATGCTGAAAAAATGCAGTGAAGTTAGCTCAACATCTCAGGAAGGCAATGTTTATTTAAAATTTGTGACACTTTAGGAGCCAGCAGTCACTTTGGGGAAATTTTCCCATAGAAATGCTCTGCAAATAAGCAAGGGTATTTCTATAAAAAGGTTTCTCAAGCATCACTTGTGCTGGAGAGCAATTAGAAATACTCACAATGTCCCTCACTAGAGATTGGGTTAAATAAGCAACAACCCTAAGATAAAAAATAAAAAAAAAAGAAAAAAAAGGATGGGTGGTATTTCTGTAATCAGTGACTATATGAAAGTTGTCAAAGCTATAGTGGTAGGAGAAAATAGAAAATTCAGTACCATCCTAGTTACTTTCTCACTGCTGTGATTAAATACCTTAACACAGTTTAAGGGGGGCAAGGGTTTATTTGGTTCTCAGTTCCAGAGGGATACAGTCCACCTTGACACAAAGAGATGGGAGCAGACAGGAAGCACATGGTGGCTGGAACAGGAAGCTAACTGGTCACATTTGCATCTAAACTCAGAAGGCAGACACTGAACAGGAAATGCTATCTGCCTATAAAGCTTCAAGGTCTACCCCTAGTGACTCATTTCTCCCAGCAAAAGAGATACCACTTTCTTTCACAATAAAGTTACCAGCGAGAGACAGTGTCCCCCAATATTTTAACCTATAAAACATTGAAACTCTATATTGATGTTATGACTGCTCCATAGGTTTCACTGTAGACATGAGAGAGAAAAAGAAAACAACAGAGGCATCTGGAAGAGGCCAGAGCACAGAAAGAAGTAGACTGAATGCTGCCAGAATTGAGAGAACATAGTGAGAGAAGCAGACGAGAGAGAGAGAGAGAGAGAGAGAGAGAGAGAGAGAGAGAGAGAGAATAGCATCGGTATTCCAGGGTTATAAGGAGAGTGCATATCTCTGGGGTAGTGGGCTGGGAAGCCCATGAGATGGATTTAGGGTAGGAGAAGAGGCAAGAAGGGCTAGGATGCTAGTGTGAACTTTGAAATGTGTCGCCAGCATAAGCTTTGATATGCTGATAGATAACACAGGGAGCCACATGTTCCTTCTAACAGAGGGAACAGAAATGACTTCTGGTAGAAGGCAAACGATCCTCAGGAACTAGTGATGGCATTTATCTAACTACCAGAAATCCTCCTATTGTTGTAGAATATTAGCTTACTATATAAAGATGTGTTACATTTGTTTATGAAATATTTGTCTAATTATGTAAAGATGTGTTGCTGTTTTACCTTGCCTGCCTAAGGCACCTGATTGGTCTAATAAAAAGCTGAATTGCCAATAGCAAGGGAGGAGGTATAGGTTGGAATTCTGGGCAGGGAAAGTCAGTAGGAGGAGGAATTTAGGCTGAGGGAAGCAAGAAAAAGAGATAGCAGGGAGATATCAAGGGTTAGCCAGACAGACAGGAGGAAGCAGGAAAGTAGGATGTACAAAATGAAAGGAAGGCAAAAAGCCACGAGGCAAAAATGTAAATGAATAGAAACAGGTTAAATAAGTTTTAAAAAAAAGCTGGTGGGACATACTTCAGCTAAGGCCAAGCATTCACAACTAATAATATGTCTCTGTGCCTTTATTTGGTGGTCCAAAGAAAAGCCAACTACATCCTATAGTCCATGTTGAAGTCATGTTTGAATGTGTGGACTGCCTTTTGGGGGTTTAAAGAATTGGCGTTTCCCTTGGACCTAACCATGCACACACTCCAACCTTTTGTATTCCTCTTTGTGGATATATAATCTGAAGAAATGTTCACAAGGAAATGTACCAATTCTAACTGGTAGCTTCTTCCACCTTTTGCCTTTTATTAGTTTTACTGTTTGATTTTTCAATACACATACTGTTTGTGCAATACAGCATATCTTTTGAGTGCTGGTGACATGTGACATGGCTCAGTAGGTGAAACCACTAGTCCCAAGCCTGCCCACCTGAGTTTCATCTCTAAGATCACAGAGTGAACGAAGATAAGTGACTTCTGCAGTGGTCATTCTGCCTTCACACAAGCACATACACAGGACACACACATACACATTTGCTACCACATAGTCAAGTAATATAAACATATTTTGAAAGTATGCTGTGTCAGGGTTAGCTTGGTTGTGGCCATTGACTTCTCAGTCTGCAGTGACAAGCATGGCCCAGGGCCTTCTGAGACATTGTGCAGTTCAGGGTGCTCTGGATAGAGTTGCCTTCCCAGCTCACTGAAGTTCTACTTCTGTCCTTTAAAATGTGCTCTTGCTGCTTTCTATGCTCTGCCATTTGCACCAGCACTCTCTTCTGCTGTCTGTTTCATGCTGACAGGTTCTTTTACAGGCTACCTTTTATTCTCTCTGAAATCTCCATCTTCTAAAAGCAAACCTCTCTAAATGCTGCTGTCTTCTGTGGTCACCCACTTTGAATAGAGGGCAAAGCTCTTTCTTACCAGCATCCACTGTGTCTGAGCTCACTTGCTTTCCCCTGCAGGCATTCATTTCATCAATGAAAGCAAGTCTGAGGAACAGCTGCTTTTGAGTCACTCCTGTGGATGAATGCGTTCTACTAACTGCAAGAAGAACAACAGGATAAGCTTCAAAGATGGCCCCAGCCCTGAGAGCCTGGCTTCCTGGTGCTCATATCTTTGTATAGCATGCTCACACACTGAACTAGCCTTGGCCTGTGTGACCAACGGAATGTGTATAAATCACAGTGCATAATCATGGAAAGGATCACAGCTCATCTCTCTTTCATTATTGCTTGAGAGTTCTGGTGTCAAGTTGTGTGGCCGAGCAATCAGTCTTAGGAAGACAAGCACTTGGAGAGAAACTGCGGTCTTCTGATAAAAGGTAGTATCAACATTGGGAGCGATCTCAGAAAGCATGTTGGAAATGTCCTCAGTCAAGGACTTGTCCAACACAGGCTAAAGGGCTGCAGAAGCTTCAGGAATGCCAATGCGCTACAAATGCAGATGGAACTCTCCCTGTTCTCCATCCTGTGTCTTGTGAGTGTAACTGGGCATCTCTGGACTTGGAGAACCCAGAAGCAAGTTGTCCACACTCTTCATATTTTTTCTTTTTTGTCCTCTGTGTCCCCCTACCTTTTTTTCCCCTTTCACTACACTTTTGGTAATATTTTCATTTCATCGTATTTTTACTCTTAGTGTATGCTTATGATACATGTATGTGGGCAGACCAGCCATGCATACAAGTGAGGATCAGAGGACATAGGAGGAAAGGCCACTCTGGATAGACAATATTTAGAATTTATGCTGTATACATATGAAGGGGTACTTTTAATTGTTAAATTTTATGTATGGAGCTTCTAACATTCCTAAGAGACACAATTTCACAGAAAGCTCCCAGATCCTCTGGCTCTTTCATTATTGCTCTGCCTCCTGCCTCTTCTTCCTCAATGGCTCCTGAACCTTAGGAGTGGAAATTGTTTTGCAGATATTTTTCAGTCCACTGGGACTGGGCCCCACAGCTCGGCATTTTGATTGGATATGATTTCCTACAATGGTCTCCACCTGTTGCAAAGAGAGGTTTCCTTGATTCGGGGCGAGTACTACATTTACTTAGAGTTTTAAAAGTTCAAATATTTAGAATATCATTATTGATTATGCTAGTTTAGTAAATCAATATGAGCTCTTCTCCTAGATCAATGATCTCACTAGCCCCGGATAGCTGGTTAGGCTTCCAGGATCAGATATGATTTCCCTATTATTGATCAGGTCTTTAGTTCAATTAAAGAACTGTTGGTTGACCCCAGGGTATGAGTGCCACTATTGACTGAAACTCTCAATAAACTGAGCATTTTCCTCTAGCATAGCGTTAAGACAGAGATACAAAGTTCTTTTGTTACCTTTTAATCCTACTATCAATTTCCATTAGTAGAACTTTACCATCAGCAGATACTTCTTCCAGAGATGTTGGTACGGTAATGATGAAATAAATAATTCAGCTTGTGCAAACCTCACATTCCAAGCTAAATGGTTAATGGGTCTGCCAGTGATACACATTAGTATGGAGCTGCATCAGTATATAAAACTCCTAAATATTTACATCTGTTCCCTATTTAAAAACTGAGTGGCTCCCCTTTCCCAAGTTAATAATTAGAACTGTAGTCACAGCACTCTTTTCTTTGCAGAAATAGTTAGGTATACTATTTGGGAGGAGACTTTGTAAACTTCATGTCCTTATCAGAATCCCAGTGTGGCCTTTGAATGACATGGCCCCCACAGGCTCAGAGGGAGCAGCACTATTGGAGGTGTGGCCATGTTGGGGTAGGCGTGGCCTTGCTGAAGGAAATGTGTCACTGGGGATGGGCTTGGAGGTTTCCAGCGCTCAAGTCAGACCCAGTGTCATGTTCTCTTCCTGCTGTCTGAGATCAGAAGCTGAGAGAAAAGAACTCTCAGCTTCTTTTCCAGCACCATGTCTGCCTGTGTGCTACCATGCCTTCTACCACGATGATAACAGATTAAATCTTTGAACTGTGAGCCAGTCCCACTTAAACGTTTTCCTTTACAAGGCCATACTATCTCTTCACAGCAATAAAAACTTAACTTAGACACAATATATATGGAGATAAATATAATCATGAAGATGTGTTGCTGAGTCACAGAGACTCATGTTAAAACGTGTTATCTATATTTCTAATGTCCATTATGGTAGATTTATACCCCTGCGGTAAGTGTTCATTTGTTCAGCACAAGTAATTCAATTCATGCATTATTTTTTTCTTATCAGAGATTTCTTCCTTTCCATTTTCCCTTCCTCCCTCCCTGCCTCCCCTCTCTTTCTCTCTCCTCTTTCTTCCCTCCTATTTTTTTTGAGATAGGGTCTCACTATATGCCTCTGACTATCCAGGAACTCACTATGCAAACTACACTGGACTTGAAATTACAGAGCTCTGTCTGCCTCTAAAGCCATGGTGTCACCATGCCCAGCTTTTCAGAGATTCATGACTGCACTCTAGACCATTCTTTATAAATCTTGTCTTATGGCAGTGGACTGACATTTCAATTAAATATTAAATAGATTATACTAAGTTTTCATCTTGAACAAAATGTAAAGCTTCAAGAGAAAATTAACTTTTAATAGACTTGTGGTGGAAAGGTTAGTTATTTAGACAAATGTCCCTGCAAGAGTCAGAGTCCTGTTAGAAAAACACATGCATAATGCAGTATATATATATTTTCTGCATATGTGTAACTACACAAATGTGCATGTTGAAATAAAGACTTCATTATTTGTGTGTGCACAATTCTTTTTTGAAAGAGATATTTCTTTTTTAGTTTGAAATTCTGTGTTTTGTGTATGGGCGTTGTGTTATGGATGTCTGGGAACCATGCGGATGTCTAAACTAGGGACTTCATTCAGCTGTGGGAGGTAGCTAAGCAGTCTCTTTAGGATATTGTTTGTCTCTGATCATGGTTTTGAAGTCTGTGGGGACAGGAAGTTGGATGGAGACAGTGGATGCTGACCATATCAATTAGATATAGGCATTGCCTGTTGAGTTGTGTTTCTATAGCTCATAGATAAGGCTTCCAGATTTACTTTCTATATAAGTGACGTGGAGTTTATGTCCCTGGGCCTCCTTTGGTCAACAATGGACTAGTAGATTAATCTCCAGTAAGCCCTAATGTCTAAAATCTCCACTTTGAATATGCATTTATTCAATAAACTTCATCCTTGGTCCCCATCCCTTTCTGGTGAGTTTATTATTCAGTCTGACCTGACGGCTGGCTTAACTTTTGTTGTGCTTTCCTCATAAATATCTGTCTATTCTGTGTTTCTAGGTTCAGATTAGCCTTCTCTGTCAGATGAGCATGGCCATGATCGGCTGTCATCTACTTCTTCAGCTCATCTATTCTACCTTTGCCTGTGCTGCTCCTCCAAAGGATCATGAATTACAAAACAAAAACTGTTGAGATTAATAATGAAAACATATCCCAGCAGTGTTCCTGCTGTTGTTAAAACTACATAATACATTGCAGTGAATTAAATCACAGTCTCTTACCTCATGGGCAATAGAAAGGAAACACAAACCTGTGTGTGTGTGTGTGTGTGTGTGTGTATGTGTGTGTGTGTGTTTGTGTGTGTGTGTGTGTGTTTGTGTGTGTGTGTAAATGAGTGTCAAGAACAGGGTAATGAGACAGGCAGAAAGCATTGGTGAGGTGCTATTTAGAGAGTGCACATTAGATGGGTTCATGGTTGAGAAGAGACAGGAAGCAAAGAGAGAAGGGGTCATGCAAGTGTCTGGGGAGAGAGGATCCCTCTATGTAGATGGAACACAGACATGAAGGCCATAAGGACTCGAGAGTAGGCAGAGAATAAGGGCTGAGGGTATAACCCTAACATTTTAAAGTCATTAATTATACAAGTACTAGGAATAGTATTATACACAAATTTAGGGTCATTTCAATTGAATAAATCCCTAGAAATGGAATTTCAAATCAACATATGTGAACTTTTTTATGCCCGTTGAAGTTATCTCCAACTCACTTTGGCAAATATCACAGTTACATTGCTACTGGGTGCTTCTAAGTATAGCAAAGAAATATTAGAAGCAACATGCTTGTTGCTAATGTCCACACTCAAAAGGACAGTAGTATTTCTCCAAAATAAAGGGCAGAAAGGCACTGAGATCTGAGTTTTTGTGGTAACTGACACCTTCTTCACTTCTTCGGAATAGTAAGCACAAATCTTTTAGTGCTAGTGGAGCAGTCCGTGGTTGCTCCAGAGTTTCACGAAGCATGGCACTGCTTTCTCCCCACAGCTCTGAGAAACACTCTTATGTAAGTAGGCTAACATAATTTCAGGGCACCACACCTTACACAGTGTGTGGTAGTTACCTAGCAAGTTCAGAACTTGGACTAGACCTATCGCTTCCTCCTGAGGGACCACGGTGAGTTATCTCCTGCCTCAGGCTACTGAAGAACTAGAGTTACAGTGTTGGTCATGAAGAACTTTGTTGGAATAGAGGAACTGGTGCTGCTTTTCAGTGTTGTATCTAGTGACGGCAGATGCTCACTCAGAAAAGGTAATGAACATGGTAAATTCCAAAAAACTCCAGGATGCCAGGTGTCCCCATTGTAACAACCTGCTGTTTCTTATACACTTGGTACATCCTTTCTTCCTAACGTGAGTGTGTGCCCAACAGGAACCACACGTTTCTGAGACTGTCTCATTAATGTATTTTGAGAGCTTAGGGGAAGTAGAAGAGCATTTTTATATCAATTGAGAGAAAGGTAAAAACTAATTTCACACTGGAGTTGTGAGCTTGCCACTCTGTGAAGTTTACCATCAACTCTATGAACAAGTTTTAAGCCATGAATTGTGATTTACAGAAATACTGAAGGATATTCTTCAGGACCCTATTTAAAAAATCCATAACGAAGACTAACCAAGTCAATAAAGGAACATGGAGAAGGTGCATCAAACATTGAAAGCTTATAAGCATTTGAACAACTTGCCCAGAAACAAAGTTGCTGACCTCATCGCTCTTTTCTTTTAATGTAATGGAAATCTTGACATGCAGATGGAGTAACTGCAAAACAAATGCCAAACATCTTAAATACTTGTTGCCTCACTGGGTTTGAAGAGATAACTGCTTCAGAGGTGTATGTGTTGAAAGAGACAAGGCATTTCTATGGGTCAATCTCTTGGCTCTGTTTTCTTCTGATCAAAGCATTGGTGTATCCTACTGACTACAGCAGTTACTCACTTTTCATCTTCTTGATAGTGGGACACTCCACTAGTATATTTCTTTAGGCCAATAGGAAAATCATAGTGTCCTAATCCTAATGCATGCAAGGAATGCACGGGTTTGACCTGCTGCATTTGAGAACTTGGTCGTGGTGACAAGCAGGTAAGCAGAAAAGAAGGAAGCACCACTAGGAACCCAGTAGGCCCTATTATGTTATTGAGATAATTCCATTATTCTGTTTTCACCAGTTTTAGTAGGTCCCATTTATTCAATGTTGCCCTTAATGTCTGTGCTGCTGAGGTTATACCTAGGAAGCGATCTCTTGTGCCCATCTGTTGTAGGGTACTTCCCACTTTCTCTTCTATCAGGTTCAGTGTGTTCAGACTGATATTGAGGTCTTTAATCCATTTGGACTTGAGTTTTGTGCATGGTGATAGATATGGGTCTATTTTCATTCTTCTACATGTTGACATCCAGTTGTGCCAGCACCATTTGTTAAAGATGCTTTCTTTTGCTTAAAGTGTCAAGTAAATAAGCCCCTGTACATGCTACTTATTATTAACTATTAACTTTTTCCTTAGGATAGC
Organism: Microtus ochrogaster; assembly: GCF_000317375.1. Lineage (NCBI taxonomy): Eukaryota > Metazoa > Chordata > Mammalia > Rodentia > Cricetidae > Microtus > Microtus ochrogaster. The sequence goes on from NC_022019.1 coordinate 331,464, forward strand.
CAAAGCTTGTGGTTTCCTTTGAGTAACAAGATATTAGTGGAGGTTACTCATGAATTTTCTTCTATTCAGCCCTCTACACCCTGAAGAAGGGACATTCAAAGGTGTTTTAACTTTCTAGCACTTTTATAGTCACTGGCTTGGATCACAAGTTAATATTATTTTTTAATATTATCTCATGGTCACCTGGGAACTGAAATGAGACTCAGTGGAACTCATTTCAAATCCCCAACATTCAGAAACCAATTGCTTGCACACTGTTTACAGACTGTGTCATCTGTTGGAGCTAAATTTTGGGGCACAATGACCACACATGGGATGGCAGCTCTTTAGCTAGGTGGAACCAGTGACCAAATTACATTTCCATTTTGAATAGCTCTTTTTTATTTTTTGTAAGCAAAAGAGATGAGCAGAATAACCAGCTCTAGATACACTGTCTTTGTACAACGTGAACAATGTGTGTTTCCATTGAACTCCAAGGGGACTGAGTGGAGCAGAGATGGAGCCGCCGGACCACTGGGCAGCACGCCACTGATCTGTGAGCTGCAACCTCAGAGCTGAGGACTGACAGTCACACTGCCCTCTGATTGAACCTGGGAGTCAATAGCTCACGCTCTTAGTTCTTTCCTTGCAAGAGTAAAATTTTGTTACGAAGGATAGTTTGTGCATTTGGCCTAAATCCTTTTTAGTTCTCCATATTTTATGACCGCAGCATTTTACTGTGGAGCTGGCCCTGCCCCTGTGGCTTCTCTTTCTCATTTATCATACTGACAGTTTAATAGAACTGCAGATCAAGCAGATGGTGTGAGGGTGTCCTCTCCCACATAATGCTAAGGAGCTTTAACCCTATCAAGGAGTCCCTTGACACAACAAGGCAATGTGACTTACTAACATTTCCAAAGTGACAGCAGTGGCTGGAAAGAGTGTCTGTATGCCATTTCCATGTGTTTTATCTTCAATGCTTTGATAAAGTTATGAAGAAGGCAGGTTTCTGGAACCCTGAGGGTCAGGATATAGACTGTCATGTTGGTGTGCTCAAGTAGGTGGCTGGCTTCCAGATAGATGATTGCAGTAAGAATGGCATGTAACACATCAGAATGCATGCAGAAAAAAGGGCATAGTCTGTTCAATTTCTCAAATATTTATCATTCATTGAAAGTCACTACAGTCAATAGATGGTTCTAAAAAAAATCACAGCTCAATGAAAGCTCATATTTTAAGGGCATATAAATGTATGTCTTTATGCACAGTGTAGTCCAGTTTGATAATGTTAGTTTAACACATATGTATCGTACTCTTGAGGAGTACGTAGAGAGTTCATAGGGAGGTATTTGTTTATTATTATCATTATTATTATTATTATTACAAATTTTCACCTCCTCCTCTCCTCCCATTTCTCTCCCCCTCCCCCATTCTCCCTCCCTCTCTTACTCCAGTCCAAAGAACAGTCAGGGTTCCCTGTCCTGTGGGAAGTTCAAGGTCCTCCCCCTTCCCTCCAGGTCTAGGAAGGTGAGCATTCAAACAGACTAGGTTTCCACAAAGCCAGTACATGCATTAGAATAAAAACCCAGTGCCATTGTTTTTGGCTTCTCAGTCAGCCCTCCTTGTCAGCCATGTTCAGAGAGTCTGGTTTGATCACATGCTCCATCAGTCCCAGTCCAGCTGGCCTTGGTGAGTTCCCATTCGATCAGCCCCACCATCACCATGGGTGGGCTCACCCCTCGTGGTCCTGAGTTCCTTGCTCATGTTCTCTCTCCTTCTACTCCTCATTTGGACTTTGGGAGCTCAGTCCAGTGCTCCAATGTGGGTCTCTATCTCTATCTCCATCCATCGCCAGATGTAGTTATCCTCCTGGATATTGGAAGTAGACAAGATTGTCAGGCAAAATTTGAGATCTTGGGTGGGGGTGGGGTGGGGGTAAGGGGAGATGGGGAGAGAAAAGTGAGAAGGGGAGGATGGAGAGAGCTGGAAGTAATGGGATGGTTGGAATGGAGGAAGAGTGGATATGGGAGCAGGGAAGTATATATCTTAATTAAGGGAGTCATTTTAGGGCTGGCAAGAGACTGGACTCTAGAGGGGTTCCCAGGTGTCCAAGGAGATGTTCCCAGCTTGTTCCTTGAGCAGCTGAGGAGAGGGCACCTGAACTGGCCCTATACTATAGCCACACTGAAGAATATCTTGCATATCACCATAGGGAGGTATTTGTACAGACATGTGAATGCCATTGAGCATTGTTGGTTTACAGTCAAGGTATTATGCCAGGACAAGAGATCACAAAGAACACAAACTCCTCAAGATTCCCTTCCTTAGGTTAGAGGACACTCACTGACAAATCTTCTAAGCACTGGTTGACTTTGGTGCACTGTAGATTCTGGAAGTGATTCCCAAGAAAAGCAGAAATAGACAGTCAATCCTATCTTTATTAAAATGGTACCTGAGGTTGATATGCCATGTGCTTGCACAGTCTAAGTCCATCCTGGAGGCTTGGGCCAGGTCTCTGTCTACTCACAGAAGTGTGAGCTGTACAATGGAATTCTGAGAAAGTTTCTGAACTCGTTTGTTGCTGAGTGACCTTGCTGAGTACTCAGGCAACCTCCTAGTCACATACCTGAAGCCATCTAGCATCTAGCTGTGACCAATGCTGTGTGAATTAGGCACTCACTGCACACTCTTCTGCGTGCTCTGTCGGGGAAATACAAGGAAAGGCTTGCATGCTGACTTAAGATAAATGTTGAAGAGAAAAAAACTTGTCAGCTCTTCAGTTATATTAAGTTTTAGCAATCAATTTCAATTAGCTGTCTATTCCTACAACTCCCAAGTCTTCTTTTACTTTCAAGACCCGTGAGGGAAGCAAGACTTCATGATGCAGGAAGTTTACCCAAAAGAGGTGTATGAAAATGACTGGTGGGTTTTTTTTGGTAAGTAAAAATTAATTATTCCAATAAATAATTTTGTGTCAGAATTTGGTAAAAACTTACTAGCAAATATTGTAAGTTTGGTGAAATGCAACGAGCTAAATAACTATACAACTCAACAACTCATCACAAGGGAGACCATTGGCTCAGTCCCACGTGTCTATGTGCATTTATACTTTGGGGAGCTTTTTGTTGTTGTTTTTATTCTGACCTTTGTGACTTAATGCTATATTATACATTTAGGCAATAACAGAATCCAAATGTCCTTCTTTCTAAGGTTGTCACACTGACATAAATAAACGAGCAGCAGAGCAATTCATCTCTCACTGAACATTTTATTTTCTATTTGTTTGCTACTAAGCAGTGCCACAAAGGGATGGTTTATTTACTCGACTTTTTCTTTCAAGCCATTTTCTTAAAATTTGAAATTATGACTTATAGTTGTGAATTATTTTAGAATTGTCTTTTTCCTTAATTTTAGATTCCATGCCCTGACAGCAACATAAAATGCCTTAAATAGTATTTACTTAAACTTGCACAATAATGCCAAACACAGAGTTCTTTTGCTGATTTTTATTGAGCTCTACATTTTTCCCTGATCCCTTCCTTGTCTCTCCACTCCCCCTCAACCCTCTCCCAAAGTCCCCATGCTCCCAGTTTACTCAGGAGATCTTGTCTTTTTCTACTTCCCATGTAGATTAGATCTATGTATGTCTATCTTAGGGTCCTCATTGTTGTCTAGGTTCTCTAGGATTGTGATTTGTGGACTGGATTTCTTTGCTTTATGTTTAAAAAACCGCTTATAAGTAAGTACATGTGATAATTGTCTTTCTGGGTCTGGGTTATCTCACTCAAAATGATGTTTTCTAGCTTTATCCATTTGCCTATAAAATTCAATATGTCGTTATTTTTTTCTACTGTGTAGTACTTCATTGTGTAAATGTACCACATTTTCCTTATCCATCCTTCGGTTAAAGAGCATTTAGGTTGTTTCCAGGTGCTGACTATGACAACAATGCTGCTATTAGCATAGTTTAGCACATGTCATTGTGGTACGATTGAGCATCCTTTGGATATATACCCAAAAGTGGTATTACTGGGTCTTGAGGAAGGTTGTTTTCTAATTTTCTGAGAAATCGCCACATTGACATCCAAAGGGGTTGTACCAGCTTGCATTCCCACCAGCAATGCAGGAGTGTTCCCTTTCCCTACAACCTCTCCAGCATAAATTGTCATCAGTGTTTTTGATCTTAGCCATTCTTACAGGTGTAAGATGGAATCTCAGATTGCTTTGATTTGCATTTCTCTGATGATTAAGGATGTCGAACATTTCCCTAAGTGTCTTTCAGCCATTTTAGATGCCTTTGTTGAGGTCTGTACTCCATTTTTTTATTGGATTATTTGTTCTTTTGATGACCAGTTTCTTGAGTTCTTTGTATATTTTGGAGATCAGATCTCTGTCTGATGTGGGGTTAGTGAAGATCTTTTCTGATTCTGTAGGCTGTTGTCCTTTGCTTTACAGAAGCTTTTCAGTCAGGAGGTTCCATTTTTTAATTGTTTTTCTCAGTGTTTGTGCTACTGGGGTTATATTTAGGAAGTAGTCTCCTGTGCCAATGCATTCAAGTGTACTTCCCACTTTCTCTTCTATAAGGTTCAGTAAACACAGAGTTTTATAAATAGCTCTTTGCTTTAGTTTATACGGAATATGAGTGTATAAACTCCTTGCCCTGATCTATCTCCATCTGCTATTTTCTATCAACTGGCTGGCATGACTTTGACAACCTACAGCAGGGTATCATCTAATCGTATCAATGCTCAAAGTATTTATAAGTATAAACAATTTAGTTATCATAATTTAAAATTACATCAAAATACTGTTCATTTTCATGAAAAAAATCCATCGATCATTTTGGATTAAGAAAGGTTGTGAATGTGCTCAACATAGGTTCAAATTCATGTAGTACCTTCATTGAGGAGTGAGATTGCTGCTTGTTGTCATGGAGAAGAAAGTCCCATTTAACTGAAATCATCATTTAACTCTTTAAAGAGTAGAAGGGAAAACAGTACATCTACACAGCTGGGACAAATGGCCAAGCATGACATACTTTGCTGTAATGTTATATACAGCATATATGCACTGTGTGTATAAATAAAATATGCAGGCTATTTCCAGTGTGCATGATTAGGTATTAGTATTTTTGCTTGGATATAGTGTGCATCTGGTAGGTGAGACAAAAATGAACCCAGAAAGGGAATTTATTGCTTCTGTGTCTCACCATGGTGGCTTCAAGAGAGGAAGCAAACCTTGGTGTTCTTCCACAGAGATTCCAGAAAGGTCTGCTGAGCAGGTGACAGAGATCCAAACTGTGACTACCAACTCATAGAAAGCATTTTGAGCCGTGACTGTATTCTGTCTTTCATGAAGTCCACTTTCATTCTGTGGGTGTTTGCTTTCTTTTAAGAAAGAAACAGGGAGGAATAAACTAACCGCAGCCAATAATAGAAACTGCTCACAGACTGACTTTTACAAGTCAGCATTTAAAAAACTGTCTCTACTCTGATAGGGTTTCAAGTCGTTAGAAACCTTGGTAAAAGTACAAAACATGAAGCATGGTGCTGCTTGTGGAGAAAGGATGATGGACAGGAGGGGCTGGGCTGTGAGTGTGGCCCTGCACGGTGAATATGACAGCTTCATGACCTCAGGGAAGGTTCCAGTGAGAGGCAGCAGCTAAAGTCAAAATTCTAATCTAATTCATATGTTCCTCAAACTCAAAGCAAAATATCTGATACACTCCTCATCCCTCCTTCCAGGGACTGATTGGGTATTGATATCCATAATGGGTCTTGTAAGTTCTAAATGAATTGCTCCTGTAACATCTGCCAGTTTCTCTCCTGCCAAGTGATCTGGGAGCTATGGCTGGAAGAGTGGGATTATTTTTGGCAAGCCTTTTAGCTTCCCATAATGTGATAATGGACTTGGTCAATAGGCAGCCACATCCTGCACGTGGTTGTGCAGCCAGACTGCCACTCCTGGAATCCTCCAGGGGACAGAGGGGGGAGGACATGGAGAAAATGACTTCTGGTGAGACCAGAACTGTCATCCGGGTAATGCATTTCAGCATCGTTCTTTCCAAACTGGGAAGGCCAGGATACAGGCTTAATCACACAGCACCTCCCTACAATATGGCTTCATGGAATCATACACGGTGTTCTCAGGCCACATTTTCCTGCTCTCATTCTGAAATGATTAAAAGGGAAGGGATGAAGGAGAATATGTTTAGCCAAAAATGTGAAAGACACCCCCAAAACTAACTTTATCATAGAATACTAGAAAGTTATTGATTAATAATCGAATACATAAATTTTTGGAAGGTTATGTATATATATTAAAAATATATATATATAACTGTTTTCTCAAGATTTTTGGAATCCTTTAAAATCCTGAGAATTTTCTAACTTCATTTAATATGTATAAGCAATAAATTCATTAAGAGGATGCAAGAGAGAGCAATGGGAAGTGAATTTGAGGAAAGTGCATGATTTAAATGTTTGAAAATATCACAAAATTCATGTTGTATACAATGAGTATATGGTAATGACAAAATAATGTTTAAAATTATTTTATGATGAACAAATCGGTGGCTTTTCTTCAGTATTTGAAGAACTGCACACCTGACTAGAATGGGTAGCATTCAGCCTGTTACCGTCACTGCTCTTCCTTATCTGAGTGGCCACACTTCTCTAGGACTGCACCTTCTCCAGCAGGTAGTGGGGTTGACTTTAGGACCAGATAAAGCAGTGCCAGCCACGCTGTTGTAGCTGCTTTGTGCAGCCTTGTTAATGGGTGACCTTCTTTCCACTTAGAAATGAAGACAGTGGTGAGATAAAGGAGACCTTGGTTTTGCCTTTAGACACAAGAAGTGTTTGTTTGGTTGTTTGTCTGTGTATCTGTTTGCTTGTCTGTTTATTGATTTGTTTGTTTGTTTGGGTATCTTTTGATACTTATAAGAGACAACTGGAGACTGGGTAACCAGAATTTTTACCCCATAAAAGAATTTAGAGCCTGGAAACACCCAAGGATAAATGAGTTGGTCCATTCTTCCAACACTGGGAAGGCTCCAGCATTCCTGGCTTTTCTTTTCCTTGTATGAGTTTAGCAGGAACAAACTTCTCTGGGAATCTGTTTCAGTTGCTGTCTTTTCTTGTGTCTAACCTAAAACCACCGAGAGAGCTCATTTAATTTTGTTTCCTCTTTAGTAAGGAAGAGGAAAGATTCTGTCTATACCTTTCGCAATTCTATGATGTTTTAAAATATTAGTTTGCTCCTTTGTTGTTCTTTTCTGACATCAATCAATGGTATTTTTAGACACTAGATTATGGACCTAGCACTTTGCTTTCCTACAGTCCCATGCCTTGAGTATAAGACTTTTTATATCAATTTTCATCATTTTTTATATGTTCTCCAATTTCTTTGCAGTTTGCCTAAACAACCAGTCTACAAACTAGCCATGCGATGGTCTGTGCATGGGAGACAAATAGCTTGCGTCAAGATTTTCAGAAAGTATAATAGTTTTAATATAAACTCAAACCTTAAGAGTAACCAACAATTTCTTGATTCTGTATTAGCGCATCATCATTAAAATCATAGTGTGGGACAAACCAACCCCAAACTAGTGAAACTGCAAGTACTTGTGCTCACTGTCATAGGTCTGGGCCTGCAGTTTAGCTAACTTGGCAGGTGTCCCCAGTGCTGTCTGGGAAGTTCAGGTTTGTCTGTCTTTAGGATATGGGTAGGTCCATGCCTTTATATTTTCTCATATCTTGGACAATGGTTGCCCAAAACACATTGTTCCCATCAAGAAGAAGATCATGACAGAGAAAGGCATGTTGGTGGTGTGTGTTCACTTCTCAACTGCTAACACTCTCATAGTTTCAACAAATTAATAACCTATTTTAATTTCAACAACCAAGTCCAAGTTCAACGGCTTCAAAGAGAATGAATTGCCCATAGTGAGAGGGCGGGGAACAAGCACTTGCTGAGCAGTAATTGAGTGATCACTGGGTCCATAGACCATAAACTTTACAAGGGAAGGACTTGGATCCGTCTTGTTCTTTACTGCATCCATGGTGTCTGGTACTTGCAGTGGCTCCATCATCGTCTACTGTGTGAATAAGTCAATAATTTAGTTTTGGTAGTAGTAGATTAAGAGCAGACTCTTTATTTCTTGAGGTAGGAATTCATTGCATTGACCAGGTTGGCTTTGAACCTGTAGAAATCCTCCTGAGTGCTGGGATTATAGGCGTGGACTGCCCTGTCTGGATAAGGACTGCATTAATGACCACAGAGTAAGATACTTATTTTTTTGTAAAAAAGTGTCCATCTTTTTTTTTTTTTTTTTTTTTTTTTTTTTTTTTTTTTGGTTTTTCAAGACAGGGTTTCTCTGTGGCTTTGGAGCCTGTCCTGGAACTAGCTCTGTAGACCAGGCTGGTCTCGAACTCACAGAGATCCGCTTGCCTCTGCCTCCCGAGTGCTGGGATTAAAGGCGTGGGCCACCATCGCCCGGCAAAAGTGTCCATCTTAATAAGAGACATTTAAAAATTAGGACACAATTTATCTAAGATAGCTGCACATAACATAAACAGAATCTGCACATAACATAGACAGAGACTGCATTCACTCCTCAGTATTTGCTGAACTCATGTGCTCCCATCAGTGCAGCTCTGGCCCTGCTCTGGCCAGAATTCCTCTCCACACTGAAGAAACATAGTGGCATTCTGCAATTTTGAAGATGGTAGATCCCGTCTTCCACTGAACTTCCTGTGCCTGGGCCTCCCTGTCTGACCAGTGTTTTTGCTGAACACGAATCATGTGGCAGAGATTGCTCTGTGACAGTTTCCCCTCTTGTGCTGACCCTGACCATTGGGTCACATGAGTTGAAGCTATGCTGCAAGGTACATTTCAAGTTTTTTGTGCTGTCCATTCTGGTTAGAGTCAACCAATATGGCTTATGCTTCCTTAGTGGCCTGCTCTTGTTGATGCTGGCACTGTACATGAAGCTGAGCATGGCTTGCTACTGCATCTCAGAGAGGTGTTAAAGATCCCCCTAGAGTTTATTACTCAGGGTTCTCTAGGGAAACAGGATGATTAGAATTTATCTACATTGTTGGAACAGTCTTACTACAACCTGTAAGCCACTCTCAATAAATCTCATGTCTAATATAATTACATATCTAATATATAGTATACATATATATTTAATAATCCTATATATTATACATATAATAAATATATTTATGGGATTTATTAAGAGTGGCTTATAGGTTGTGGTTTGACTATTTCATGAATGACTGTCTCCCAGTGAAAAGTCTAAGAATTGAATAATTGTTTACTCTACAAGGCTGAATGTCTCAGGTGGTCTTCAGTATATGTCAGTCTCAAAGAAGTTGGTTCTAATACCATTGAAAGAATGAACTTACCAGTAAGAGAGAGAGCAAGCTGGCAAAGAAGAAAAGCTTCCTTCTTCCACGTCCTTTATATAGGCTGCCAACAGAAGATGCTGGCCAGATTTAATGATATGTCTTCCCACCTCAAATGATCCAGTCAAGAAAAATTTCTCACAGGTATGCACAGCAGCTAGGGTTTTAATTATCCCAGAAGTAGTAGAGTTGACAACCAAGAAGAGCCATTGCCTTAGGAAGACTCAAAGTTTATCTAGGGTGGATCTAAAAGTTATTGGTAAATAGTAGCTCAAATATTGTAAGTTTGGTCTGGATGGAAACTTAATGCAGAAAGAAACATATTTCAAATACCTGAGCAGAATGTAAATTTGGGGCAGATGACTTATTAGTCATGTTTGACAATGCCATCTTAGTGTCTGGCACCAGGCAAAACTTACAGTGGCCATTCAGCTATTAATCTTTGAATGATGAGAAAGCATATGCATTTTCCAAACTATTTACACTTAGCTTTCAAATTGTTATTCATTATACCATAATATGGATGCTGTCTAGTGTGTGATGGTTTAAATGACAAGTTTCTGTGTTTAGAACATTAAAAGGCACATAATAAAAATCACAGTGTTCACAGCTGAGTAACTATAATGTGAACCTACCCAGGAAGATGTACCCATTGGTATAATAGTGGCATGACTGTTCTAAGGATAATCAGCTGCTCTCTCTTTGGATTTGAGAGCCCACTCTACGGGAGTTAATCTGTGCTTCATATTGTAAGTGCAGACAAAAATCAATGGCTGAAGAGGTTTTAGGCCCTACTGATGTTCAGCTAAATTGATATGATGTTATAATGACTTCTAAATATTTATCTTTATATTCATAGACAAATGTTATTCTCAGTCTTAATCACAGAAATGTTTTTTTTTTTTCCATGAGTGGCCAAATATCAAGATTAAGTGATGGTTGAGTGCTCAGACTAAAGAGGACATTTATATCACTCCCTCTAAAGTTCAGGAAGAGAAGGAAAAACATGTAAGAGCTGGAAGGTAGGGGGAAGAGCGGAGAAATGTCACTCGGGCAACAGCTGAGGTTGGTACCCTGGCCCCGACAGGACTGAGCCTGTCAACAGTCAACAGAGAATCATAGACAGGAAAAGAGATCATGAGGCCTGTGGTGGTTTGGATAAGAAATCCCCCATACATTCGTATCTCTGAATACTTGGTTCCAGTTCCTGCTCCTACTGCCATACATTTCCCACCATTCCAGACATCTATTTACCTGGAACCACGGCCAAAATGAATTCTCCTTTCTCTATTTTTTTAATCTTGGTATTTAACACAGCTACAGAAAACTCACTAACATAGGACCCTGTAACTCCCCACTGAACTAATGGCTGATGATGGATTCTGAGTGAGGAGAAGTAGCTGTCTTCAGTTGCATACCTACTGATGAGCCCAACAGGCTCCAACGCATGGTTCTAAGCTCATGGTCACACAGATGGCCCTGGTGAAACCCAGTAAGTCATAAGATAAAACAAAAAGACGTGAATGTGAGAAAGATTCTTGCAAGGATGAAGGGGAAGTTGAGAAGAGAGGAAGGGCAATAGGAAGGGATCTGAGGGGAAAGCAATAAGAAAGCATTATGTATGTACATGAGCAAATTTAATAAACTTTATTTAAAAATCTATTTTGTTTAATAGGGTAAAGTAAGTTCAAAACAAGAATGAGATACATTTATTTTTTTTAATTTGAAACAGTGTAAACAGCCTAATTTCTCAATTATGGTTCTCTGCCTTCCAATGTCTTCCTTGGGTCGATCATATCATTTAAAATGATGATAATGACTGTGCCAACAATAATATACTAATGTTCACTCATCAGGCATGATTGTGTTACTTTAATTCTTACAATGAATGTATGCAATAGATCACACGCTGTTGTCTTTCTACAAAAGACTCTAACTCTCCGTGGTAAACAAAGGCTGTAGCTTTTGCCACTGTGTTCCCAACAGCAGGAGACTATAGAGAAACACGCTGATATCAAGAATCAGCTGAAGAAAGAGCACAGCCATTATCAGATACCTCTGAAAACCCATCTTTCCTGTTGTAAGCAGAAATAATAAAGGCCAATGTATCTCCATTTGTTCTGAACTTCATGAGGAAACTAAGTCAACTTTCCTCTTAGGTACTTCTTACCTTAGACACCATCATAAGAAATGTGAAGAGTTAAGGTAAAAACTAGGGAGGCAGGCTAGGTGTCCACCAGCGGATGAAGAGAGAAAGAGCAGTATGTATGCATAATGGAGTTTTCTTTGGCTGTAAAGAAGAATGAAGTTTATCTTTGCCTTTATTACTTTATCCACAAACCCACCCAGTTACCTTTACTGAAGCCTTCTGTAAGTTCAGACTTGTAGCAAAAGTCTGGGAGCAACTAAGAGCATGCAACATCGTAGCATTGCCAGTAGAAAGACAGTCAGAGTGCAACTGTTCCCCCAAAAGCCACACTGCCTCCCTAAACTGAAGCAGGTTTTTAAATGAGTATATTACAAACCACCTTGAAATCAAGATCATTTTGCTTCAGCTTCCCTAACACTGAAATTACACATTTGTACAACCATCATAGTCTAGGTAGCTATTTTTAAATTAGTTCTCTTCTGAAGTTTCTTACCCATTTGCCACACAGAATGTCTCTGGAACATATCCTATTAGGGTCATTTCTCTTTCCTAGCTGAACTCGTAACTCCCAATATACTCCTGTATTCTTATGCACAGTAATCTATTTTGTATATTTCCTATTCATGCTCTGACTAGTTCCATTACCTGCAGCCCAATGCTCAATAATAAACTCTGCTAAAGGACACCCTCACCCCTGACTTTAGCCATACAAATAAATAGTAGACTCTTGGAAATTGCAATTTTTCCTCTGTAAATAGAGGTTTATCTGTCCCACCCTGTCCTGCAGTTGTGTCTAAAAAAAAAATCACTCAGAGACTTAATATTAACTATAGAATGTGTGGCCTATAGTTCAGGCTTATTACTAACTAGCTCTTATACTTAAGTTAATCTATTCCTATCAATCTATGTATTGCTATGTATCCTGTTTCTTGGGCAACTGGCTCAGGTCTTTTAATCTATGTATTGCTACGTGGTTGTAGCTTTACCAACCTGCTGGCATCCTGCTTCTTGGGCAACTGGCTCAAGTCTTCCCATCACTCCACCCTTCTTTCTCCCTGTATCTTCATTTGACTTTCCAACCTGGCTTTATTCTGCCTTGCTATAGGCCAAATCAGCTTCTTTATTAACCAATGAGAGCAACACACATTCACAGTGTACAGAAGATTTATATCACAACATTGCTCCTCAAATTCTTGGTAACATGACAGAAAATAGGGAGGAAATGCATAAATCCCTTCCTCCCCATATCCTTTCTCCTATCCAGAAGAAGCTGCAAGGAATACAACATCCCCTCCTCTGAGTTACATTATGATGTTGACTTCTAAGTGCTTACATTTGGGGCAGAGACACTTTAGACTATTTCTGTGCTAATTCTGAAAATTAATTCTGCCAAAAAAAAAACGTGGTGAGTTTGGAAGCATATTTTCCCTACTTGTTCCAAATGACAACATTGCTAATAATGATAAGCAATAGGTTTATCTAGTGAGCACACTGATATGTGCTACTGGTCCTACAGGAAGTCTTTGGCATTCCTGATGCTTATGAAGCCACGTAACAGCAGAGGCAAGGGGGAAGAGTTCTCCAACATGGGAATTCTTACCTCCCATGCTTTTCTATAAAGTGACTGACCTCTTACTAAGAAGGCATTTGCTATTATTGTTTGTCTTATGCTAATCATAATAGAAGAAATATCCCTGTTTCGGATCTTAGATTTTTAACAACTAATTTCTGAATTACATAGGAAAGCAATTGCCAAACACACTGTAGAGAGGTTTTAATGCCAAGGCATGACATAAATAAATTGCTGGAAATTAGGGAATGAAATGGCTGCTTCTGTCAGGAAATGCCCCATCAGGAAAATCAGAACTCTACCCTTTGGGAAAATATCTTGGAATCAGTATCTTGATTGAAATGAAACCAAACAGAAAACAGCCCTTATCTGTTTTCAACATTGGAATCAGACTTCAAACCCAGTATTTGGAAATTATAACACTAGGAAGAGTGGGTGTGCAATTACTTATTCTTGAATTCTGACTGCACAGACTTTCCTGGATGAGTTTGTATTGCTGTGAAAGGTGGTTTCATAGGTGATTAAAAGTCAAAGCCTATTGAGGAAGAACAGATGTCCTGATAATCTTTAGCTTTACTTGCTTGGAGTCCTAAAAATAAGAATCATCTACAAAAGAGTTATAGTCAGTGCTTGGATATAAAGGTACTCAAGATTTGTCAATGTTGCTAAAAGGCTGAGAAAGAACTTAGAAAATCTAGAAAAGCTGCTGAAATAGTACAAGAACCTGACACTATAATTTGGAAGCTATTTTATCCACTGCTATTCTTAACTCCATCACCAGACCTGTAAGTTGGAGAAATTTTCCTTCTCCTTGCATTTGTGATTTAAAAGTTTAAAATTAGTTGGAGTTTATAAATAACTCTGACAATCAAGCACAAAGATTTAGAAAGGAATAGTGGTTAGAAAATGGATGGCTCTAGACAACCTAAACAATGCACAATTAAAACAAAAAATACATTGAACTGGAGCCTTCATTACCACCATCTCATCCTGGATACATATTTACAGAGAAGATTATGAACCACCAAAGATGGTTTTTAGACAAACAATGTTGAAGCCCATTAAAGAAGTAGGAGCCTATTAAGACTTGAACCTAAATTGTCTCTTGATATGACTCCAGTGTGAAATTCCCCACACAGACTCGTGTTTTTAAACATGTTATCCCTGGGTAGTAGTGCTATTTGGGGGAAACCATGAACATTTGGAGCAGGAAACCTAACCAGTGTAGCTGAGTCAGAAGGCAAGCCTTGAGGGTCATCATCTGGCCTGCTTCTGGCTTAGCTACCTGCTTCCTGGTCAGGCCATGTACCAAGCAGCTGCCACATGCCTCCACTGAGAGAGCCACCATGATATGTTGATATGTTGCTGACATTTTTGTTTGTCAGTCAGGTTGACACATATGGGAGAAGGAACCTCAACTGGGAAAGCACTTGCAATGGCCTGAAGGCAAGTCTGTGGGGCACATTTGGATTAATGATTAATGTGGGAGGGTCCCGCTCACTGTGGGCAGCACCGCTCATCGACAGGTGGTTATGGGCTGTGGAGGAAAAGCAAGTTGAGCGAGCTATGATGAGAGCAAGCCACAAGCAGCATTCCTTCCTTCTCCGTGCTTTAGCTCCTGCCTCCAGTTCATACCTGTGTTTCTGCGCCAAATTCCTTCAGTGATGGATTGTCACCTGGGAATTGTAAGATGAAATTAGCACTTTTCTTTTGATCAGGATATTTATATTTAGTGTATGAATCCTTTGGAGAGATTAGGTATTTTAAATGCTGTTTTAATATTAGATTCATTCTATCATAGAGTTTGAGCAATCAGCCTTTGGAAAAGTGATCAGCCCAGGGAGTGCTTATCACCTCATCATGATAGGAGATAGATATGATATTATGCAAATATTTGTTATCCCAAATAGTTAATATTCCAACGTCCATCTTGAATTAATTAGCTCTTCGGTCATGTTGTATAGACAATCTCATAGGCATACCCCTTCAGGCATGTATTTTCCACAGTCCTGCAGAATAACAGAGTTAGGTTATGTTGACTGAACTCTACTTGAGGCTTCAGGTCAGGCTCCTAACACCCTCTTCTTGAGTCCAGCTGCTCCTGTTTCTCCCTGTCATCTCTTCTGTCTCTCTCTTCCTCTCCTCTCTTTCTCTCTCTCTCCTTCCACTCCTCCTTCCTTACAGAGTAAAGGTACAAGAGGGCACATACAATTGCCCTAGTTCCTACTTATATTTTTAGCCAAAACAAGTCACATGGCCAGGCCTGCAGTTAACATTGGAAGGAATACCCAGTCTTTCCTGGGTAGAACAGCATAGACAGCATGGTTTCTGCTGTGTATACAGAAAGAGGCAAATGTCTGGGTACAAAAAGTCATGTGTCCTTTAAAATGACGTCACTGTAATCTCTCACATTGAAACTTACCACCCAGAGGGAGACTGTGGAAACATGACCTCCATAGCGAGAAAACAGTCTAGAAAACCATGATTTGTGAAGAAAGAGGACTTCCACAGCCTTCTGGCTTCCTTTTGACAAATCTATCATAGCCAATGAACCTAGATTGTAGCATTTTCCAGTCCAAGGAAGACTTTGCTTGTAAGTGTTATCAGCTGCACACACTGAGTATCAAGGATGTGAACTAAAAGAAAATCTCAATGATAGACAGACAGACAGATAGATAGATATACAGATAGATGATAGATAGATGGATAGATAGATAGATAGATAGACAGACAGACAGATAGGTAGAACAGACCACACTCAAACTGAGAAGTATGTGTTCCTCTGTCTTTCTCTCTCTCCCTTTTTCTCTCCTGAAGCATTGTGTAGGAATTGGGAGGTGGTTGAGCAGAAAGACTCTCCTCTGCTTCTTATTAGGATGTCTAGAGGATCTTGGCCTGACTGATCTGCTCTGGCATAAAACAGAAATGCCTGAAATGCAGACACGATGTACTTTGGTAAATAATGGCTACAATGTGTTCCTAGATGGTGCACTTCCTGTGTGTCCTGGAGGGGAAGAACGATTTCCTTAGTTTTTCAATGAGTCAAGTGTACATCTCAGAAGGAAGCTGATATCTGAGTTACTCTCCAAGAGGAACTGTGAAGAGAAGGGACACAAATATCCCCTGTGCAGTAAACCCCACCACTCAGGCTGGATCCAGATGGAAGCCATGTGTGAGACTGAGGATTTGGAAAGCCCAGGAAATGGCCAGGGAACTCAGAATTTCCCTCTCCAGGAGGCTGTGTAAGACATGCTCATCCTCACTCACTTGATAGTGCCACCAGAAGAGAAACTAAGGACGAAGCATGAAAATGAGGCATGAAATCCAGAAATTAAGTATACTTAGAGGAGTTATTTAAACTATCTATTTTATTAGGTTTGAAACCAGATTGGGCCAGATTATAAAACCCCAAACCCGTGTAATAGGGGTTCAAGAAGACCATAATAACGATGCACAAAATAAATAAGCAAGCTTTGCCTCTGCCTTTCTAAACTACATACAGTGTAAGCAATATTCCCATTTCTATTACTGTGATAACTTCCATTAAGGTAAAGGGTGTGTGTGTGTGTGTGTGTGTGTGTGTGATGCAAGTGTGTGTGGGTTATGTACACTTGTATGTGCAGGATCATGTACCTGTGCATATGCACAGAGATCAGAGAAAATGGGTGTTCTCCTCTATCACACTCCCTTGTTCCACTAGGCAGCGTCTTTTAATAAATTTAGAGCTTGCCTTTTTTACCTAAACTGGTGTCCAGAAAACCAACAACCATTCTAACTATCCCCTTTAGTGATGAACTCATAGGAATGTTTAGGACCAGCTCTGTCTTTGATATGGGTTCTGGGATTCAAATCTGATCTTCATGCTTGTACAGCAAGCAGTGTTATCCACTAAGCCATCACTCCAGCCAGGAATAAATATTTGTTTAGCACCCACTCTGTACACTGAACATCATTTTCTCATTTAATCCTTATAACAAGAATTTCAGGCAGATGTTCTTAATATTATACCCATTTTACTTATCATCAGTTAATTGTGTTTTCTTTTGGTTTTGGTTTTTTAAGGCAGGGTCTCACTATGTATCTTCCTGCATCAGTCTCCCAAGGATGACTTTAGGTGTGAGTCACAATCTCCAGCTTTATGCTTATTTTAAAATGGAGTCTGGGGCTTAAAGAGGTTAATTATTTTGATCATTAAATGCACACCAGATATTCCAACTGCATTAGTATCAACCCCTCATTATATATGTGCAAGGAATACTTCGTTCATGTAAATGTTTTGTGTTATCTTTACCTTTTGTTTCACATCAAAGTCCTGGTAAGGAATTGTTGGAGGAAAGCATCTGTGGAGTGGACAGGAGGTGCCCTTCATGGACAGGCAGATGAGGTTGAAATCAACTCATACAAGATATGTTTCAAAGTCACTCAGGCACAAAGTGTTTTGGAAGTAAGAATTATGGTTTAGCTACTGAACCCTTGTTGTAAGGAGGCTGCTTGTTTGTTTTCCAAGTCACCCATACTCCTGAAATAATCACACAGAAACTATATTATTTAAATCATTGCTTGTTCAATCACTTAAGTGAATTGCTAGATAGCCCTTACATCTAGTATTAACCCATTTTCAGTATGTTATGTTTTACCATGAGGCTCATGTCCTACTGGCAAGGTTCTGGTGTGTCTGTCTCTGGCTGCAGCTCCATGGCTTCTTCTTGAGTCCACCCTTCTTTCTCCAAGAATTCAGTTTAGTTTTCCCTGCCTGGCTCTCTTCTACTCTACCATTCCAAGACAGTTTCTTTGTTAACCATCAGAGAGGAATCCCACATCACTTCCCTTTTCTGTTTAAATAAAAAAAAGAAGGTTTTAACTTTAACATAGTAAAATTACATACAACAAAACAGATATCAATCAAAAATTACAGTTACAAAATTTATATCTACTTTATCTTTTATCACGACTAAGGAAAACTATAACTATAGCTATCTATTCCTCAACTCTATCAAAGACTCCAGAAGGATATAATATTACCTAAGTTAACAGAAAGTACATTTTAAACAACTTCCAAAACTCTATAATTGACAGACACTTCTTGCTGCCTGGAGAGTCCCTAAAAGTTCTTCTCTATCATTGGGGTATCTATCTTCAGCCTACAGGCCCATAGTATCCAGCAAACTTTCCCACAACACAGGAAATTTCAAAGATAGTTCTGCCTATATTGGAAATTTGTTAGTCACTTTTTTCTGTGTCCTGCAAAATGTTGAGCAGACATTTCATGAAGCAGGAACCCTGAAGGATGGTCTCACCTTTAGGCAAGTTCAGCAGTCATTTCTCTGTGGGTCCTGCTTGTCCAGTTCATACAGCATAACGTCAAGCAATCCAGGCAAGAGCAGTTTCTTGCCCAAATAGCTATCAAACTCCATAAGAAGCCTCTTCAATGTTCATCTTCCTTTTGAAGTAGTTGGTGCTGCCAGGAGCAGATGTGTCTTATTGTCATGATAATCCCTAAATTATTAAAACATTTTAAATGCCATATTCTGTAGTCTTTGAAAGATTTGAACAATTTCTATCCATCTGAAATACCTCCCTGTACATCTAGAAAATCTAACTAACATGATCTACTATTATAGATGACTCTATATTAACCTATATCTCTTAATTATATATTAAATTTTTAATGAGCTACACAAACACAATACCTTAATCAAGAACAGAAATACATATACACAGTATAACAAAATTGATGTTAAATTTATATCAATAGACCAGGATCCATACCAATGCAAATCTCTATAGCACATCCCCCTTTAAATGTAAACAAACATTTATAAACAATTTTTTAGGGAAATTGGGGTAGTTTTCTCCAAACTATTTCCTGCTGTTTGTTGGGCAAAGTAATTTTTGGGGAGGTGTTTACAACAATCTTTCAGCGGGTGTTGGTTCATCAAACCACATTAGTCTGGAAAAATTCCACAGGTTCTCATCCTGTGTGGAAACAAAAGAAGAACCTCTTTTCCAAAGCAACAGATCCTTAGGTTCAAATTTTGAAGACAAGATACCTTTAAAGTATTTAAAGTATATATGTTGGTTACTCAGCTCCTTCACAGTCAAAAAATTAAAAGGAAACATAATAATATACATAATCCAGGCTCTCTGTGTATATTTCATCCTTATGTGGTGTATTTTTTATTATTTTAATTTATGGCTGTCTATACTCTCTGTACTCTGGCTCTTTAAAGACTTTATCTTATTTAAAACAATTTACTTCTTTTCATAACTGTCTATATTCTTTTTCTTCTCTCTCCCAAGCCTACATACATTTATCCAACACCATGACCCATTTAGAGGTCTTTTCCATCTGAATTTGTCTTTATCATGTATTTATAATTATTTTCTGACCTGGACTGCTTATTAAAATGCTAAGAACTTCTTAAAAACCTAAGCTGCAACATTGCTAGAGCAAATATGGCTCTTCCCGTTTGCTCCACCCAGTCCAATTAGGTGGAAGTCCATTCACTGCCTCTGAGACTGCTGTTGTCACCACCTCAACTCTGATAACCAATTGATTCTTGCTGCCACCAAGTAACTTACAGCATGCTGCCCACAACCTCCATTTAAATACCCAGCCTTCTGAAAGAGCCAGAGATCACATTGGCAGCACAGCCCAGGAAGCCACAGTTTCAAAACAGCATGACTTTTTTCTGCTACCACTGAATCAGAAAAACCTCTCTTAAAGGAGCCATGCCTCTTCTTGCTTCTAGCAGAGTCCACCCAAGAAAATGCTGCTACCAAATTATGCTTAATTGTTCTTTTGTGTCTAGGATTCCTTTTTAAACTTCCTCAGGTTTTACGTAGATTTAGTATATCACATTGGAGTGCCAATTTGTTGTATGGAGGCCACTTGTTTTTTTTCCTGGCTGCCCAGACTCCCAGACTAATCACACAGAAACTATATTATTTAAATCACTGCTTGGCCAATCACTTAAGTGTATTGATAGCTAGCTCTTGCATCTAGTATTAACCCATTTCCAGTATTTTATATTTTACCATGAGACTCGTCGCCTACTGGCAAGGCTCTGGCATATCTGTCTCTGGCAGCTCCATGGCTTCTTCTTGAGTCCACCCTTCTTTCTCCCAGAATTCAGTTTAGTTCCCCCCACCTAGCTCTGTTCTACCCTATCAGGCCAAGCTAGTTTCTTTGTTAACCAATGGTATTCACAGCATACAGAGGGGAATCCCACATCAGACACTAAAGGTGTAATTGATGGTCTTATTATGTTGAGGAGGAAAGTATAAATTTAAAGAAGAGTTGGCCAGCATTAACTATGGGAAGATCTTGGTACAGATCATTTGCTGGTAGCTTTAGAAATGGCCACAGTGGAATAGACTCCATTGCATTTATAAAACACACAGCTTTCTTTGGATCTAGATTCAATAAGCAAATTTCTGAATATATCTTGACTATTTAGGTAGAGCTGTCAGTAGGAGAAAATAGTACTAGTTGTCTCAGCTAATTCATGCTCCCTATGCCCTGTTTTCATTATAGATTAATCCTTTAGTAAATCAGCTCATTAATTGGGACACAGTGACCTGTCTGAGTTGGTTTTTCTCAGTTATTTTTCAAAGAACATGTTTGAGCCCTGTGCCAAGAAATTGAAATTTTCAGATCTGAAAAGATACAGGTTGAACTCTGAAAAGTGTAAAAAGGTAACTGTACCCTACAAGGTCTCCAGGCAATTGGAACAGCCTCCTCCTGAGAACACTCTGAGCACATTGGCAAATGTCAGCACTTAAAATAATGTCTTATTGTTCTGTATAAAAGATTAATGTCACTATCCAACTCATACAGCTTCAAAAGAGACTTAGTTTAAAAAAATGTTAACTGTTATGGTCCATATTTTATCCTTTAAAAAGTTTTACATTTTTATTGACTTGTGCAAGCATATGTGTATAAGTGTGAGTACCTGTACAAGTCAGAGGACACCTTCCAAAAGTTAATTTTCTTACTACCATGTTAGTGTCAGGAAACAAGGACAGATTGTCAGCCTTTACTAAGGCATCTTTGCTGACTAAGCTGTCTCACTGGCTCACTGTCCACATTTTAAAACATAATGGGGGTGGGGAATATAGGAGTGGGTGCTAGAGAGATGTCTAGGTTGTTAAAAGCATTTGTTGCTATTGCAGAAAGACCTGAGTTAGGTTTCCAGCTTTCAAATTGCACTTAGAACCATCTGAGCCCAATTCCAGAAGGCCTGATGTTTTCTGGTCTCCTCAGACACCAGACACTTACATGACACACATACATCCATGTACACTGAACAAAAACATACATTTTTAAAATCCTTAAATGTTATAATGAAAATGTAAAACTAAGCTACTCTGCGGTCTCCTCTTACTCCAGTAAGAATGACAGAGATCAAGGAAACAACCTACAACAAATTCTGGAGGTTGGGGTGGGAGAAGGAAACCATCATTCCCTCTTGGTGGGATTGCAAACTGGCACAGCCACTGTGGAAACCAGTGTGGAGTATTCTCAAAATTCTTTTTTAAAAAAAAAACTACTGTATGATCCAGCTATGCCCAAAGGACTCAATGTTCTACTCTAAAGACATTTGAGCAGCCGCATTCATTGCTGCTCTATCCACAACAGCTAGGAAAAGGAAACAACCTGACAGTCCTTGAGCAGACAAATGGATAATAAAAGTGTGGCACAAATACACAATGGAATTCAGCTGTAAAGAAAACATGAAACCATAATCTCTGCAAGAAAATGGAGAGCACTAGAAAAGGTAATAATCTGAGAGGCAACACAGACACAGAAAGATAAAAGTCTCTCTCATTGGAGGCTCCCACCTCCAAATCTTCATATGTGAGTCCATAGCCTGGAGTAACTAACTATAGAAGCCAGAAAAGTAAAACAGAATCATATCCAGGATAGGGGGTTGAAGAACAATAAAGGGGGATTATCAGGGTAAAGGTAAAATGGGAAAGGGGGTACTCCTTCTGTAGAGGTTATGGAATAAATTCAGAAGATGGTAAAGATGACAAAAGGGAATCGTAGAATACACATGATCTGATAGGGAAAAAGGGGGGCTCCCAAGAGAGGAGAAGGAAATACAGGAAAAGGAGGAAGGTCAAATGACAATGAGATTATCTGAAGAAGCCACACAGAATTATACTATTAACAATTTACCAAAAAATGAATACATGTAACTCAATGTATATAGTTTTAATGAACCTTGATCATCTGGGCTGTCTTCTTCCCTTGTCCTACCCACCTCACGCTTCCTACCTTCTCTACTTACTCTGTTTTAGGTGCAACATTTCCAGTCAGAAAGACAGATATGAGAATATTATTTCAATGCAAAAATTCTCACCAATATAACTGCCCAAATGTTAGCTGAGCAAGGATGAAACTAATGAACATGACAAAGTAGACAGAGAAAAGCTCGTGAGACCTCAACTCTACACAAAGAAACATAGACAACCGAAGAAAGCTGAGAATAAGAGAGGTGGTCTTCCCTGGAAGAGAGCACATCACTCGGTTGTCTAACATCAAAGGAACACCCCTGAAAAACAGAGAGGTAGCATTATATGGACAGAATATTTTATATTTGAAAATATATATGCATGTGTGTCTGTGTGTCTCTACATCTATATGTATACATATATGCCTGCAATAATACTTCTTAAAAATAAGAGACTTAATTTGAAGAAGAGTGAAGAGGGGTATATTGGATGCTCTGGAGGCAGGAAAGGGAGAAATGTTGCAATTAAATTATTATCTTGAAAATTTTAAATACACTTCTAAAAGTCAAGAATATTCCTATCCTGATGGAAATATTAACTGCATCATGAGTACTGACATCTAGTAAACATTTAAAATATAAATTACTGGTTAAGGAACAACCCAGTAACTCTCCAAAGAAAGCTAAGAATACCCTGTGATGGCAACTTTACTTCTTAAAGCAGTACACCCTGTCTCTAGACGTCTGGGGCCATGAGAAGCCCTTCAGGTCAAGAAGGCTCCAGTTCTGTCCTGCATCTATCACGCCCTCCTTTCACACTGCTCTGCATTCACTGAGTCCTTGCTGCATGCAGACACCATGCCAATTGCTTTACATGCTCATTTCGTTCTATCCCATAATAGTTTCCAGGAAGAAAGTTGCATTTTTATTCCCATTACATAAATAAAATTTCAGAAAGCTACAAAGCCCTGAAAATATTTCAAAGGATATAATGATTTCATTCCTTCTTTCCTTGTCCTACACACCTCACCCTTACTACCTTCTCTACTTACTCTGTTCTTGGTGCAACATTTGGTAATAGACACATCAAGAGGAATCCAGACCCAAACCTTGCCTTATAGCTATTGATTTCCAGTCGGGAAGACAGATGCACAAGAATTATTTCAATGGAGTGAAGCAGAAATCATGAAAGGAGGTACCAAACATTATGGAATTCAAAGAAAGGGGGAGGATTCCAGTGCCTCCAGAGGACTCAAAACATATTTTAATGTAAGTTTTGCTACATTTATGACTTGAAAGAATTCCTTCTGGTGGAGAATGATGGTGAGGCTGGGAGAGGTCAGTGAAATGCAAAATGCAAATAGAACGGAGTTCAAGCCTAGAGTTCAGAAACAACCTAGCCAGCTTGGATAAAGAGTGTACTTGGATGCATAAAAGACAACATTGGCAGGATGGCAATGCAGTAAGAGCCAAGAACTCTGTTGTTTGGGGGTAACCTTTAGAGATCCCCAGGATTTATTGCTCAGATATCAGGCAGAGCAGGCTCTGGGGAGGGGGAGTTGGGGTGTTGTCCAACTCTGGGGAAGGATTGAACCATATCCTAGTTCTCCAAATCAAGTGAGTGGTCAGTGACAGAGTCCAGATAAGCTCTATGTCCCCAAGTCTTCTTAGTGATGGGTTAAGATTCTCAAACTCAAATTACTTTATAGTGTTGAATATTTTGTGAATCTCTTGAAAATGTTGCATTCAGCATCATCTGATTACACTTTTTCCACACTAAATGACCATCATGGTCTAAAAGTATAACATGTGGGGCTCCACAGTACACATTGTATTGATAAACTGCCATGTGCCACTTGAGTTCACTTAGAAGCTATCTGTGGAATTAAAGCTGCTGGTCTCAAAGTGTTCTCCAAGGCCCCTTGTCTGGATATAGACTGTCCCCTTATCTCTGCAACAAGAAAGGAAGATAACAGCAAAGCATGCCAAGGGCGGGGGGGAGCTGTGTCCTTAACAATAACCAGAATGCAAATCATTTCCAACAGAGGTTGCTATCATTTATCAAATGATATAAAAAGGCCTGCATGGGAGACTTGTCTACGGAGATAGGAGATGGAACGCTCAGTTGGGAGCTTTGGCTGACTGCTTCACTTTCCCAGATGGCTTCTTCCAGATGCTGTGAGTGCCTGATTTGATAGTTTATCTCTGTCTGTTGCCATTTGTCCTTTTACATGAAAGTCTCACCTGAAGGGATACCATCTTCAGCCTGGGACTCTCGGCATTAGAAACTCCAGCTGACTGCCTCAATGGAACTTTCCAAACAGCTGCAGCTGGATGTTTTAACACCCAATTTGATGATGCTTCTCTGCCTGTCTTCATATCTACCTATCACTATTGGTTTGTTTACCTTGACTTGCTATGTGCTTAATAAGCTCACTCACCAACACCAAAACCATTGCTGTTATAGTTCACTCCAGACTACAAAGAACAGTGCCTCAATATAGGTCCTTGTTGAGGAATGGGTTACAGTTTGTTTTATAAGGAAAATATTGGTCCTCTATGCATGGAAATAGAAGAGATGGTATTTATTGTTCAGTTTAGTTCAGGGAGCTAGTTGGTCAATGTTCTTAAGTTATAAAAAATATCTTTATATTTGTTTTTATTTAAAAGGAACAAATTGACCTTCATTTAAGGAGTAACATAGACTATTTAGTTCCAAAGGTTTTTTCTGTGGTAACTAATGTTGACTAATTAATCAATTAATAATGTGATATCTATTTAAAAAAAACCTCTGGCATTGTGCTGAGTGGGATTAAAATGAGCAAAAAACAAACAGAGAAGCTCTGTGGGCAGAGTTTACAGTCTAGAGAGGGAGACCAACAGGTAAAGATGCCCTTGTTGGGGAAACACCTTCTGTATTGAGCTGGGAAAGGAGCATTCCAGTCAAGGAAGGGGTCAAGGGGTTGATTGTTTCTGACAGAGGAAAAAAGCACTTATAAAATTGTGAGGAGAAAGACAGATAAGCTTCTTGGGGAACCTCAGAAAACTTTGTTCAGGAAGCTGAACTGGGAACCAAATGGAATGAACTCTTTGAGTGAAACTGAACTTGGAGATGGGGGCCCGAAACATACACCAATATTAGGAAGCTGGGATTTGCTCTAAGAGTTTTGTTGAGCCATTTGTGTACTTGGAGCTTTATTTTAGAGAGAGCAAACTGTCGTTTAAGAGGGGGGATTGAAATAGTCCAGAGGCAGTCTTCTGTTGTGTTATGCGGTGACCCACACTAGAAGGAAGATCGCCTGACCTTGCCTAGCAACATTGGAAAATAAAAGAAAAGGCCTTCAGGGAATGGCTATCTGTGGGGTTTGGTAGTACTCATGCTTCCTATTTGAGGGAACCCATGTTTGCAGAGATTTCCTGAGGGTTAAGCAGCCCACTGCTCTCCAATCTTTGGTTTGGGATTAGTTAAAAATGATAAATAAGTCCCATGTTTAAAGCACACTCACATTATACATCCGACAGTGCTTTGCCATGGTCCTATTAGAAACTGGGGTCCTGTGTTTTCCTGTGCCTGTTCTTTGGGGTGCTGCTTGGAACATTGCGTGAGATGCTCTTTAGGGGCACATCTGGGAAAACTTACACTTGGTGTTCATATCAGGACTGAATTATGCTTCTTCCGGTCCTTAGCTTCTGACAGTTGTGTAAAAACCACAAGAAGGAAGTGTGCTCTGTTGTCTAGGAAGCCTCCAGACACATTATTGCTGCTTCTTACAAAATGTGTTGGCCTGCTCGACACTGGTGACCTCATTCTGGCTTTGTTTTCTGGCTTCTATTTTTAATTTTACTTTCTTCCCAATATTTATTTGCTTATTACTGTTGTTTCAAAACTAGCACTTTAATTCCTTTCTGGGATGAAACTGTATATAACATTATAGGTATGAACCTGTCTTGTCTCTATGGGCTAGTCAGAAGCTAAGCAGTTAAAACTCTGTGTGTGTGTGTGTGTGTGTGTGTGTGTGTGTCCTTTAAGTATTTGACTACAAATCAAAACTGTAGATGAAAAACATTTAATTCCAAGGTTTCAGTTCCTTTAATAAGCAAAAACATGTATTTCTCAATTCTTTTCCTTTTGTTTTATAATTTGATTATCATTTTCCTGATTTAAGGCAACAAGCTGAATTTTCTAGCTTTGAAATAGTAATTTATCTTCATCTAGCATTTCTATGTTTTCATATGTTAGAATATCTGAGTATTTGATTAAAATAGGCATTTAAAAATATAAATCTGGTTGTATCGGGTTAGTTATATTGGGTGAGTCATAGAAACAATTTCGTCTGTCTTTCTCTTCTTCCGACAACCACGTTCTATAATTAGAGAAAAGAAATCTGGATTTAAAAGATGTATTTGTGTTTCCAAGAAACTGGAAATACAGTGTGTATGGTGAGAAGAAGCATCCATCAGACCTTTGCTCCCACACCCAGTAAGCAGAGAATATCCTAACTGTCCAGGTTCCCACTTTTATCGTGGCTGAGGCAACAGCCCCACCCACGTAATCAAACTCAGTAGTCTTTGTTTGGTATGTGGTTGCACCTGTTTTGTGTAGGCACCAGCCTATATGGGTGTTGGATATTTTACTCTTCATTTTGAAGTCAGGGGCTTTGGAATTACGTGTCATGCAAAAGGCTTCAGTTTCTCTTCTGATCTTACCTTACTGCTATGTGTAAATTTTCAATGCTCGATTCTGACTAATAAAATCAGGCCTTGGTTAACCCTCTACTAGAAGATTACTTGGTGTTGATCTGGAATCAGGGAATTCTGCTAAAGGTCATGTTCTGGGAAAGAAGAATCAAAAAACAAAACAGAAAATGAAGCTATCAGGCCCCTAATTAGTCTTCTTAGCAAGACTGATTCTGAGTTACCATGCTGGGTGTGGTAGAACAGGGAAATGGCCCTGTTTCCTTACAGTAATTCCATCAGCTAGAAGGATTTGCAGTATATTACATATGACATATTCTGTTGGTCAAAACAAGTAACATGTCAAGAACAGAATAGAAAGGTAGAGAAATTGATTCTGCCCATCAGCATATGGACCCCTAGGTAACTGGACAGTCTAAGTGGCTTTCTCTCACCTGTCTACTACTATGCTTTGCTTCACAACACAAATGATTATCACAAGCTTGCTCATGACAGCACAAAGTCTGGAGACTAATAGTCGGCTATGTGAAACTTTGGAGATCTAGACCAGTTCCCAACTGGCCACTTGCTAACTACAACAATGCCTAGGTGAGTCAAGCCATAACCATCAAGCCTGGGACTATCAGTAGAATCACTAAGTGACCAATAATGATAAGTTCTCAATGGTAATAAAGCCACTAACATTTCTGGTTATTAATAAGCAGTGAAAGCTAGACAATTGGAGTACAATTTTGATGCACCCCAGTCACAAGAAAGTCCTAACAGACTTCAGAACAGAACAGGATTAAGGAAAGAAGGAGGATAGGGAACAGACGAAAATAATAACCTGTACTCACTCATGCATTCGATCTGTTTCTGGGGGGCAGATGACGTTTTCACCCCCATCAAGGAAAACATGAGTGAACACATGTCTTACACATGAGATCAGGAAATTATACATAAAGGAGGAAATCTAAACCTCTTAGCTATTTATATAGTGATGGAGGAAGGTCGTTGGTTAAGTAATAAAGAAACTGCTTGGCCTCACAGGTTAAAACATAGGTGGGAGGAGTAAACAGAATAGAATGCTGGGAGGAAGAGGAAGTGAGCTCAGAGACGCCATGCTCCCCTCTCCCGGGCAGACGCGATAGCTCTGCTCTCTGAGGCAGACAGTGGCTATGCTGAATCTTTCCTGGTAAGCGCACCTCGTGGTGCTACATAGATTATTAGAAATGGGTTGAGGCTGAAACTAATGGGCCAGGCAGTGTTTAAAAGAATACAGTTTGTGTGTTGTTATTTCGGGGCATAAGCTAGCAAGGCGGCCGGGGTGCTGGGGATGCAGCCCCGCCGCTCCTATTACTACAATACAGCCCAAGAAATTTGCCTAACTGAGCCCATATTGACTTTGGCAGTGAATCCCGAAAATATCATCCATGAAAATAAGGAGATGAATAATTCCATTCATTTGCAAATACTAGCTTTGTTTATTTCTACCCACACCCCAAAGGATGAAGGACAGCACTTCAGCATGACTGGATGCTGAGTTGGTTAACTGAGTGGGTATTGGTCATAACAGAAATGCAACTCACCTAGCTTGAGGAATAGACATCTTGAGTTTCAACTTAATTTGAGGATTCTTTGATCCTTCTATCTGCTGAGCACAGGGCTTGGCCATAGCAAGGGAGAATGAAGAGGAAGAAGACGAGCAGGTAATCAGATTAGGAAGGGTATCAGAGAAGGATATATCTGAATAAGCACAAGGACAAGTTAGAAAGCCATGTAGTTAGACAGCATTCCACAGTGTCAGGGAAAGGACGCTTCCCTGAAGGGCTGCCACAGACTCAAGGAAAGGCCACTGAGCCATTGGCTTAGATGTCCAGAGTGCAGTATTTTCATTTTAAGCTCTGTAGTAAGAGTTTGTTACATCCCTGCTCCTGAGACTAGACAACCATATCAGTGTCTGTGCCTTGCCTCTACTTTTGGAAGGTGGATCAAGGCTACTCATGAAAGTTTTTGTTTATTAAAATAATTTATTTTGTGTTTCATGTATACTGACTGCCTAACAGTGCCAGACACTCTGAGAAGCACTGGTCACTTACTGGTCGTGCAATGATGAACAAAACATAGTACCTACTTTTGAGGAATTTCATCATACAGCATGGCAAAATCATGTAGGGCACAAAGAGCTGTGTTGGAGAAAAGACCTGGCCCCTTCGGGAAAAGGGTGGGCTCATCAGGAAAGGCTCCTCGAAAGAAAATCTTTGTGAGTAGCCGAACAACTGATAGCATTTGTCAGGTAAAGATGGATTGACCAAAACAGGACCCAAGAGCACTCAAGCGAGGATTCTCTCCTCACTTGGTTCTTTTGCACAGCATCACCTGGCACGTGGAGCTGGACTGTTGTGAACCAGAAGCACCTTGTTAGTGTAAGAATCTGTAGGTTTTAAGGCTTCTTGGAGATTTAAAAACTTTTTATGCATTTGTTGTCATGGAGCTCTCAGTTATTATTTATGAGAACATGGAGAGATAGAAGAATTAGAAACCTTTAGGCAGACCTCATGACATTTGCTGGGATGTAGATAATTGCAGTTACCGAAGAGATTAATGTGCAGGCAGCACACAGCAGCGCGTGACAGCATGGTGCACATAAAACACTGGAGAACAGACTTGGGAAGGAATTTTAAAGGTTTGTGTGTGCATACATGTTTGTCCTAATGTAATATGACTAAATAATATTTTAGAATATTTTTAATCGTATTCATAATAGAGATTTTTTTATTGTTCCATGGCCTTTGCTACTATTATTTTAAGCTCTTCAGAATATTCTAGTCAATAATTTTCCTGTCTTGACCTTTGGGTTGATGCCAATCTTTTTTGTTGTTGTTGTTCTCAGTAATGTTCCTCAATGGTCAGAACTTTTTGTTGTTGGTATTATTTGTTTGTTTGGGGAGTTCGAGACAAGGGTTCTCTGTGTAACAGCCCTGGCTTTCCTGGAACTCCCTTTGTAGACTGGGATAGCCTTGGAGTCATAGAGGTCCACCTGCCTCTACCAATAGAGTGCTCGGACTAAAGGTGTGTGCCACCATCACCTGACTGAATAAAGAACTGTGAGAACGTTAAATATTACTTTAGTCTCTTTCCCTCTTGGAACCCAGAAGAGGTTGGGCTTCCATAATGCACAAATTGAATGCCCAACTAGACAATGGTGTCCATAACCTTCCCTCCTCAGACAATGCTATTGGATGGCCTTGGGGACATAACAGACTGTATGCTGTAACTATATGGATAACAGAAAAATAAGAAATCTGTAATTTCAACCTCAGACATTAAAGTAGTTGTTTTCACAACTTATACCACTGACATGTTGCCCACTGCCAGCCTGACCTGTCCTTTCTCCACATTAGTTTCCAGCTCAGAAACTGGAGCAGATGATGAGAGCCTGAAAAATTAAAGTCTTCAAACGGAGCCTGGGAAAGAGGTAGGGATTTCTATACTAGGGCAGGTACTCAGAAGGGCAGATTATTGTACTGACCAGGACTTAACATTCAGACTGAGCAGTAAACTGATTCTTGATCTTGTAGGAAAGAAACTGATAAATGACTGCTTCAAAGGGCAAGCTATTGGAAACAGAAGACTTTATGAACCAGCGCTGATCTCCTGGTCTTGCAGCTTGGTCTGGTGCTACATCTGCCCTGAACTTTTGGGTTACAAGGCCTGATTCAAGCAGATGCACATTCCTGTCAGTATCAACATGGAAGCCCCTGGCTGACAGTCTCTGGCTCTTCTGAAGCCCATAGGAACCCACACAAAGCTCGGCATTCCAAGGTTAAGCAAGAGAACCAGAGCACAAAAGAAATTTGACACAATCCTTTCCACGCCTCGACTGAGAGCTAGGCTGTCTCTAATTAGTCAGACGTCTCTCCCAGCATCACCGTAGCCAGAGAAAAAAAGAGAATGGTCCAATATGCTGCTTCTGTATCATCTTATGGTATTTAAAGAGCATTTTTGGATGAATACCACAGACATTGAAAATAATGGTGAAATAAAGCCTTGGAAATATATTTTCTAAAAATTATTTCTTGACACAAAAGCCAAAGTCTTTCTTAAATTTCTCTTAATAGCAATCCTTGTTTCAGATGTGGTTTTACTGAGAATATGTTGTGGGCTTTCTATCTTTTTGGTGTATTCTAAGGAGTTTGAAACATTCTGTTCTCTATGATTTCTCTTCCATTCATGATGTTTCTAACAATGTACTTTTGTTTTCTGTATGGCTCATTGATGAATTGCTTTAACAACTTACGATTCTTCAATATGTGTGGTATGTCTTTGGACAAGAGAAATCTGTGCGGTGATGTATGCCTGTAATCCCAGCACTCAGAAGAAGGCTGAAGCATGAAAATTATGAACTGGAGACTTGGTCAGGACCATACAGAGAAGTCCAGACCAAGCCTTACCAAACAAACAAATAAATAAACAAGCAAATTCCCAAACAAAGGAAAAAAAAATCAACCAAAACAAAACCAAAGGATAAAGAGATGATTTTAAATTAAATATAGCATTAGTGGAAGGAATTCAAATTCATTTGTAGTTCAGAGTCATCTTGAATGCTGATGACCACAGTGCCAAAAGGAAAGAAAACACTTGTGTGTTGTACGACCCTAGCTGGGATGACAACTGTCCCCTTTTGATCACAGAAGAGCATCAGTCACATTACTTCCCACAGCTACAAGGGGGCAGGAAGTGCAATTCCACCCTATGGCTAAAATGGGAGAGAATGATAACTATTTGGCAAACGGTACTAATGATTACTTCAGCAGACTTGGCATATTTACAGCTAATGTTATGTTTAACCTCATGTCAAAAATAACACAAAGCATGTTGGAGACTGTGGCCTGTAGAACATATTTGGACATTTGATTACAGAAAAGCTTACTTATAAAGTAATATAGCTATTCCAAAAGGTTTGAAACAGTTCTACTCTCTTTAAGTTACTGTAAATTTCACCCTAACTTCCCATCCTGATTAAAAAAAAAGACAGAAATTGTAGTCTCAGTATTTTGGGGGCTCCTGTATCAGGGCTAGACATCCAGAGAAGATCTTTGGCTAGATATAAACCCTGGGGCTATGACTAAGACTCCAGTTCTCTGGGCACTGCAGGGACCTACGTCATTCAAGCTCTGCTGCTCTGGACAAACTGGGAGGTGCCAGACATCGCTGAGGGTAAGAAGCCCAGTGGCAATTGTTCAGTCTCCCACAGAATACCACAAAGATCTTCCAAGCATGCTCAACCTCCTTAGAACACTGTCGCCAAGTCATGGCAGTGTCTATGAATGGGCTTCACTGGTTTTTGCTCCTCTCTTATCCTGAAGTCAAGTCTTCCTGGCCATGTAGCTCTTCAAATGCTAGGAAGCATACTCTCTCTCCTCTGAGACTAGCTTGTTCCTTGCCTCCCATGATTCCTGTCTTCATTCAAAGAATTGAAGAAGACCTGTGAAAGTAACTGCCACAGAAAAATCCCAAAGGGCGTTAAAGTACAAATTAATGTAAGTAATAAACAATGGATGGAACAAGGGTTGGGTTGGAAGAACAGTATTAACGTTTCTCCCGGAAGCCAGGTTTCTGCCACGTTTTTATTTACCATCAACTTCACTGACACAGAAATACAGTGAAGTAGAAATAATGAGCCAGTTTCACAGAAGAGGAGAGTAGCTCAGAGGCTCCAGGTATGCACAGAGGAAAACAGTGCTACCCACCACTTAGGGAGCTTATGATGTACCAGTGACTGCTGCTATGTGAGCAGGGTACCAAGAAGTGTAACTGTTCATATTTTAAAAGTGAGAAAGTGGAGACATACATAATTTAAGAGACTTACCACCAAAGTTCCACAGCTAGAAAATGATGAGGTCCTATAGGACCCATGACAGTCTGGCTCCAAAGTCTTTGCTCCAAATGATTGTGCTGTCCCACTGAAGGAGAGGGAAGGGTAATTGGGGAAGAAGGAACAGAAGAATACAGACACAGACAGCAAAGGTGTAGATATGTTCTAAAATTTAGCGTTTGCCAAAATTACTTAAGACTTTTTCTAAAGAAGTTTGATGCACTTCCAGGGAACTGAGCGTGGGAAATGCGCCCTGGAACAAGTTTGCCACTTGAGGGTGAAGGAGCATACACTCAGCCCTGACTTCCCACACAGACACCCAGATTTCTGGATCTCCAACACCTTTCAGCTAAAAGGTAAATTAGTAATGCTTGCCTTTGCCTAAGATTAGAATAGAAAGGCCCTGTCAGCATTCCAAATAGAGCAGCTGATGATGTAATAGCTAAATATTCAAAACAACTTTCTCTAAAGTGGTGTATGAAGGCCATGACATTTTCTTCCCAGGTGCCCTTTCTTGACAGATGGTTTAAACAGTAACCCTGCGCAAGTTGTTTGGGGTCAGCTCTGGGAACAGCCTATATGATTGTTGTCCCTCAGAGAGAAAAGCTTCACCATTCCTGGTTGTCCAAGCAGCCTTACTACTTTTATTGTTTTTTTTTTAAAATTTATTTATTTATTAAGGATTTCTGCCTCCTCCCCGCCACCGCCTCCCATTTCCCTCCCCCTCCCCCGATCAAGTCCCTCTCCCTCATCAGCTTGAAGAGCAATCAGGGTTCCCTGACCTGTGGGAAGTCCAAGGACCACCCACCTCCATCCAGGTTTAGTAAGTTGAGCATCCAAACTGCCTAGGCTCCCCCAAAGCCAGTATGTGCAGTAGGATCAAAAACCCATTGCCATTGTTCTTGAGTTCTCAGTAGTCCTCATTGTCTGCTATGTAAGTCCGGTTTTATCCCATGCTTTTTCAGACCCAGGCTAGCTGGTCTTGGTGAATTCCCAAAAGATCATCCCCATTGTCTCAGTGTGTGGGTGTACCCCTCGCGGTCCTGAGTTCCTTGCTCGTGCTCCCTTTCCTTCTGCTCCTGATTTGGACCTTGAAATTTCTGTCCGGTGCTCCAGTGTGGGTCTCTGTCTCCTTTAATCGCCTGATGAAGGTTAATATTCAGGAGGATGCCTATATGTTTGTCTTTGGATTCACCTTAGGCTAATCAACCCAATTATAAAATGGGGCACTGAGCTGAACAGAGAATTCTCAACAGAAGAAGTTCAAATGGCCAAAAGACACTTAAGGTCATGCTCAACTTCCTTAGCGATCAGGGAAATACAAATCAAGACAACTTTAAGATACCATCTCACACCTGTCAGAATGGCTAAAATGAAAAACACCAATGATAGCCTTTGCTGGAGAGGTTGTGGAGAAAGGGGTACACTCATCCATTGCTGGTGGGAATGCAAACTCGTGCAACCACTTTGGAAAGCAGTGTGGCAGTTCCTCAGGAAATTCGGGATCAACCTATCCCTGGACCCAGCAATACCGCTCTTGGGAATATACCCAAGAGAGGCCCTATCATACAACAAAAGTATATGCTCAACTATGTTCATAGCAGCATTGTTTGTAATAGCCAGAACCTGGAAACAACCTAGATGCCCTTCAATGGAAGAATGGATGAAGAAAGTATGGAATATATACATATTAGAGTATTACTCAGCAATAAAAAACAAGGAATTCTTGAAGTTTGCATACAAATGGATGGAAATAGAAAACACTATCCTGAGTGAGGTAAGCCAGACCCAAAAAGAGGAACATGGGATGTACTCACTCATATTTGGTTTCTAGCCATAAATAAAGGACAGTGAGCTTATAATTCGCGATCCTAGAGAAGCTAAATTAGAAAGTGAAGCCTTACTACTTTTAGCTCGAGAAAGTATGCACACTACATTAGCTTCTCAGAGGAGTGGGAAGCAATTCCACTCCTTTCAGCAATATGAATGTATATTGTGTGTGCTTGTATCCATGTGATTGTGTGCAATGTGCCCATCACATGAACTACTTTGCAGATGATTTGATACAGTTTAACAACACAGACAGGTTTTTTTATGCCCAAATTAGCATAAATATCTAAGCTGAGTCTACCAGATCACTAAAATAAATATGTCCCAGATATCAAAACTCAGAATCACAGTTGGATGCCCTTGGTTAAATGCCTTGAAGGTATGCCTAAAATGCCACACAGAATCTAGAGAAATGACTCCATGATTAAAAACATTTCATGCTCTTCCAGAGGACCCAGAATTCATGTCAGATGTTCACAACTGTAACTCCAGCTTTATGTAATCTGATGCCTTTTTCTGACCTATGACCCCAGCTGCATGCGCATTCACATACACATCTCCACATATGTTCACACAATACTTACATCTTTAAACCATCGTAGGCAATTCTTAAGGTTGGAGAATGGTTTATAATGAGGAGAGAAACTATGTGAAAGATTACCATATGTATCATGAGTCGCTTTCAATCCTCACTTGTTAAATTACCTCTTATCTTAATTTTTCCAGAATAGACTTGATGCGATTTTATAAAATTGAGTATCTTGATTGTGGAAAGTGATGTAGCATGGAAGCACATAAAAACGCTTTACAAGTTCTTCTCACCGTATAATTTCCGTAATTTTACAAGAATGTCCAGAATATCTGAAAAGCTAAAAACCCATTATTATATTTGCTAGTGAATATATACCTTCAGTACCATCACCTGACAAAGCATGTTCTAGATTATAATGTACTTCAACTGACCATTTGGAAATGATTAAAAACATCTGTGAGTGTTCTCCTATTTAAAATTTTATTTCCAAGTCAGACTATTAACAGTTTAAGCACACATGGGAGAGAATCAGTTGCCTTTCAAGTCAACATATTAATATGTTTGTTACTTTTGAAGGTTTTTTTTATCATTCTAATTACTTTTTCATTAAATGCACCTGAATGTGTTCTGTTATAATGAATGATATTAAATTCATACTAGATGCAGTACAGGCAATTTATGTTTTATAGAAACGTTAAACAAAAGAAAGATTTTAAACTAATGTGACTAGTGTATCTTTCTATGTGCAGTGAATGTATTTTATATATGATTTACTATACAAATAGTAAAACTAACAACATCACGCTAAGCATTGCATCGGGGTGGGGACGAATATAATCCTTCTCTGTTTTGTTTTAAGCATTCAGTTTTCTCCCATGGCTCTGTGCATTTCTCCCATTGAAAGTGTTCCCTTTGACTCCATCTGATTGTTTTGCTCCTTTCATACTTCTGGTCTAGCCCAGTCAACAGGTGCAGCAGGAAATTGGTTCCCTTAGGGACTCTCTTCACAGTCACACCCACCTGAGGTTCAGTCTGTTCTCAAGATGCCCTACAGATCTTTGTGTCTGAACAAAGGTGACCAGCCCACTGTGAAAGGTAATGCTGTTTTTTTCACACACTTGAGCCCTCATCACCTTAGGGCAATAGTTGGCACATGTCTTTGTTCTGTCATTTTGTTTTTATTTATTTGTTTGTTTGGGGTTTTTTCTTTTTGGTTTTAGTTTGTGTTTGTTTGGTTGATTGGTTGGTTGGTATGGTCTGGTGGTTTTTTTTTTTTGTTTTTGTTTTCGAGACAGGATTTCTCTGTGTAGCCCTGGATGATCTGGATCTCACTGTGCTGACCAGGCTGGCCTTGAACTCAGAGATCCTCACGCCTTTGCTTTCCGAGTACTGGAATTAAAGGCATGTGCAGTACCATTGCCTGGCTGGGTTCTTTGTTCTTAAGAGTCCACACACAATGAAGAGAATATTGGGAGGCCTTTAAAAGGAGCTGGGAAATAAACTCATAGTTCTGCTCCTTGCACTCCATGGTCTTCAGAAATGTGGCAATTGGCAGGGATGTCGAAGACGTCCTGGGGTAAGGTGGATCTGACAGCCTCTAGGCTGATGGCAGTCTCCCTTCCTCTTCCATGTCCTTTCCCACGGGAAGTGGAGACTGAAAGCCCAATGTTTATGAGACT
Organism: Microtus ochrogaster; assembly: GCF_000317375.1. Lineage (NCBI taxonomy): Eukaryota > Metazoa > Chordata > Mammalia > Rodentia > Cricetidae > Microtus > Microtus ochrogaster. The sequence goes on from NC_022019.1 coordinate 368,404, forward strand.
GTAGCTGTACACTAGGAGCAGGGTAGTCGTTTGCACCGTGCGATCACCCAACCCCAGGACCTCTCATCAACAAGGAAGAGGCACATGTGTGTAGCAACTGCTCACTCTGATCATAGGGCTTCAAGAATGTTCTGCAAAGATAGAAAGTCTTTCTCTTTAGACTGTAGCAACAACTCACATGCCCGGATACAATTTGAAAGGCCTCACTTTTGATGTCTGTGGCAAAAAAGAAGACAGTACTTTTTTCTTAGATTATTGGATATTTGGAACTGGACCGATGAGTGTGCTGTGCTCAGGTGCATGGTCCTAGCCTTTGTTTTGTTTATTGGAGGATAGAGAGTCCAGCGAGGACTAGAACTCTTAAAGTCTTTGTGTTCGCCTGAATAATCACTCTGCACACCACCTGCTGGGGATTTATTTGGTTTCCAATTAGCAAAAAGAAAAAAAAAAGGATCTTTGGTTTTCTAGACAAGTTGCAAGGATTAATGTCGTGAATGCTTTCATATCCTCAGATTCAAGGTGAAATGGGCAGCAGCGTGGAAGAAACGCAGGGTAGGGGCAGAAGTGCTGAACTACTGAGAGCATCTCTTGAATTACTACCCCCTAGTTCTGTTTGGGTCTCTGCTACCCACAGCTGTTCACCCTGAGCACCTGGTGACCAGCCCTTCACTCAAGTGGCTTTGGGGTGTCTACTTTCGGCCCTAGGGTTAATGGTGAAAGACGAAGACCAGGTGGGGCGCCCACATGCGTCCCAGACCTGGGTGGGCGTCCGAGGTGAGGGGGCGCTCTTTGGGCAGCAGTGAGCTGGTGGCGGGCGGAGAGCTGCCAGACTGACAGAGAGGCCGGCCGGAGTGGGGGCCGTTCCGTTGCCGCCGTCGCTGCCGCCGCCGCTGTGATGCGAAGCCGGAGCTGCGCCGGGCGGTGGAGTCAGAGCTGGGGCGCGGGAGCACGAGCTGCAACATCAGCACCAGCGGCGGCGGCGGCAGCACCTGCAGCAGCTCCCGGGCCCCGCGCTTTGATCTACGCCCCGCGGCGCCGGGAGCCGCCGCCCCGCGCTCTCTATGGATGTCAAGGCGGCCCCCAACGGGGTAGCCACTATCGAGGACCGGATCCTGCGGATTACTGGCTACTATGGCTATTACCCGGGTTACTCCAGCCAGAAAAGTAAGACGCCGGGAGGCCGTCCTGAACGAGATGAGGGTGGGAGGTGGGCGCTCCGGGGAGCGGGGGAGCGGTGCGGGAGGGCGCACGGTGGGACACCTGCAGCCGGGGTTTGCGCGTCACTATCTCATTCCTGGCCTTTTGAACCTTTGGGGCGAAAAGTATGTCCGCCGTCCGCTGTCCTAGGTGCTGAACCTTGAGGCAGTCATGGGGGCTGGCTGCTTGAACCCAGGAGTTTGGGGACCGTCTGAGTCGTGGGGGGTGGAGGCGTGCAGAGGACAGGACGAGCGCTCCTGATTGTCGTCGGTCAGCTCACTGGTGGCTGGTTTACGCCTGGAGGAGGCTAACATGGCTGTTCCACTAGCTGACCATCAGTCCTTGGGCTACTCACTTGGAAAGGCTTTACTGAGTGCTAGGGTTCTCTCACCTGGAGCTGGGGACAAAGACGGTGGGGATATTAGTTGGTTGCAGCTGGACTGGCTGGGTGGGTCAGCTTGTTCACCAAGGGCCATGAGATGTTGCCAGCATGGAAACTGGTCATGATAAAACGTCCTTAGAAGGTCCTCCGTGCTGGGCAAAGAAAGAACCTGCTTAGGTACCTGAATTGCGAGCTTGTAGCGAGAAATCATGCAAAAGGCGGGCAGAGTGGGATTGGGAAGTGAGACACAGCCACCCACCCCCGCTGAACGTCGCGGCCACCACTGAGCTGTTGGATTCTAGTTTTATTTAGATGCTCTCAGGCTTTGGGAGCAATTTTACACACACACACACACACACACACACACACACACACACACACACCATGTTGTTGAGAACAGGAGTGACAGAAGCCAGTGAGGGGCTTTATGTTCCAAGTCTCTACATTCTATTTTCTTGACATATAAACCCACCACTATATCTGCTGGGGTTAGTTCTGCCAACCACCAAAGTGAAGCCTGTTTTTTGTTTGTTTGCTTATTTTTGTTTTCTGAACTGGGAGAGTAGCTTCACTTTCATTTCCATGCAGGTGTTATTTCAGTTTTTCTTTATCAAAGCATTTCTGCCAAAAAAGAAGGAACTTAACTGATGTTTTTGCCATTATTTTTAACCAAATGCATTTTATATGCATTTCTGATTGATATTTTTTCTCTGACAGCTTGGGATGCCATCAATATTACAGAATCTGTGTGAAGCATGGGACCCCCTCTAATCTTGACACAGAGATGAAAAGTCACTTCATTTCCCATGCAACTCTATACTGGGTTATGAGAGCATTGTCCTGTGGGACACCCTCATACAGATATTTTCCAGTTTAATATTTTATCTCCTCCCAGGAAAGGCCTGTCTACTTTGGATGTTTCTGTCTAGCTGTTTTTAGCAATAGAGGCTTACATTATTCATTTCCATACAAAAGTAATTATATAGTGTTAGAATTTTCTGGAAGGAAAATAACATGCTGTGGAACATTTTTTGAAATCTTTTTACTACAATCTCACAATTTTGTAGTTTTTTTTTTCCTTTCCTATTGGCAAATGTTGTTTTCTTTAACCCTAGACACATGGACTGAAATCTTGACTAGATCTTGTATAAATGACTTGAATGTCACCTTTGAATATTTAAATTAGAAACCAGGCATTTGGGTGGTCAAGAGAATGTAGAACTTGTCTCTAAAATTACAGAGTATTATAATTTCTGTGACAATGGTACTTTGGTTAATGAAGAGCAACCCAGAAAGAATACTGGGAAAGTGGCATTTTAGATAAGAACATGTTCATATTTTATTTTTGTACTTGCTTAAAGAGCTGCACATGTTTCATTTGCAAGACAATAACAGAGCAAAAAAGGGAAGTGCATTGGCCAAGGCTGTAACTGGAAGCAAAATATGGGGGGGGGGGTAAAGATACTTTGGGCATTGCTATTAGTGGTGGGCACTTGACTAAATTCAGGCTACATTGTTCAATCAGTAACGATAGCAAATTTCTGAAGAACAGAGCACTAAGGGTAGTCAATTTAAATCTCAGAATATACACTCTTTCAGAGCAAGAGAGACATTGCCATTTTGTACACACACACACACACACACACAGAGAGAGAGAGAGAGAGAGAGAGAAGCTGGAAGAAGGCCAGGAAACCAAACACCATGAAATAATCCTGCCCTTAATACAGTCTTCAACTAGTAAACAAACACATTGAACCGACAATCTGGTCAATTGATTTAGCTGCCACCAGGAGCAACAGCTTGGGGAAGTCTGGATGCTTCTATTTAGAAACAAGCTCCAGCAAGGAGTATCAGATGTGTAAAGGTAAGAAGGCTTTTCTGTTCTGACTCATCACATAGGTGATATTCAGGATGGGGTGCTCACTAGAGATCCATGCTGCTTGCCAAAAAGGACATAGATGGGGGCTCACTTTTGCAAAATATGTCAATATTAGCCTTGTGATAATTTACCCTGTTTGTAAACTTGAATCCCATCCAGAACAAACTCTGATAGGGTAAAGAGATGAAGAAATGCAATCAAATATAAAGAAATTAAGATATTCTATGGGCCACTGGTCCATCAAAAAATACTGAGCACACACACACACACACACACACACACACACACACACACGAAACAGGATAAATGCTAATCAAAGTACAGTGGGTAACCTTGAGTTATCTGTGAATAATCAGGTAGGAGGAATAGACTCTCTCCTTATTAATTGTTAACTGAGCAATTCCTGCATACAAGGAATGGGTCTGGAAAGTGTTTTCATGTTTAGAGTTTGAGTTTCCATGAGGAAAGAACCAGAAAATAACCTTATAAATATGGTTTGTACATGTCAAGGTGATAGTGATTTTCAAAAGGGCTGAAATGGGGGTCAGCAGAACTTTCAAGATGTTAAATAGGAACAATTAAGCAGGGGTGTGGGAAATGTGGAGGAGTCAGCCATGTGAACGTCAGGAGGGAGACGTTCCAGGCAGTGGGGCCAGCCAGTCTTATGTACCTGTTTGGCATGGCAGAGAAACAGTAAGTGGGCCTTGCATGGTGGACGTGCAGTGAGCTACTGGAAGAGTATTCTGGAGATAAAGAGAGTCAGATGAAATAGAACCTTATAGGCTCTTGATAGTTGTTTGGGTTGTTCTCTGAATGGCATGGGGAACCTAGCTTGAGTGCTGAAAATGGAATATAATAATTTGGCTTGCTTTTCAAAAGGATCAGTTACATCAATTAGTACATTATTTTGGTAACCTAGGTGAGAGATGATAGGGGCCTGAATGAATGCATTGGAGGTGGTGGTAAGTGTTCAGACTCAGAGCCAATAAGATCTCCTGGTGAACTATTTCTGGTATTGATAAGAAAGAGAAAAATAAAACATGGTTTGGGGTTTGACTAAGCTTGAACTGTCAAGGGCAGTTGTGTGGAAAGCATCATGATGGATAATGTTTCAGATATTCTAGATATGCTGGAGAAGTGGGTAAGTTCAGAGTTTCAAGAAGTCTGGTTGGAGATGCATTGGGGTTGTCCAGCATTTGACTGTGTTTTTTTCTTTTTTAAGTCTGAGATGGAGTGAGATCTCCCAGGAGTGTTTGTAGAGCAGAGATGAGGTACAAGGACTGAACCTGGGAGCCCTCTGGCATTAGCAAGTCAGGAGGAAAAATAAAAACCACCAAAGGAGGGCAAGACAGCCTTCCAGGGAAGGTAGGAGGAGACTTCTGAAATACAATGCAGTAGAAACCAGTGATTCAGAAGGAACGGGAATGTCAAGTATAATGAAGCTGACAACTGACTGCACTCGGCAATAAAGGGCCATAGAGACTTAATGAAACTATCGACATGTATCGATCATATGCACTAGAATGCGTATAAAAGAGGCTTAGAGGCAAAAATTGGGAACTGTAAATATAGATTCTTCAAGGATTTTGTTCAAAAGGAAGAGAAGAAATGAAGGCAGTCTGGTCAAGAAGGAGTTAAAGTAGCTGGACAGTGGTGGCGCACGCCTTTAATTCCAGCACTCAGGAGGCAGAGGCAGGTGGATCTCTGTGAGTTCAAGGCCAGCCTGGTCTACAAGAGCTAGTTATAGGACAGCCAAGGCTGTTACACAGAGAAACCCTGTCTCAAAAACCCAAAAAAATAAATAGACAGACAGACAGATAGATTAAAAATTAATAAGACATTTACACGGAAAGGTGAATGACTCAATAGACAAAAGTTAGTGATGTTAGCAAGACAGAATATAGAAATGACATTATTTTAAGAGGAATGTGGAGAGAGCAAAGATGTGAATCAGGCTCTAGAAGATGGATCGCCGAAATGGTGGTTGTCTTTTGAACTTCTCTTCTGAGTATTTCAGTTTTCTCCAGACTGCAAGAAAAACCATCACCTGAATGTGGATGTAAAAGAGGTAACAGAGGTTGTCAGGGAGAAAAAGCATGAACTGGTAAAGGAAACAGACAAGTAGATGAACCATGCAAGCTTAGGGGTCACCAGATATTTCAAATTTCTGGTCATAGATTTAAACTGAGACTAGTCAATAGATTGTCTTTTTTTCTGGCACAACAAAGGCATGGAACGAGTGAAGAGGATTTAAACTGAGTTGGAGAAGGTTATCCATGTGTTTAATAACAATAACATGGCAAATGAATTGTATCTAAGGAGACAGTATATGACTGAACGTGGAGCTTAAAGCTGGCAGAAGCAGAGAGGACAGAAGATAAAGACAGTTAGGGGCAGTTGGTGGAAACACGAGGGGTTGAAGGTCTCAACACCATGAGAAACTGGTGGAATAAAGTGAGGAGTTATGTGGTTAGAGGAAGGGCTGAAATATAGGGTTAAATGGGACATGAGGAACTCCTCTGTTGACATAAAGCTCCTTGTTTGTCAGAGAGGTCTGGAATCACTGTCTGGAATCTCACCATAGCTCTGCTGTAGGTCAGTCTTGGCTATCCAGAGACCAGGAGCCCTTCTCAGAAGGATCCATCAGGAACTTCGAAAAACCCTCCTACTTATCACTGAGTGCAGACAGCCAGTAGTGTTTCTTTGACCCATGCTTTTGCTCTTGTCTTGTTTTCCCATGTAGACTGAGACTGAGTTCTACAGTCTATTAGCAACTGAAGACTTGTAGTAAGCCCTACACCCTTGCTCTAGGCCAGGTCTGACCATACTCTATCCAAAGAACTCTTTCCACTTCTAGGAGAGAAGAATTTAAATATGTTTGCCATCAAGAAATGATAAATTTTAAGGTGACAGATCAATATTATCTGATGTGATCACTTCCCAATGTATACACAAAACATTAAAATATACCATTGTGCCTCAGAAATATGTATCATATACGTCAATTAAAATAGAAGGAAAGAATTTCACCTACTTCTGACGCTTGGTTCTGAGTATGCCAGTGACTGCTTCAACTCAGCAGTTTCCAAGGTGCTGCTTACTTTCTGCTTTATCCAGTTGAGCTCACTCAATCTCAGGCTTCTCCATATCTTACACAAATGTACTCTTAGGCCCCTCTATTTTCTACATCCAAGCTCATATTCCAAACTTCTTAGTAGCACACCTACCAGAATGTCCTCCAGACACATCACATACAGAAACAAGTCATCATTCTGCATTTTTCCTTTTTGTTATGCTTGTTGGCTTCCAATAACTGTACAGAACCAATCACCCACACCAGAGTTCTGGAGTTCTTTCCCATGTCTATCCTTTCCTTTTGTAGTTAATAAGTCCTGTCTGTACTACTCCAGTCATGTTTTCTGTCCCTCCTGCCTCTTCTGCAAACGTCTGTGCATCCAACTTCCCTAATTGAATACCTGGAATAATCTTTCATTTTCTGTGAAATAAAATCCAAAGTCTTTAGGATGTCACGATTCAAGCCCAGCTTATGAATTCTATTTTAGTACACACATTCTTCTCCATCCAAAGTGCCAAATAATGCATGCTTACTGCAGAAGATCTGGAAGGCACAGAAACAAAGAGAAAATTATTCATAATTTTACCACCCAGAGGTGATTAGTGCCAACACTTTAGTATCCAACCTTTTGATTTTTATAACTTCACATGTACATGCTTTTATTTTATACCATTTTTCCTATTTGTCTATATCAATAACTTGATTTTAATTTATTTACCCTTTCTCATCTATGCAAGCATCTTAACCTACTTAACTAATCACCGGCATATGCTTTTGGGCCTAATTTTTCTTCTCTCATATCCCATCTTGTCTCTACGCACCCTGCTCTGAGTCCCATCAAAAACTAGATGGCTGTTTTAATGACATTATTGCCTACATGTGTTTTTTTCTTTCTCTGAGCCTTATTAAACACTGGCCCCGAAGCACTCCTCCCAGGCCCAGGTGCCCCTCCTAGCAGGGAAGGCTCCTATTTATCTGCAAAGTCTCTGTTTTAAATGCTGTCTTGAGGAAGAGTCTGCTGGCCCCAGGCTGGGTTCATCCTCCTTCTGGGTTCCCAGTGTTCTGGACTCACATCTCCTATGGCACTTAGTCAGCTGTCAGCTGTAGGTTTTTCAGGAGACTGTCCAGTTCTCAGGGTCTGGAAAGGACAGGAACCTACTTTTATTTCAACTTGGGCAAGTTGCTCAACTCTGTGAAGTTTTGATGCTAGTGAATGAATGATTTCAGCTTCCTTTGAAAAAAATTACCTTTTCCATTGTGAAAGAAACAAGGCAGGGTGGTGGTACTGGGAGGACGGGAAATGACTCACCAGTGACTGAGTCAAGAGGAATGCTGCAAACATCAGTCAGTGATCAGCTCACCTCATGACTGAAGCTTGCGAACTCCTGAGTCCTTATGGCTGCCTTAAGGTTTTCTGTTTTAGAATAAAGAAATAAAAGGTAATTGCTAAAAATACAGAAGACTGTACATTTATGAAAAGCACAAGAAGGAAAATGGAGTTCCCTCCTCTTTAGAAATGGTCCTATTGATCCTTGGGACACAATATTAATGTATCTCCCAGGTGCTTCCTCCACGGTGAGTTATGCAATTGCATCTCACTAGTGAAATAATCACAATAGATATTTATTCCTGTTTATATTTCGTGTATATCCTGGCGACAAGTTTTGTGCTTCTTTATATATGAGGGGTGAGTCTTGTAAGCAGTTACAAATAAGTGCCACTGACATGCATCACTGACCAGAATTTTTGCTGTGATGTTGTAGTATGGTGTTGTAATTTATTATATAGTGTGTATTTGTATTGAAAACACAAAGGTAAAATTAACTAGACAAATATATTGTGGTGATTTGAATAAAAACACCCCCAAAGGCTCATAGGGAGTGGCACTATTAGGAGGTGTGGCCTTGTTAGAGTGGGTGTGACTTTGTTGGAAGAAGTGCGTCACTAGGGGACGGGCTTTGAGGTCTCAAACATTCATGCCAGATATAGTGTGATACTCCCTTCCTGCTGCCTGCTGATGTAGAATGCTCATCTCCTTCTTCAGCACCATGTCTGCCTGCAAACCACCATGCTTCCCTCTATGATGATAATGGACTAAACCTGTGAACTGTAAGCCAGCCCCATGAAATGGTTTCCTTTATAGGAGTTACCGCAGTCACGGTGCTTCTTCACAGCAATAAAACCCTAAGACCCACATTATACAATGCCACTGCCATTTACCCACATTAGGTTACCATTACACTTCTCACATAGGTTGGTTGCCTATTAGGACCCTTTGAATACCGAGATCTAACCTGAAGGCCATAAACTTTGGCAGCAGGAAAACACAGAATGGCATGCCTGTATAATCAGCCACATGGCAGCCTTTTAAATTTGTGTACAAAGATTAATTTATCCCCGTTATTTCTGTAAAAAGAGGTCATAAGATCTGCTTCACAGTGTATTGTTTCTGGCTTCTGATGACACTGATCAAAACGAACTCAGGGAAGACAGGGTTTGGTTCATTGTCCTTCAGTGGGAGAAGCCAGGACAGGAACTCAAGCAGAAACCTGGAGGCAGGGACTGAAGCAGGCACCATAGAAGAGTGCCTCTCACTGGCTTGCCTCCCTGATGTTTTCCAGGACCACCTGCTCAGGTACAATATTGCCCACAGTTTTCTGCACCCTTCTCTCAGGTAGGATCTCAAAAATAGCCCCACAGGCATGTCCACAGATGAATATGATGGAGCAGCTCCTCAGTTGAGGGTCTTTCTCCCGGGTGTGTCAAGTTGACCGCCAAGATTAGCTACCACACAAGTGGTTGAGAGGACTATATAAATAAGCCACAGAAAATAGCTGGCTATTGATGCCCAATTCAGTATATGAAAGTTGCTAAGATTTTGGAGGAAATTAAGTAAACAGATATATAGTTCCAAAGGAACTCATTTTTTTTTCCTTAAGTAAATTATTTGTTTCTTTTTATTCACAGAGCATTTTGCAAGGTTATGGCAAAAAATGTATGTTATTGAACTGTTAAAGGCAATTTGCTAATTATGATATTCACAATGCCTGTTTTATGGACATTGCCTTCCCCTCCATTTATTTGTGATTGACCCAATGCTGTAACCAAAACATTCCTACATGGACTGTACCAAGACATATTTTATTTTAAATGTACTTAAATTTGTCTGTCACAAATGTTTGCATCATAGACTAATCCAAAAAAAGGGGAAAAAATCCAGAATTGACAAGAAATAGCATGAGTCTGCATGTCCGGAGATGCAGGAACTCAGGCACCAAAGTGGCAAAGGGGCTGGAGAGAGAAGGGAGAGGAGAAGAGTGGACTCCAGAGACAGGCTGTATGCCCAGAATGGGTGCGGTGCAGGTTGCATAAGAGGCAATGGAGGAAGTGATAGGTAAGGCAAACTTAGTAATGGTCTATGGAAAGTAGCATTGTTCTTCTCTGTGGACTTTTAAGGGGAAGTGCTTTCTAGATGCTGTTTCTACAACAGTAAATATAACGAACGGGCTGTGTCATGCTGTGGTCAAAAAATATCACTGCAGTCCCTAGAGTTATAGTTTTTTAAGTTAAAAGTAGTTAATTACTTCTAAAAATAGAGGAATATAAAGAAGAAGAAAAATGATCTTTCTTTCTTAACATAACTATTGATATTTTGGTTAATTTCTTTCCAATCTTCTTAAATACATATAGGGCTTCATGTCTTGATCTTTGAACAAAGAGAAACTATAGCGTTACTATTGTAGCCAAAATTCTAACACATTCTCTCTCTCTCTCTCTCTCTCTCTCTCTCTCTCTCTCTCTCTCTCTCTCTCTCTCCCTGCTTTTTAAAAATACTTTTTTTGATTATGATTTGCTTAACTGCTTTGAGAGGCCAAAACTGAATTCTTTCAGAGCTCTCGGCTTATAGAATTTGTACAAAGTGGTTCTCAGTCATTTGAGACTAAATACAATGGAAAGACCTGAAGTGTTAATAATGGCTTGTTTGGTTTGGAAGCTGTTGAAGGGTCCTGTGGTGTCTCTGTGGGTTTGAAGCATAAGAATAAACTGCTATAAGTGGGAATCAAGCAGTATCCTGTGATTGGGAAAGCAGGAAGCCCTCCCTCTTTTCTGGTAGGTGTTCTTCATCTTTTCTCTGCAGCAGGCTGGCTTCTCTGTTTCCTTGCCCAAATGGTCAAAAATAGCCACTGCCACCAGTTTTAGTGTTTACGTGTCCTCTATTCAAGAGCACAGACAGATTGAGCAAGAATCTCTTACTTCTAAATCCAGATTCTTGGGAAAAGCCACTCTTTGTTCCAATTTATGGCACATGGCATACTCTAGATGCTATTGATTGTGGTAGGGCAGACTTACCGCATCCTGGCTACCAGACTGGCCTGAAATATTGATGGTGGGAGCGGGGGAGTTTTTAGGGAAAGGGATCAGTTGGCCAGAAAGTTATTTTGAAAGCAATTTGTTTCACAGAGCTTTGTATACAATTGTTTTTTTTTTTATCAAATTGTATACTTTAATACACATTTAATCTAGAGCTGATAGATAGCACAAACAGTTTTTGTTGTGCAGGCCCAAGGCCCTGAATTTGATCTCCAGAACCCATGTAAAACAAATGTGTACGTGCTTGTAATCCCAAATTTTGGGAAGTATATACAAGCAGATGCCTAGGGCTCACTGCCTAGGCTAATGGATGAGTCCCAAGTCAAAGAGAGACATTGTCTCATAAACAAGGGGACAGAGCCTCAGGAATGGCCCCTGATGTTAATCTCTAGCCTTCACATACAGACCCTGTATGAGAGCCCCTTCTTCCCAAGTTTTCATCTGTTCTTCTGATCCTGATAGTCTTTTAACATGGATCTACGTCATGTTTAGTGAGGTGATAGACACTGTCCAATCTTACAAACTTGAAAATTTCAGGTGTCTGCCGAGGGTGAAGTTTCTAGACCACTTGCAAATGCCACTGCAGGTTGCTTATGAAGCCTTATGGAGGGTCACCAAATTAAATCAAACTTGAAAGACATATTTCTTTTTCTAGGTCAGAGAGGGCAACATGCCAGTGCCCTCAGACTCAGCGTACTGTAATCAAGGATGGCCATTAACACTGTATATTTTAAACAAGGGTTGAAAAATACAGTCTTCTGTAGCCTGGGGTTTGCTATTTTTAGGCTTGGGCTAGAGCCAAGATGGCCCTAGTGAGGTGTCAATAATGTTTTGTCAGTCCTGAAAATTGGACACAGAAAGTAAGATTGTTTTGCCTTAGGAAAGATGAGATTCCTAAGGCTGGGGGAGGATGAAAGTTTTGCTGCAGCCACCTCACCATGCTCCACACCAAACGGTGACTGTCTTGAGCTTTTGCTTTTGCCTGTGTTTAATTGCAAGCATTTAAGAGGTAAGATTCAGACCCAAGTGAGTTCAAAAATTATTTGGAGCACCATCATCCCTGCTTAGAATCAGGGTGGTAGGTTCTACAAAAGTGGCATGCACACCTGAAATTGTGCCATTAGAGTTGCCAGAGTCTTTTTAGAACATAAATACTTGGAAGTTGAGAAAGTTTTCGTTTTCAATTTTACCTTATAACTGAGAACACATGAAGTGAATTGCTTGGTTTGATCTTTCTGATCCACGTCACATTAGTAGCCACGGTGATTTAGAATAATGCTGGTGGGTTTGTTGTTGCTGTTAAAAAGTACCTTTCTATGTAGCCCAAGGTGATCTTGAACTTGAGGTCCTCATGCTTCCACCTTCCAAGTGAAGTTATGGCTTGGCACCATCATCATGCTCTCTTTCATCATGATCTCACCCCATGGCCATCTTTCCAGAGCTTCACTTGGTTCTTCCCATTCCCCTGGTTAAGGTCTCCAGAGGTGTGGCCATTTGAGTGAGAAGGTCCCTCATGGGGTCAGTTATTCGAACACTTGGTCCCCAGTTGGTCACACTATTTGAGGGGTTTAAGTTTGTCACTGTAGGTGGGCGTTGAGCACTTAAAACCCCTTACCTCTCCCTCTTTGCTCTCTACTCCCTGCTTGGTTTTGAGGATACAGCCCTCAACTTTCTTCAGTGGCCTTACTTGCTGCCATGCCTCCTGCATTAATAGAATCTTCTTCTGGAACTATAGTCAAAAAACACTCTTTCCTCCATAAGTTGCTTTGATTATTATTTTTTTAATAACAGCAACAGAAAAGTAACAAATATGAATGGTTTTGGAAGTTCTTCAGAAAACTATAAAATTCTGGACTCAGACCGCAGAGTCCTGTGTAGCTGGCTTTTCAGCGGGCTCTGCTCCTCTCCACTCTAAGCTAGGTCATCTTGGCACAGGCTCCAGAACCTCCATGCCTTCAGACTGACAAGTACTTTCTTCTCTCTTCCTGGACTGCTACCTGGTGGCCTTCTCCTCACTTATCAGGCCTTTACTAAGTGCTGTCCCCTCAGAGGGGGCTTTTCAGTGCTGCACTCTCTCGCCTCATGTTCTCTGCCTTTAGAACACTTACTGCAGCCTGCACTACAGCTCATGTTCATTTTTGTGACTGTTTAATGTGTTCCCTGCCTGCTAGACTCTTAGTTCCCTCAGGGTAAGGATGGGTCCATTTGTTCAGCATTGTGCTGCTAGCACAAAGAACAGTACATGTGTACTTTAGAAATCGTGTTGAATGGTTGAGCCTTATTAAAAACTTCAAGAAGACTCAAACAACCTTTGTGTTTGGAATATCTGAGGTGTACAGGGAAGTTATGACTGTAGCACGGAGTGTTCTCATGTTCCCTTCACTCCGCTTTGCCCACTGTGAGCACTGCACCACAATGTTACACATGTCAAAGCTATAAACCCAATATTGGCACTTTGAAAATTAATTAAATTCTAAACTGTAGTTGGCTTTCACTAGTTTATTTTTTATTCATCTTCTCTTCCTTTCTGGCTTTTAAACTCTGGGCACTGCATTTAGTTGTTTTGTGTTTCAAGTAGAACTTAATGCATTGCATATGGAATGAAATTTCAACTTTAAAGAAATTTGCTGGATATTTTATGGCATGGATAAGGTTAGATTCTAAAATTTGACTACTAGTTTTCTAAAGTCATATTAGAAATGATCCATGATATGACATGATGTGGCATCTTAAGGACTCTTCTGCAAAATGGAACAGTGGGCTTTTTTTAAACATTTCAACTGTTTAATATTTGGAGGGACAAAGACATAGTTGAAAATATAAATAAAACTATGAATTAATAATTCACTCCAAACGCATACACATATGTATGCCAATTTTTATTTAGTTTATTTTATCATGTGGGAATTTTACTTCTTTAAACAGACTATTAAAATATAATTCCATTGAATTTTATCTGCTTTTTATATTTTATTATTATGTGTGTAAAGTATAATGATATTGCTTAGGAAATTGAAATAACTCAAACTTGTTAATTGACAAAGAACCTCAGTTTTACTCAAAATCTGATTTTAGTAAGAAAGCATCAGTGGTGTGGATGCTGCAGTTTGGAGTGGTCCAGACACAGTGACCTGTATCCCGCCTTTGACACTCAGCCTCCACTTGATGACCTCTGAACAACTTCTAAACACTCTGCCTCATTAGGACGTGAATTAGTTACTTAATTTAGAGGTCTCACTGCTTGTTTTGTAGGAAGAAGGTAGGCTTGCCTCAAGAAATACTAGATTTCCCAAAAGACCCTCTTAGGGAATGAGGCACATCATTTCATTCACACTCAAACCAAAGAAGAGGATTTTGAGGAAAGGTCTGTACCAATGATGCTCTCTTTATCAGCAGTGAAGGAATGATGAAGTCATGTCTCAAAGTTGAGGTCATTCAAACAGCGTTAGCATTCAAATATCCCGTAGCACATCCAGGTAGCCTCAAGTTTGTCCACAGAGACAAGCTATTGAGGACCTTATTCTCCCATGGATCTGAATCTCAAAAAATAACCCATCTTTTTCAACTGTCTTATAATAGACACTGTAAAGCTCTGAGTAGAGAAATGTATTGACCTCACAGCTATCAAGAAAGCAACGTCATGTGCAATCCTTCCTCTTGTTAAATTACGTTAGGAGTGGGTTTCTCTTTTCTCTGAAAGGTGATACAAATGTCTTCCTAAACATCATTTAAAACTTCAAGCCATGGTTTCTTTAAACACAGAAGCTTCCACGTGGTCCAGGAAAATCCTACACTATCTTCACTTTCCTTGCATCTCCTTGAAGGTAATGAGTTAGATCCTGATTCTGATAGTGCTGCCTTGAAAGCCAATGGGGACGGTTGCTTGTGGGGTCATTGACTATATTTCAGGTGCTCCTGCACATGGATGTATAAGGTGAAAGGCTGCATTTATGTGCAAAGACAGTTTCATCACTGAAGCAGTGCAACCTATTTCTCTCTTGAAGTACAGTTTTGCTTGGCCTTGCAACTTTTACTGCTTTCCAAAAGACTCACAGAGTGCTCACTTCCTTCAGACACTCACAAAGAGTCCTAGAAAATCTGGAGTTTAAGGCTTTGTAAGGAACTCAGTTTTGCTGGAGGAAAATAGCATAGTTGCTGGCTTCTCTAATATTTACGTCAGAATTAATGCAAATTAGTGAGTTTGAGGAGAGGATTTTATTTGATAAAAGCATTGCTTCCATTTTTATCACCCGCTCTCACCACAGACCAGTTTACTGATCTTTTCCAAATCTCACTGGCTCCCAAAGTTTCATCAGATGATGAACGTTTGTGCTGCTCAGCAACCAGGCAGAATACTTTAGGGTGCAAGTGAAAAGAACTCAACTTATACTAGGTAAGCAATAACAAAATTACTTTCTCGGATCATAGGAAGTGGTACATTTCTGACTTGGTAGCTGATGCTATAAGGAAGTAGCCAGGCTCTAGTTCTTGCTTTTCCTTTTTACCTTATTTCTGTGTTGTACTTTGTAAAAAGATTTCTATCTATCTATCTATCTATCTATCTATCTATCTATCTATCTATCTATCTATCATCTATCTATCTTTCTATCTACTTCTCTATCTCTTTCACTCTCCCTTTCTTTGTTTTTCTTTCTTTGTTTCTTAAATCATTTTTAAATGATTATTTGAGAATTTCACATCATACACCGATTGCACTCACCTCCCAGTCTTTCCATGGCTGCCTTCCCTCCCTCATGACTTACCCCTCCACTTCAAATAAAGAAAAACAACTCCATTTTGTTCCTTTTATATACTTACTGAAATATGGTCAAATTCCTAGTGACCTGGCCCCCAAGAGATGAGGAGCCTTTCTCTGCTGGCTACCATGCCAGAAGCCATCAACTGGGAAAAGCCATTGGGTAGTCAGAGAGGGACAGAGCCAACTCTGCCCTTCCTACTCTATCACCTGTGTTATGGGGCTGTCTTTTCTGACTCGTTCCACTGTTGGCATGGTTGCGTGTCTGCCACTGAGGAGAGGGGCTTATAGTTCTCCCATGTTGAAGCCACGGCCAGTTCCTCTAAATTTTGTGGTGAAGAGGCAGTTGGGTCTTCTGTGAGAGATGGGCCTGCTCTTCCAGGAAGGACAGGATCAGTTCACCCATGCATTCTGACATTAAGTGTCTTCAGGCAGCAGGCCAGACCACAGACATCCACCTGTGCTTAGATGATGACCTTGGCCACAGACATTAACTTTGTCCATGGCTGTTATCAAGACCATCGACCCATGCATGACCCTCATGAGTTTCAAGGGCCACTGGATCTCAATATGACCTCAGATGGCTACACAGTCCACCCACTTCAGGAAGGCCCCCAGAGGCAGCAAAGCCCAAGGACATCACCAAAGCATCAGGCAGTAGCACAGACTGCATACAGTCACATGCATCTCAGATTTCATGGTGCCAGGGAACAAGAAGCATGGACCACAGGCATCAACATGGTCTCTTGGTAGCATCATGGGCCACAGTGATATGTCAATGAGGTCCAAGCCAGGTAGGGAAACTCCCCTCATCTGCTGCCTCCCTCGTTGCCCAGAGCCAATGGGATCCCACAGCCAAGCAGCAGGTTGAGAGGTGGAGTCTGCAATTGCATACGCTTCAGACTATTGTACACTATCCTGCAATCTCACTGGACCATGGCACCATATTTACCTCAGCAAAACATTGCTTCACTTCAAGGCTCTTAATTTTCTCACTTAAAATTTCACTGAAGTTTTGATAGCTCTCTTTTGTTTTACAAATACTTGTTTTAGAAATATGTCATACTATTATTATTTTTTTGTTTGTTTTTTTGTTTTTTTCTGGTTTAAAATATTTTTATTATTAAAAAAGTACAGTAATCAGACAGAACAAGGTTGCTTAGTATTCAAGCACACACCCTGCCTGGAAGCTGCAGTAGGAGGTGCCTACTGAGCTACAACAGAGTAACCTCTGGGTGGCCATGCTTACTGAGACAATTCTCGAGAATCTTCAGGTACACAACAGACTTGGATATGAGAGAGTGCTCAACATCATACCTCTGAACAGAAACAAGTATAAAATAGAGTGAAAATAGGTGCTGCTCTAAAGCACTAAGATAGGGAGGCACAAACAGAAGAGTTATAGAGACTAATACATAATATACTGTTTTATAATTGTAGCCTATAGGCAAACATACCTAAACTTTGAGACACTGGATAACTTTCTTGGTTTGTTTTTAGGTTTTTGTGACAGAACTCTCTGACAAAAAGCAACTTGAGCTGGAAAAGGTTTATTTTAGTATATATTTCTAGGTCATAGTTCACCACCATTGAAAGTCAGTGCAGGAGCTCGAAACAGGAACCTGGAAGCACAGGCCTATGTGGGAACCACGGCACAACACTGCTTACTGACTTGCTTCCCACTTTTTTTCAGCTACTTTCCTTAAGCAACCCGGAACTTCCTGCCCAGCTATGGTTTTGCCCACAGCTGCCTGGCTCTTCCTGTATCAATAAGCAATAAAGAAAAGGTTCCACAGACATGCTCACAGGTTAGCCTGGAGGAGGGAGGTCTTCATGTAAGGGTCTCTCTTCGAAGATGTCAGGTTGACCACTGAGGGTGATTATTACAGGTAACAAACTTGTCTTCTGGACTACATGGACATTATTTTATCCTTCCTAACCTATTCACTGAATAGGATCTTGAGAAGATTACAGAACCAAAAGTTTTCCTTGCACAGAATGGATAGGAGTGTAAGAGAGATCACGGACAATTGCCTCCCAATAGGTACCCATCTAGGACCTCACTGTTGAACAACTGGGCTTCTTTGACTATTCAGTATCATTTTGTTAAGATCTATTCTCTTGGATTACAGGTTTTCTTAATCTCCTGATATCCTGTATTCTGAGAGTTGAACTTAAAAAAAGCCTCCATGTTCTAGTGGTCAGTGTGTGTAGGTTCATTTAATTCTCCTATGATTTTAGTATGGCGATCCACTTTTCACCCATGCCTAGTGTCCCTGTGGACTTCTACTTGAGCATCCACAGAGGATAAAGCTGTTGTCTTAGCCACAGAAGGGAGCACAGTCCAGTGCTGTACAGAACAAGGGTTGAGGTTAAGAAGCTAGGTATCAGGGTATCGGATAGACTTAGCTACAAACACCACTTTGTTCCCTGATAGTCGTGACTAGTACCACAATTCTGTGGCTTTGAAAATCTTTGTTGAAAAAGGAGGTAATTTCCATGTTGTTCCCATCTGCTTAGGCTCCTGTTTTCTCAGACTCACCAAGTCATTTTTTGCTTTCTAGAGACTCAAATTTCATAATCATATCTTCTATTGATTACCTCATTCTTGGGGATTTATTCCTCTAAAACTCGGTTATTGAATATTCAGTGCAATCTCCTAAATGAAGAAATATAGAGGGATGCCTTACTCAATCTGCTATCTTTCCCTGAAAGAATTACTATGCTTTCTATTTCTTTTTTTGAAATTTTCTGACTTGAATTAGATTTCTACGAACCAAAATACATAGCATATTCTTAGTGACAGAATACAATATCTCTATTTCCTCTTGGTGGGAAGCTGTTTTAGACATCACAACATGAAAGCAAATAATATTATACTGCCTCTTGATCTGAATGTTGGCTACACAAATGCTTTTGCATTGCAAAAATGTCTTCAAGATGTACAAAGTTTGTGTTCTTTTCTGTATGCAAGTCATATTGCAATATAAATTTCGCTTAAAAATTTTCAGTTCACAACAGGCATGGTGGCACATGACTTTAAATCCAGTACTTGGGACACAGAGGCGGGCAGACCTTTGTGAGTTCGAGGCCAGCCTGGCGTACAGCGTGAGTTCCAGAACAGCTAGGGAAACCCTGTCTCAAAGAAATTGCACCTCACAGTTAGATGTGGTGGCACAAGCCTCTAAAACCAACACTCAGAATGCAGAAGCAGATGACTCTCTATAAGTTTAAGGCCAGCTTGCTCTACATGGTGAGAGCAAGGCCAGCCAAAAACTATGTAGTGAAACCTTGTGTCAAAAATAAAAATAATTGCACCTCACATAATTATATATCTTATTATTCTGGGCCATTTTATCTTTTCTAACAAGACTGAAGTATAAGTGAACTAGACATAATAAATTCCTTCTTCAAACTTCCAAAGTAACAGAACATAAAGGATTACTTTCATAGATGCGCTCAGTTCCCCAATCTCTAAATATATATTTTATTCCTTACTTCTATGAATTAAATGATTCTCAAATATTTCATTTCATAGTCAAAACATCTTGGAATTAAAAATATCCCCACTGTCCTCACTGCATCCTGTCCTGGTTAAAATAAATTCTTTCAGAAGGAGACCCAGGCATCTGTTCTTTTTTTTAAAATTGTTTTTATTGAGCTATATATTATTCTCTGTTCCCCCCCTTTCTCTCCCCTCCCCTTCCACCCTCTCCCATAGTCCCCATGCTTCCAATTTACTCAAAAAGTCTTGTCTTTTTCTACTTCCCATGTAGATTAGATCCATGTATGCCTCTCTTAGGGTCCTCTTTGTTGTCTAGGTTTTCTGAGATTGTGAATTATAGGCTGGTTTTTCTTTGCTTTATGTTTAAAAGGCACTTATGAATGAGAACATATGATATTTGTCTTTGGGATATGGGTTACCTCACTCAATGTGATGTTTTCTAGATCCATCCATTTGCCCACAAGTTTCAAGATGTCGTTATATTTTCTGCTGTGTAGTACTCCATTGTATAAATGTACCATATTTTCCTTATTCATTCTTCAGTAGAGGGGCATTTAGATTGTTCCAGGTTCTGACTATAACAAATAGTATTGCTATGAACATAGTTGAGCACATGTGCTTGTGGCACTATTGAGCACCCTTTGAATATATACCCAAAAGTAGTATTACTGGGTCTTGAGGTAGGTTGTTATCTAATTTTCCTAGAAATCACTATACTAATATCTGAAGGGGATGTACCAGTTGCACTCCCACCAGCAATGCAGGAGTGTTCCCTTTTCCCCACAACCTCTCCAGCATCAGGTGTCATCAGTGTTCTTGATCTTGGCCATTCTTACAGGCATAAGATGGAATCTCATCTCAGAGATGTTTTGATTTGCATTTCTCTGATGACTAAGGATGTTGAGCATTTCCTTAACTGTTGTTCAGCCATTTTAGATGCCTCTGCTGAGAGTTCTCTGTTTAAGTCTGTACCCCATTTTTATTGGATTATTTTTTCTCTTGATGATCAATTTCTTGAGTTCTTTGTATATTTTGGAGATCAACCCTCTGTTCAATGTGGGATTGGTGAAAATCTTTTCCCTTTCTGTAGGCTGTCATTTTGTCTTGTTGACTGAGACCTTTGCTTTACAGAAGCTTCTCATTTCCAGGAGGTCCCATATATTAATTGTTTCTCTCAGTGTCTGTGCTACTGGGTTTATATTTAGGAAGTGATCTTTTGTGCCAATGTGTTCAAGTGTACTTCCCACTTTCTTCTATGAGGGTCAGTGTGACTGGTTTTAAGTTGAGGTCTTTGATCCATCTGGATTTGAGTTTTGTGCATAGCAATAGATATGGTTCTATTTTTATTCTTCTGCATGTTGATATCCAGTTATGCCATCACCATATGTTGAATATGTTTTCTTTCTCCATTTTATATTTTTTGCTTCTTTGTCAAAAATCAGGTGTTTGTAGGTTTGTGGGTCTTCAATTCAGTTCCATTGGTCCTCCTGTCTGTTTTTATGCCAATACCAGGTTGTTTTCAGTACTGTAGCTCTGTAATAGTTTGAAGTCAGGGATTGGGATGCCTCCAGAAGTTCCTTTATTGTACAGGATTGTTTTGGCTATCCTGTTTTGCTATAGGAAGTCTTACAACTTGTGGTTACCCACCTACTGGGGCGTGGCCTCTTTGTCTGCCCTCTTTTCCAGCCACTCTTTCCAGTTGCTGGACTCGCTCTCTGTTCTCCATTCAAGCAGAGGATTTTGATTTGTGAGTTTACTTACCTCTAAATAACCAACCATCTATTTCTCAATTCTGAGCTAGTGTGGGATTTCTTTTAAGCATCCTTCCACACTGGTTGGTTTTTGTTTGTTGGTTTGTTTTTGTTTTTCTATATGAAGTTGAATGCTGTTCTTTTGAGGTCTGTGGAGAATTTTGCTGGAGTATTGATGGGAATTGCATTGAATCTGTAGACTGCTTTTGGTAAGATTGCCATTTTTACTATGTTAATTCTACCTACCCAAGAGCATGGAAGATCGTTCCACATTCCAGGGTCTTCCTCAATTTCTTTCTCCAAAAATTTAAAGTTCTTGTCATAAAGGTCTTCCACTTGTTTGGTTGGAGTTACTCCAAGTTATTTTATGTTATTTGTGGCTATTGGGAAGAGTGATATTTCTCTGATTTCTTTCTCAGCCCATTTATCATCTGTGTAAAAGGAGGGTTACTGATTTTTTGAATTAATCTTGTATCCTGCTACATTACTTAAGGTGTTTGAGTTGTAGAAGTTCCTTGGTAGAACTTTTGGGGCCGCTTATGTAAACTATCATATCATCAGAAAACAGTGAGAGTTTGACTTCTTCTTTTCTGATTTGTATCCCCTTGATCTCCTTTCATTGTCTTACTGCTCTAGCTAGAACCATAGGTACCATATTGAAAAGATATGGAGAGAGTGGACAGCCTTGTCTTGTTCTTGCTTTTAGTGTGATCGCTGTGAGTTTCTCTCCATTTAGTTTGATGTTGGCTGTTGGCTTGCAGCATCAGTACTTCCTAAGGCTCCCCAGAAGATACCAGTGAGTAGCAGAAACATGAACGGAGTCTAGGATTGTGTTCATCCAACTATTTGCTTCTTCACCAAACAATTTGTATTCTAAATTTCCAACATATTATCGATCAAAGGTGTGGGGAAATCAATAAAAGTTAACATTTGAAAACACTACAATGAACTGAATGGCCATGGTGCTGTAATAGCGTGAAGGGTTGAGTTGGTGTACTGATTTTCAGTATTTCAGTTTCTATCCTCATCCTGGATTGGTAGCAGCTGGAAGCCAGGAATAGTCCACAGGTCACTGGCTAAATTCCCTTCTCCAGTTACAGCAGGTTTTCTACGTCTTCTCCTCAGTCATTTTGTAGACTCAGAAGGATCAGGGTTGGGTCTGTACATACTCTCTGTCCTTCCCTTACACATTACCCTCCCGTAGATGTATTCCCTAGCTCTCAGATGATGTGATGAAAATCGCTGTAGATAACTGACTCTTGTCTTCATTTGAGAGTTCCCATGTACTATTTGTCTTTCATCACTTACAATGTGGCTTAGGTCTCTTTTTCTGAGAGGAACACAAATCAGGGAGAAAGCAGACAAGCTCTGTGCCTTTGTACTTTGTAAATTTCTTTTTGCATTTGTTTATGTACATATGTGTGGACCTGTGCATGTTTGTGCTGCTACCTGTGGGGACCAGAAGAGGGTGTTGGATCTCCGGGGCCTGGTGCTATAGGCAACTATAAGCCACCTGATGTAGATGCTAGGAATTGAACTCAGGTCATTTGCAAAAAGCAACAAGCACTCTTAAGTAAGGAGCCATCATCCCCATCACCACCCAGAATAGTTTTTGACTACAGAAGTCTTACTATGACCTCGTATATCTTTATGGGGGTCTAACCTGTAAGGTGGGCATATGCCATTGGGTGTCAGGGATATAACTTGGCTTTAGAGCAGACTGCCTGTTCCCAAATCTGTTCTCCACTAGAGGGACCTGAAGTCAACATGGTGGACTTCACACCTTTCTTTCTTTCTTTTTTTTTTTTTGTTTATTTTTTTTAGTTGTTGAAAATAAAAATTTCTGCCTCCTCCCCATTTCCCATTTTCCTCCCCCTCCTCCCACTCATCACTCCCTTCCCCCACTCCCCTTCCCCTCTCCCCCTCCCCCCACTCCATTCCACCTCCCTCTCAAGAATGAAGAGCAGTCCAGATTCCCTGCCCTGCGGGAAGTCCGAGGTCCTTCCACTTCTATCCAAGTCCAGGAAGGTGAGCATCCAAACAGGCTAGGCTCCCACAAAGCCAGTTCATGTATTAGGATGGAAACCTAGTGCCATTGTTCTTGGCTTCTCATCAGCTTTCATTGTCCTCCACGTTCAGAAAATCCGGTTTCATCCCATGCTTATTCAGTCCCAGTCCCGCTGGCCTTGGTGAGCTCCCAATAGATCAGTACCACTGTCACAGTGGGTGGGTGCACCCCTTGTGGTCCAATGGCTTAGGTCTTCCTCTATCTGAAGGGCTGAAGAAAGAATCCAGATTTCTACTTTGTCTTTGACAGAATACAATGCACATCTCTGGTACAATCTTATTCTAGTACCTAAGTCCAAATTCAGCTTAAAGCTGAATCTTTAAAAGATTTTGATTATAAAATTAAGAGAATTAAAGAGACTGCCTTAAGAAAAGTCCCTGATGGAGATCAGCTATGACTCAGATCCACTCCACTCCAGCCTCTCTTGTCTTTCTCCCTGTGGCTCTGCCTTCCTGGTATTTTTAAGTGACATTGAATTTTGTTTTCTTCCTAACAATATCCAGACAATCCCAACTTGTTGAACTGTTTCAAGGGCAATCTGACCTTATTCTCTGAGTATTTAGCCAGGAAATAACAGCCTTCTCTGTTATCCTGGAGCTAACAGATTCCGCACTAATGCCACAGGATTGTCCGTGGTAGCTCCATTACCCTCCCATCTGCCTCAGGAAGAGGAAGCTCTGGAACAAGACTGAACAATATTCCATCCATGTTCTGGCAGGAAATAGATAAACCCTCAAATTGGTTGTTTAGAGGGGGGATAGCAGAGGTAGGGAACACCAAAAAATTTAGGTACTGGATCATGAGAGTTCAGGGAGAGGGAACACTTCATCACGCATGTCTGTGTGGAAAAGGCTGCCTGACAGGACCTATATGGAGGAGGCAGGTCATCTACATCCTTCCACAAGTTCATGACATAACCTTGCTTATTTGTACTTGATCTAGTGCCTTCCCAGTAATCCCAGTAATAGCACTCACTCCTTTCTTTCCCATTACCCTCAGATGGGTGCTTTCCATGGCCAAACATAGAAATCACAGATTAAGGGGTCTCCTAGTGGGAGCTTCAACTGTTCTGCATCTAAGGCGAAAAGAGGGTAGGATTGACTGGGGATTGGATCTGTGGAGGTAAATACAACATCTCTGACACTCTAACAAGAGAAATTTCTTTTTAGATTTACCTGTTTTAACTCTAACAATTTTCAGAATGCTTTTTTTATTGGCGAAACTAAATTTTTTATTTGTTATAAACTAGATTATATGGTGTGTGAAAATGTAAAAGTAACACACAATGTTTTTTAAATAAACATCATAGATGAGCTATCAGCCATGCTATTTTCTATTTGATTTATGACCTTTTAAGCTTGGCTATTTTTTCCATCATTTTTCATATTCTCAACATCAACAGAATCTAGCTCAGCAATTCTGTTTAAAAGAGAGAGACAAAAACACAGAGACAGAGAGATATGGAGAAATAATTTAATATATAAATTATCTATAGTGAAGGATTTGCTTCAGCTGGGAAATTGATTATATTTTTTTCAGAACCTGATGAGAAAAAGCAATAGCTTAGTGTTAGAAGATACTAAAAAGCCCAATATCCATCAGACAAAAGTTTATAAGCGTTTAGCTGAAGGTTTGTGCCAGTTTTCAACTAGTTGGTTGAAATAGGCACCAAGCTTTCTGAATAATGAAAATATCTTGTACCATGTAGTAGCTCACTGTTAATAACCCCAGCTCAGCTCATGGGTCTATAATCCCACGCCGGATCTGAGCATTCAATACTTGTCACCGTTTGCACTTGACCATGGCTCTCCATCCTGATGTTTGACCTTGAGGAAGTGCAAATTTTGAGAGTCAGAACAAGCAGACTACTGGGTTCCAGTTCTGTTCTATGTGAGACAAACAGAGGTCTGGTTCTAAACTTGTTCTGCTGAAGTTCAAGATACCACTTATTTGTATTTCATCTAGAACCTTCCAAACCTTGATGCCAATGAGTGGATCTGGGTCTTCCTGGCCTGTGGCCTCCAGTTCTGTGGTAGCTTCCTGCCTTTGTCCTTGAGCCTGGAAATTGCTCTTCATCCCTGATCCAGATCTTCCTAGGGACCAGACACCTGTGAACAGTTCTCATCTCCTTTGCCCGATCTCCACAACTGCCGAATTTTCCAGACATATCTGATTCTAACCTTTTATAATTAGCTGTCATCATCTGCAGCTCAAATATCCCTGCCATTCATGGTGGACGGACTGCTATTAGTTGCTAACTTATCTTTGATATAATTTTAAATTCTTGTAATAAATGTGATTTCTACACTGTGGATGAGGCCCTGTAGAACAAGGTACTTTTCATTGTTTTTTTAAACCAAGTTACATCTAGTGCCCGAGTTAGCTTTCATTTTTAAAATATTGGTACAATTAGAAGAAAATTAAGTATTGGATTCAGTGAGTAACCTTTATCTACAGATTTACTCATGGATTGCTATGCATTGTTCTGAGACTCTACAGAGGGTGCTTCACTTCCTCAGCGGGGCCCCTCATCCTCAAAAGATGAATAACCTCGGGGATAGAACCCATAACCAGCTCTGTTCAGGCTCAAAATAGCCTCCTAAGGATAGGCCCCATAACCAGCTCTGTTGAAAACATTTGTTCTTTCAGGATGTTTGGTATTCTTAAAAGCACATTAAAAATCAATCAATATTAAATGACATTTTGGTGATACTCAGTCATGAGCATGGGGTTTCTGTTTAGGGATCAATGAGGGTGAAATCTAATGGTTAGCCTCCAGCCTCCCGCAATAAACAGAGATGAGAGGGACTGAGACTCAGAGAGCCTGGACCCTGGAGGTCAGCCCGTAGCACATTTCCTAGAAGTTATCTTTGCATGTTTCTGCCACTCTGGCCTACATTCTGAAACCCTCTCTAGAAAACCTGATTTTCTGATAGCGAAAGTTTTGTTCATTTTACGTGTAACAAAGCTTATTGTTCTATTTTTAGCTTCTTTGGTATAGTCTCTGAGGTAAATTTTATCTTTTAGAACTCCAAACTGCATGCTCTCTTTTTGAGAGTGTGGATATTGATTCATGCTGTGTGTCTGAGGGCACAGTGCCTAGCTTAGAGATAATGGTCCATCACGTAGTCAGTGAATTACTGGTTATTCTTTGTTTGGAAATTCAATCTAGTAGAATGGCCATAAAGAGCATTTATTTTAGAGCAGCAAACTCCTGGGTTTGGGTTTGGGCTCTCCGGTCTAGCTTTGTGCCTTTAAAATTGGTACTATCAAAGGATCTTTCCATATTGGATTTTGTTAGAATCAAATCAACAAATATGTACACAAATAAAAACAGCATGGTTGAAGGTGGCCCTGCTAGTGTCCAGGCAGGGAAGTGAACCACTGGAACAGATGTGGGGAGTCTGATACCAGGTGATTCACCGTCAGTGTACTCAAAACACAGTTCGATTTGATTCCGGGCAGCAATCACTGCCATTCCAAGTGTTCTATATGTTGTGGCAGCATTGGCAAGGGAGCAATGCTTTCACTGCCTCCACCACACACCCATCCGTACCTGAGGCAGGTGAAAGAGTTGGCCTTGAGTGCCTAAAAGAAGGAGAGCTGTCCCTGTCGCTCATCAATGGCAGCACTTGGGAGAGGGACCCCTGCACCTCACCTTGGAAACACAATGGTGCTGGCTCTGACTGTGTAGATGTGGGAAAACCGACCCTGAGTTTGGGAAAGCCTGAGAACTGGCCCCGCCCTTTGCTCATAGCTGCAAATGCTGAACCAGCAGGACAGTGCTAGAGAGCCCACCCTGGTGGGGAAGATTGGGGAGACCTGGAGAGCTGCAACTACCCAGGCCCAGAACCAGGGTTATGTGTTGGCACACCCCAACATCCAGCCCATCTGTGAGCATGTGGGGGAGGGGTCAGTCCTATGGACCCAGGGTTTCAGGATCTCCAAGCCACAGAACAGCAATGG
This sequence comes from Microtus ochrogaster, assembly GCF_000317375.1. NCBI lineage: Eukaryota > Metazoa > Chordata > Mammalia > Rodentia > Cricetidae > Microtus > Microtus ochrogaster. Next base: position 395,355 of record NC_022019.1, read on the forward strand.
GATGTCCAGGAAGAATCCTAGCAAGGGCCCAGTGTCAGTGGTGCCGCAGAGACCAGGAGCCTTGACCAGTCCAGTGATTCTTTGTGCTGAACGCCTGCAGGCAAAAATATATGGATAAATAGGTTTACGTCGTGACACACTGTGTCACACTGCAGCTTCCATGATGAGATACTCCCCTTCTTCCTTTGCTACCTTTTTTCTCTTAAGTTTTATCTTGTTTTCTTGGGGGAGGGGAACAGGTGGGATCAGAAGGCATGATGTGGAAGATACAAAGAATAAATACATACATGCATACATACATACATGCATGCATACAATGTTAAAAGAGAGATAGAGGTAGCTGTTAAGATGGGTGCAGTGTTTCCATGATGGTCTCATTAGTATCTTGTTAGCTCTTACCTGGACTGCATATAGGAGACTAAAGTGTGCACTTGTGTGGTTTTCTAGGTCTTTGGTAAGAAGGCATTGGAAAAAGGTGAGATATTGGGTATTCAATTCCTGAGCTCTGTCTGTGTCAGGCTCCTCTGAAACATTCTCAGTGATTCTTGTACCTGGGCTTCAATTTCCACCTCTGGGGCAGGACCCTAAGCACGTGCATTTTCCAAAGCCCAGCAGATGATTCTGGTATTCAGGTTGGGCCAATACTTACTGCCACAATGGCTGTGGAATGCAAGTCACGCACAAGACCTGAAGACAGATCGAGGTTTTCTAATGTTTGATCTATTTTGACACCAAGTACAGAAAAATCTTGGTGGATTAGTTTCCTTGGCTCAAAAGTCCAGGATTCATTTTTAGATCATTCACTGTACGCTGTACAGCAGCTACACTGCAAGCCTTGGGAGGCAGAAGCCATTTCTCTCTTTGGCATGTGGACATTCCTAGAAAGACCTTACACAAACAGCTTCTCTAAGATCCCTTCTTTGAGAGTTCGGCTGCAGCTTCCTTAGTGGTATTCTGTGGTCCTAAGTGTTCTCGAAGCAGCTGCTTTCGTCTGTGTGGCTTCATCCCTGGCATCCTCAGACGTGATCTCTAGCTAGTGTGGCACCCCATGCTGGGAATCTCAGCAGCTGGGAAGTTGAGGTAGGAACATCATGAGTTTGAGGTTTGAGACCGACCTGAATTACATAAAGAGTCCTTGTGTTGAAAAAGAGTTAGCTCACAGACTAGGTGTAGTGGCGATCACCTTTAATCCCAGCACGTGGGAGTCAGAGGCAGGCTGATGTATTTGAGTTCGTGGCCAACCTGATCTACATAGCAAGTTCCAGGCCAGCCAGAGCTACAAAGTGAGACCCTGCCTGAAATTTTAAAAAATGATCTCCACCTATTTTTCTGTTCCTTAATTTCTCCTTTTCCCACCTCCATTTTCTATTTCAGCCTCTTGGATTTATTGACTAATTCTGACATTTTCCTGCCTTGCACTGAACACATATTCTGTTTCTGTGTCATTTCCATGCCTTCTCCCCTGGCCTATGAATGTAAGATGATCGTTCTTTTAAAACCACCCTTGGGGCTGCATTTATTTTGGTGCTTGATCATGTGTTGCACAGGCCTGTTATGTTCTGTTGTGAGACTGAACTGCCAAGATTTTTATAGTTTAACTTTCTTTAAGCATGGCTTACAAGACAGACTGAATTTAAACAAACACTGGACCTTGAAGGCAGAGGCAACGTTAAATTGTATTTCATGTAGCAAGAGCTCAATAACATAGTGTTGATTTGGGGGGAAATATATTGGTTTGACTCTAATTTCTTTCAAAACCTTTAGGCACTTGTGCCTTTGGCTTTGACAAGAAGATTGTTTAAACACTTAAAATATTTGGGAAACAAGCCACGTTTGGGGGATTCTGATGTTTCTTTCTTGCCTGCCTGGTAAATGCCTCTCACTCCTGGGACTTTGATCCTGCGCTCCTCATCTTCTCACAATCTCCCTAGGAAGAGTGAGTTAGTCTTCTGCCCAAGCTCCCAGGCCCAAGCTCTCTTAGGGAATTTGCCTGCTCCCCCACCCCCATCATTCACTTATCCATCCCACTAGGCTGTGCACGGATGAGCACACAAAAGTTTCCCTGAGTCACCTGGATACCCCAGGCATTTGTATACAACAAAGTCAACTCTAGCTAGTTCAAGCAAAAATAGAGCTTAGATCCAAAGAGATGGTCAGTGGTTAAGAGGACTTCCTGGTCTTGAGGAGATCCCGAATTTGGTTCCCATCACATATGTGGGGTGGTTAACAACCACCTTTAACTCCAGCTCCAGGGAACTGGACACTCTTATGATCATGTGGGCTCTTGTTCTCAAATCCATATACCCACAGACATAAATAAAAATGTTTTAAATGAATTTACTGAAAGATGTATAGATGTGTAGATCTCATGCGGATTTGGCCCAGAGAACATATATATGCTAAGCCACTCTGAAACCCCAAGGAAGGTTTGAGATGTAATGTTCCTAGGTAACTGGGAAAGATGGGGAAGTCAATGGGTAAAATATGGCAGTTGCATTAAACCAGTCTCCATAAGTGATTCTGTGACTGATATGTCTGAAAGGCAGCCATGAGAAGAGGTCACCCAATGATGAGGTCTCTGAAAGAATACCACAAAGCAAATCTGAAGGAATAAATGAGAGTCTGTGCTAGTGTCACCACTGTGGCCAAAACACCCAACAGAACCAACTTTGGGCAAGAAAGAGTTCTTTCCGTTCATCCTTTCAAAAGGTTCAGCTCACGTCATCTGATTCCTGTGTCCTCAGGAAGGCTATCATGTGGGCTCTAGCATCTGGACAATCCAGAAGCAGAGAGTAAGACACAAGGAAACCCTACCTAAGTCCAACTCCCTATGACCCATATCCAGCAGCTAGGCCTAGCTCCCAAGGTTTTCATAACCTTCTAAAATGGTACACCAATTGGAACCAAATGTTCAACACATGACCACATGTAAAGGAATAGGTCAAATTCAGACTGTATCAGGGAGGTTTGAAAATAACAAAATAGAGACAGTAGAGATTTCCTCTGTGAAAGAAGTGTTATGGGAGTGTTTGAATGTCTGGGTGGGAGACTGGCAGTAAGAAGTAATCTACAAAATGTGATACTATGACCTCATCGAAAGCTTGGAATTTACTCAGACAAAGGTACTCATGAGGACCTGAAGCTTGGCATTGAAATTCTTCCTGGGGGAAGTTGTCTTGGAGAGGTAGAGATAGCTGTAAAATTCAAGAAATGATGTTTTGGGTGGTCAGAGAGATGTTTCGGTGGTTAAGAAAATTTGCTGCTCTTGCAGGGGACTTGACTATACTTCCCAGCATCAAGATGTCAGCTCACAACTGCCTGTAACTCCAGTTCCAAGGGAACTGCCCCTTCTTCTAGCTTTTGGGGAGGTTCCTGCAAGCACATGGTGCACATACACACATGCACGCACACACACATGCGCACACGCACACACATGCACTCACACAAATAAATTTTAAAAAAGAAATGAGGCATGGGATATGAAGGCCAACCATATGTAGCATCAGAAATCTTAGTGATTGACATGTTTGATTTGGCTTATTTGATATTCTAGGTGCTGTCTCCAAATTTCCCCCCTTATATCCACTTGTGTCCCTTCCTTCTATAAAACTGTGGTATCAGCCAAATTCAATAACACCCCCAGAGAAGTCTATTCTTGGTCAAGAGTGTACAAATACTAAAAGACCTCTTCTATCAGGACCAAGCAAGCTCTCAGGCAATAATGGATTGACGAGATCATCTCAGACATAGTAAGGGGTTTTCCATTCCTCTTTCACGCCTCCATCGTATCTTCCTTCTGCATGGAATACTTTTGCAAAATTGTGAATACTTTCAAACCAGAATTCCCAGATGATTTCTTATTCCTGGTAGCAGAATCTTCAAAAGTGAAAGAACAATATTCTTGGGTAAATGTATGATTTAGGCAGTATTAAAACATGGAATTAAATACTAAATGAGAAATGGATTCCTTTAAAAGCAATCTTTTAATTTTCCTGCTGTTGACAATCAGGAATTACAAATCCACAACAGTACACACAACACCTGGTAATCTCTATTTTTAAGGAGAACAGATTTCAAGGCAAATGTTTCCTCAAAATAAGTATATTATGCTAATATTTTCTCTTAAAAGCTTATGACAAATTCATTCAGTTTTCATAATGGCATTGACATAGAACTTTAATGTGCTGAGCCAGAGATGATCTTTAAAAACTTCAGTTAACTTCCTTAGGTGTGGTGATTGTATTATGGATGTATTAAGAAAAAGTTGTTATCCTTTATATACGTACAAGTGAAAATATGGACTGTCTGTGGTCTGCCTAGTGGAGGGATGCATGTGTATATGCAGGAGAAGGCTGGTGGTATTGAAGGGGATACAGACAAAGTGACTTTGGGGTTTGGTTGACATTTGTTTGCTGTGTATGTGTTTACTATAATGTGCTGATTTTTTGTTTTAACAAAACAACTAAATCAAAACAATGTTTAGAGATAAAGTATTTGTCTCTTGATTTGAAGGCTTTAGTTTGTTACTGGCCATCCCTGTCCCGTGTGTGTGTGTGTGTGTGTGTGTGTGTGTGTGTGTGTGTGTGTATAAGGCACATGCATGTGCATTATGTGTGTGTGTATATGAGTATGTGTATGTGTGTGCATGTCTGTGTACGGGTGCATGTATGTGCGTGCATGTATGTATGCATGTGCATGTATATGTATGTATGCATGCATGTGTGTAGATATGTAAACGTGTATAGGTGTGTACATGTGTGTGCATGTGTGTATGTGTATGTGTATGCATGTGCATGTATGTGTGTGCATGCATGTGTGTAGGTATGTATAGTTGTATATTGTGTACATGTGTGTGTGTGCATGTGTGTGTATGTGCATGCATGTGTGTGCATGTACACATGTGTGTGTGTGGTAGTGCAGACATAGCATGAGTGAAAGATGTTGTTTATCCATAGCAGGAAAGAGTAAAGAGGAGAAACTGAGGCTCCACAGTTGCCCTGGAAGGCATACTCCAAGTAACCCAAAACTTTATTTTACGTCATTTTAAAATAATTAGCACCCCAAGTTGAGGTCTAAGTCTTTGATACACAGGTTTGGTGCAATATTTTAGATACAGACAACAACATAGACCAATTTTTCTATGGTATATATTACAGACTATCTATAATAAAATGTCTAAGAGTTAAAATAAAACTTTGATGTTAAATAAATTAACATGGAAAAATAAGTTAATTTGTGAAAAAGTAATCAAGAAGATAAGAATATCATAAATAGTACATGAATAGTTGTAATTCAAATTATTGACTTGTAAGGCACTGGCCTGCTAGAAGTCCAAGAGTTTCACTCTGTGCTTAAAGATTCATTCTGCTTGAACCTTTTCTGGCCTTCTTTCTGGCGACCTTGGACCGCACCCAGGTGTGTCAGCAGTAACCTCAATGTGCCTGGTGCTCACGCATCTGCTTGTTGATGTGGACAGTTCTATTTTGTAGACTCCCTCCTAACACGTTCTCTTAGAACGTTTGTCTTTGCTCTCTATCTCTCAGTTTAAACAACACACAAGAAATGAAGGAAAAGAAAGATGCATTCTGTGACACTCACTGGATTGTGATAATTACTTAGAGCTGGCGACTTGGTGTGGGCATCAGATGGAGTCAGGACACTGGTGTGGTTTTAGTGGTAGAATGATGGAGCCTTAGGGTGGGGGACTACAAGAGGCAATGTCCTTAAGTAAACAGTCACACAGGAGGTTTCAGTCATGCTGAATTTAGGTTATTCCCCGAGACTCCAAGATATTGGAAATAGCAGAAAGTGGGAAGAGGTCACGCCTCTTGAGCCAATGTTTGAGTCATTAGTAGCTAATTATAGGATAGATATGCTGCAGAATATTGTTGCTCCTCTTGCCCTTTCTTGTCAGTCACTTTAAAATATTATTCTGCTGACAGACAATGAGGCAGAGTGAGAGAAGGAAGAGGGTGTGAAATGCAAATCAGTTCTTTTCAGGAGTGTTGAGAAAGGCTTGGGGTGGGAAAGTTAGAAATGTTAGTTTCTAGAAAGTTCTGCATCAGGACTGAAGTCTGATCCTGCTCCCCATCCACTCTGTTGTGATTTCAGGTAGTTAAGAGGTAGCTGTTGGTTGTATGGCTGCACCATGGTGTTGCAGGGAGAGGAGCCGCTTGTTTGTCCCAGCTGCCCGGCTAGCTTACACCCGAAATAACCACACAGAAACTGTATTAATTAAATTACTGCTTGGCCCATTAGCTCTAGTTTCTTATTGTCTAATTCTTACATCTTAATTTAACCCATTTCTATTAATCTGTATATTGCCACGTGGCTATGGCTTACCAGCAAGATTCTAACTAGCATCCATCTCAGGTGGAGGATCCATGGCTCTCTCTCTTTGCCCTTTTTCTTCTCAGCATTCAGTTCTGTTTTCCCCCGCCCACCTACGTTCTGCCCTATCAAAAGTCCAAGGCAGTTTCTTTATTCATTAACCAATGAAAGCAACAAGTAAACACACATACACCACCATGGCTCCTACAGAGTCTAACTGGACATATTTCACAAGATCCACCTGGACACTGTGACATTTCGAGTAATCTGATCTCTAATAAGGAGGAATACTCTGATGATAACTGAGGGGAGGAGAGATGGCCTCCTTCCCCCAGGCATGTGTCTTTTCACAGACACACTCACTGGCATCAGCTCTGTTTTCAAGTTTCCTGGCAAAAAGACATTTGTGTATTGGTCTTCTAGCTCGTTAGCTGCTCCACGTTGGGTCCCGCTGTGAGGCAGCTCTCTGTACTGGTTTGCCAGATGAAGAGGATTTGAGCTAATTTTAGTTGGAGTAAATATGCTACATTTTTTCACAGTATTGGGACTTTCCATTAATAGAAGGATGGTTTTGTTATGTCACCATTTTTTCTAACATCCATCCCAACGTCTTCCCTCCCTTCCCTGGCAGCAGAGATGAAGGGCCAGTTCCACTGAGGTGTTTTGCCGTGGCTCTCATTTCAAATGTAGGCACAAAGCATGTTTTCCTCTGCGTTTAAAACTGCGTGTTTGCCACTCCTGACCTCCCAGCAAGTATAGCATTTTTCACTACCTGCTCTCTGTAACTAATGATATTTTTATAGCTCTCTGCTAGGACGTGTATAAAGAGAATGGGTGTGTGGGATGAAAGGGAAATCATGTACATGTTGGTGTACTGTGGCTCTTTGGGAAGACGAAACATTTTGTAGTCATTTCTGTTGAGTCAAATCTTACTTGTCTATTCCCTTGACCAACTCAATCCTTTTGGTGTTAAAACTTATATGCTGAAGGTTTTTAAAACTATTGTATGTTTCACACACCATATTAAGTACCTGGTGCAGAAAATGGCGATGAATCCCTTGGACCTGGAGTTAAAGATGCTTGTGAGCCACCATGTGGGTGCTGGGAGTCAAACCTAGGTCTTTTGGAAGAACAGCCAATATTCTGGACCATTGAACCAACTTTCTAACCTTGTGTGCTGAAGTTCTAAGACATTCTCAGTCACTTGTTTTATGAGAAACTAGAGCTTATAATGCCAAGTTGTTCTCAGGCAAAGTTTGGCGTCTGTCTCTGGTGTTCTTTTATTTAATAAGAAATATCATTTTTTATGTAATGTTCATATTTTATGTTTAATTCAGCATAAGGTCTTACAAACAGATTCAAATTTATCTTAACACATTAAGAGAGAGTAAACAAAGGATTTTTAAGGTTAAATTAAGCACTTTTCAAATGGAGGCTGTTGCTGTGGTCCCTGCTTTTTCCTTAATGTACACTTTCTTATAATTTGGTGTGGAGTTTATGTTCATAAAGGTAACTTGTAAATATCTGAAGAGATAAAAGATACATCAGAGTTGCCCATGGAATTTCTGTGGCATATTTAAATACACACAACAGCTATCCTACAGAGCAAACAGTATTTTCCCAATTGGAAAGCTGACAAGAGGCTAACTGTGGGTACAGTTGATGTCTGTTCTCAATATTCATTTAACATGGTTTGCTGCTCCAAGATAACCCCTGATAGTGTGGGAAGATTTATAGCGCTTAGTTTAGGAAAAGATTTCTCACTCTTTGGAATGCTTTTGAGTCACATGGGGGTAAACTTTTCACAACAAAGATCTGCCAAGTCAGAAACTCCAGAGCTCTTGGTGGTCATTTGGGATGAAGCCCAGGCATCTGCTTTGCTTTATAGGCATCACATGGGCCATGTTTACAGCATCCTGGTACCTGGGCTCCATCAAAAACACTAGTCAGAGCCCCTGGACACCAAGTCTGAAAACTCTGTCTCGATAGCCACAAACAAAAGGAAAGCACCAGGCTTCTGAAGTAGCGGTGGTCAACTGCAGATGTCATTCACTACCACAGGACATGCAGAGCTAGGCATGAGCCTAAACGCTCATCAGCATCTACGAGTAGACTTCAGAATTCTGTCTCCAGTGAAACTGCCTTGAAATTAAACTATGATGATGGTCATGACCATGCCAGCAAGTGGCCATGAGCTTCCTATCAGTTGTGTTTTTATTAGCTCTAAGCAGGTGACCTTTGTGCTGCTGCTGATTACTTAATTAGCATTGTTCAGGGAGCACCTGCTTTGATCTTCTTACAATGTTTGTCATTAGCTAAATGAGCAAATTCTCTAGCACCTATAAGAACTTGGAACAGGTAAAAAATGCCTTAGGTCTTTATGAAACACTTTTCTGAAGAGTAAAGATTCTATGAAATGTACAAATTTCTGTTCTGTGAATATAGTTATACAAAGAAATTATATTGCTAAATTTCAGCTTCACAGAACTGTCTTTTTATGGTTGCAACAACAGGTTTATTGGTGTCAGAGTTGTGCAAGGAATTTAGGTTTCCCATCCCATCCCATCTTACCCTATCTCACCACATCCCATCCCACCTCACCTTACCCCATCCCATCTCATCCCTTCCCAGCCCATCTCATCCCATTCCATCTGAAGGACTAATGAAAACTAAATCACAGTTGCTAAAATTGTTGTGCCGAGGCTTTGGTTGTAGTCTTTTGAATTGTTCATTTGGTTGTAGTCTTTTGAATTGTTCATTTGGTTGTAGCCTTTTGAACTGTACATTTGGTTGTAGTCTTTTGAATTGTTCATTTGGTTGTAGTCTTTTGAACTGTTCATTAGGTTGTAGTCTTTGAATTCATTTTTAACCTTGAGTAAGCTGCTTAAAGACTCCAGATCTTGTTTTCTTAGAGTATCTAAAAGGAGAATCTAGGTTAGATAGATCCTTGAAGTTACTCCACTGCAAGTTCATGTTCCGAGTCTGCAGAGAATGAACAAGGCCATGTGCAAAGGGTGGGTGGGGACATGGGCTTCTGAGCTTCCGAAAGGCTGGTGTTTCTGCCAACATGTCCTTCCAGCACTGCCCATCTCCCCAGTCTTGCCCTTGGTTGCTATGGTTTTCACATCTCCTGGCTTGAATAAGCTTGGATTTGCTAAATAATGTGTGTTAAAACCTCAGTGGCATTTCTGAGTCATTTGTGAGGGATTAAAGACAATTTTCCAAAGTTGTTTGCTGGCTCAGAGAGTTCCAGTGGGGGAAAAAAAGCACTTCTTAAGCCACAGATATACATTTATGATTAGGACACATTTAAATGAAACATTTATGACTACTTCGTACATTTCCCTGGAAAAAAAATAAATTCAGCCACAGTAGGGGTTTTCACTCAATTGCTGATCAGAACGCTTTCTTCTGCCAGGGAAATATAAAGATGCAGTTAATATATTTTGCGTTTTTCAAATTGGGCCCACAAATACACCCTGGCCTCTAGAGAAGAAAAAAGCACCAGGGTTTTCATTCCTGAAATTCATGACATAAGGAGGTATGATCACTTGCTGCTTGAGAATCCCACAGAAAACAGTAACACTCAGTGGGTTAATAATGACTGTAGTAGTTTGCAAAGCTGCCCTACTGCAAACCCTCTCATCTCTTACTGCCACCTGTACTGAAGAGCCACCTTCCCTCCTCCCCCACACCCCAGGTTCACTTGCTGTGCCCACCCTCCCTCCCAAGTGTGCTGAGAGGCTGTGCCTTATGACTAGATCTCCCAGCATCTTAGTCAGTTTGGAGTGCTGTCAATAAGACTCCCATAGACTGCATGCCTCAACATCTGTCTTGTATGTTTTGGAAGGGGGAAGTGTAAGATTAAGGAGTCAGAATCTTGATGCCTAGTGTTTCGTCTTCATGATGGAGAGGAGAGGGGAGGGGAGGGAAAGGAGGAAAAGGTGAGATAAGGGGAGATCTGTTCTCCTCCTCTTTGACCATAGCTACTAATCCTCATGGGACCTCTTCTTTTGAGACCTCACCTAAGTCAAATCACTTCCCCAAGGTCCCCTCAGCACCTTGGCTGCCACAACTAAAGCTGGTCTCACCACTAAGGTTTTTCCTACCATGATGGGTTGTACACTCAAACTATGAGCCAAAAAAAAAAAAAAAAAACCAACTTTCCTTTCCATCTACTGTTGCTGTGCTAACACACCATGACCAAAAAGCACCTTAGGTGGTAGTTGGTCAGGAGACATAAATGTCAGTGCTCTACTGACATTCCCTCTGTGACCCCATCCCATGGGGTGCTGGCGTCCATGTCAGACTGGGCCTTGCCTCCTCATTTAAACCTCCCTAGAAATGCCTGCACAGACCCAACGCCATTCCAGTGGAGGTAGTTCCTCAGCTGAGATCAACTCTTCCCAAGTGACAAGTTGTCCAAAAACAAGCAGGCGTATTTGCTTTACATTTCTTTCTGTCACATATCTTGCCAGAGCGATGAAGAAAGTAAGTAATAGCACCTCGCCAATCTGTGCAGTGAAGCCCTCCCCAGCCCAGTAACGCTTGTCCTGTCAAAATGAGAGTCACAATCAGCCACTAAGGGGTGGCACAAATATTCTGTCCACTGCCACCAAGTTCCCTTGTCCCACCTTTAGGAGTAAAGCTGAGTTTTAAAAGAAGAAATAGAGACCGGAGGAAAGTGAAGTTGGGGTGTTCACTTGTCCACCCCCCCCTAGGCTGTCAGGCATCTTACTGTCCTTGACCTCCTTAACCTCAAGGGATGGGGAAATGGTGGTTGTGTCCTCGGCTGTCCTCTGCCCCACCCCTGCTAGAACACATTCAGCTCCATGGGATTTTTGACTGATTTGCTGTGTAAAGAGTTGACTGTGAAGATCACTTAAGAACATCTCTGCAGATTGGAACTATGGCTCAGTGGTCAAGCACTTGCCTAGCATGAGCACGACCCAGGATGTTCCTCAGTACCACAAAGAAAACACAACCACACAAACACCAGAAGCTTACCTGCAAGGCACTCCCTGCGATTATACTCAGGGGTACTTAAATCCATTCCTGTGCTTATTAGGGGGTAAATGGATGCCAAAGTGTTTTGTCAAAAAAAAAAACAAAACAAAACATGAACTTCCCTGATTCAAAAATACATCTCCTCCATTTTCTTGTTTTATAAATAACAGTCATTGCATGGAGATGTGACAAAATGAACATTTTTCATTTTAATGGGATAATAAATTTCTACAAACTTGATGGAAAGAAATTTGACATTTTTAGTAAGAACTTCAAAACATTTGAATGCAAGTGAGTTTAAAAATGGCTCATTGCAGACCAAGAGAGATGGCTCAGTAGTTAAGTACACCGACTGCCCCTACGACCCCTGGCTTAACTAGGGGTGATGAGAGAACGAAGAAAAGACAGTAACACAGAGGAAAAACAAACTCACAGTCTGGGATCAGCTGGGCCACAGTCATTCTGATGGAGGGGCGCCAACTACCGCATAACCGTGAGGATCCAGAAATGAAACAAAATTGAAATTTATGCCCTGGCAATGCTGAAGCATGCATGGGCAGCCCTTATATGGCAGTTCTGTTATTGGGTTTCATGGTCTAAGTTGATGAGGACAACTGACCAGGTCTTTTCCTCATGAGGAATTTAGGTACGTGTATTATGTACAACATAGGGGGAGGGGTTAGCTAGTGTCCTAAGAGGTCTCTGTGTGGGAGCAGTCCCAGGCTAAAATCATCTAAGTAGAGGAAGTTGTGCTTGCTAGTTTTTGCACACATTGCCAACATTCACACTGGGACCGGAGAAAGGCTTTGCCAATTCCAAGCCTGACCCATATACAAAAGGTTTTGCCAATTTCCCATGGGTCTAGATGTTTTGGTCCTTGTCAATAACATTCACTAAAAGCTTCCCTAGCTCCTGATAGGATGCTCTTGCAGAGATCTCTGGTTCATTTCCCAGCACCATTTAGTGGCTCATAGCCACCTCCAATTCCAGTTCCAAGGGATCTGATGCCCTCTGCCATCCTGTGTGAGCACCAGGCAAGACATGCAGGCAAGACATCCATACACATAAAATAAAACTAAAAAAATTAAAAACTATTAATCCAATATTAATCTGATAATTCTCCTTCTAACAATTTATCCAAAAGATTATTACAATCACATAAGAATTTTACTTAATAAATTTCATAGTAATAAACATTTTTGAATACTCAGCAGTGTGGAAGTAGTTTCATAAATTAAACTATATTCATATAGGATACCGTACAGACATAAAAACTAAGTTTGCAAACAAAGCAATACTGAGTAACATAAAATCACAACACAAAATTGTTTATGTATGATGAACCAGAAAGTTCCATGTGGGGGGAAGGGAGTAGGAGAAGAGAAAAGGGTTAGAAACAGCAGAAGGAAACCTCTCCATTCCAGAGTCTTCCATGATTATCCAGTAGTATACAGACTATCAGTGACTCTGATTTTGTTATTTTCTATATTCAATAAATATATATTGCTGTAGATGAGAAAGCATTAAAAAATAACACCTTCAGGAAAATGGGATTGAAAATAAAAATGAGTTTAGCTCTATCCACCAATATTCATGTCAAACCCATTTTAAAGAACTGCCTTTTCTAACCTTCTCCCTTGCCAGCTGTATAGTGTTACCTGATGTGGGAATGATTTCTTATTAATAAAGAAACTGCCTAGGCCCATTTCATAGGCCAACCCTTAGGTAGGCGGAGAAAACAGAACGGGATGCTGGGAGAAAGAAGCTGAGTCAG
>NC_022019.1:408597-419549 GCF_000317375.1 Microtus ochrogaster
GCAGTGATTAAAAGAATACAGTTTCCGTGTAATTATTTCGGGGCATAAGCTAAGCTAGCCATGTGGGCGGCCCGGTGCTGGGGACGCAGCCCCGCCACTCTTATTTCAACAGTTACCTTTTCCTATTTTTCTTCTAAAGGTGAAGACAAAACAAAGTTACAATAACAAAAAAAAGTATCTTTGAATTTTCCACCTCCATTCAGCAATAGGACCTTAACATAGGTTTGAGGAAAGCAATGAGTAGCATGACAATATAACATAGGTTGTTTAAGGGTTCCCATGGCACTTCTTTGGCCAATAGCTTGATTAGATGTAACCAATTCCTGAAACTGGAGACCTCATTTGGTAGCAAGAGATGTCCAGTGGGAGCTCTGTCTCTCGCATCATTTCACGGTTTTTTGTAGATCTTCTTCACATATGCACACATCTTAGGAAGCTTCTCCTGCATTAGGTTTCCATATGAAACACTCAAATGGCCCTTAGTCTTAGCCACGCTTCCCTGCATTTTCTTCCTTACCTTCCTCGAGGTTCCCATTCCAGTTGCCCCACCTTGTCCATCCATAACCTTCTGTTCTAGTTTTCCATCCTAGGATGATCCATCCCTCTCCAAGTCCCTGACTCTGTATCTAATCTCTGTGGTTACATGGACTATAGAGTTCTTATCAAAACACCTAGCATCCACATGTAGTTGCCTAGGTTTTTAATCTAACTTGAGTTAAATCTTTTGAATTTAGACAAGTACAGGTCTAAATCTTCTGCTTCTTTTTCCCATCCTCCTCCTTGTTTTTGTTTTTGTTTTTTTTTTCTTCAAGTAACCAGTTTCCTAACACCATTCAGTAAAGAAACAATGCTTTCTCCCTTGTGGAGTCTGGGCATCCTGACTGAAAATCACTTGGCCAGATATGCAGAGGTTTATTTATGGTCTTTTTAGGCTGTCCCAAAGCTATGTTTATCTATCTTTATCTCTACTACACTCTCTTCATTACTGTTATTTTTGTAGTATGTTTTAAAATTGTTCCTATAATTTTTAAAAGGAAACTTTAGTGTTTCCTCAGATCTACCTCATATACTGATTTTATTTCTGAAAAGACAACCTAGAGAGTCTTTTCTACCCTCTCAAATTCTTTTTCCTTGTGAATTTTGAAAATATTCTTTAGTGTGGGGGTATGGAAATTAGTTTTACTCCTCATTCATGAATTTTGCATTCACTAAACCAAGCCTGATCCAATCTACTAGTTTACTATGTAGGGAGACAGACTGTGGAACTGTTGGCTTCCAATAAGATGAAGAGATCCCAAGGACAATTTTACAAGTAGTAAAATTTACAGTACCATGTCACTTTAGAAAGCAGAATCTGGAAGAGATGAGGCATAGTCGAAGTTCATTCATGTGGGAAAGGAGGGTGAAGGACGAAGGGTTTTAAATACCTGAACCTGAAGAGCCAGCGCAGGGAGCAACATCTAAATAGAAAACACGTGGAAAGGGGTGTGGCCAGAGGCTGCAGACAGATCTTGCCTTTTATTAAAATCTTCTAAGCACGGCTTGATCGCAAAGTAGCTACTGATGAGCTGAGAGGTCAGGTTGCCTTCTGGCTCAGTCTGAAGGGTACAAAACACCAAGCATCATAACGGCTTACATTCATCGGGAATGTGCTGTGTTGAGGCAGCAAGCCAAGCATGCGGGGGTCTGTCTTTTAATCCTCTCAATAATGCAGCCGTGCTTACTTTGGAGTTTCCATTTTATTGATGGGGAAAACAAAGCACAGAGAAAAGAAATAATGTGTCCGAGGTCCATAGTGAGCAAGTTTTGAGTTGAGTTCTGAATTCAGAGCTGTCTTCTGTGATGCTGCTGTGGTCCCAAGTTTGCGGCTCACCTCCATGGGTTGCAGGTCCTTGGGGTTACTGCTGCTGTGATGAAACACCTGGAACAAAGCAACCTGGGGAGGAAAGGGTTTGTTTTGTTTATGCCCCTCCATCACTTTCCATCATTGAAGAAAGTGAGGAAAGGAATTGGAAGGGGGCAGAAACCTCAAGGATGGAGTTGATGCACTGGGGAGAGCTGCTTACAGACTTGCTCCCTAGCGCTTGCTCAGTCTGCTTTCTTATGGAACCCAGGACCACCTGCCCAGGGATGGCCCCGCCCACAATAGTCTGGGCTCTTTCCCATCAATCACTAATTAAGAAAATGCTCTGCAAGCTTGCTTGCAGCTCCCTCTTACAATCTCCCACGGGCATTTTCTCAAAGAGGGTCCATCCTCTCTGATGATTCTGGCTTGTGTCACTCTGAGAGAAAACTAGCCAGCACACAGTGTGACCTTCCACAGCACCAAACATCTGCAATCAGCTTCCTGTAGCAAATATCACAACAGAATCTGTAAAGCAAATTTTATGTTTGGTCCACAAAAAAAAAGAGCAATATAAATAAATTATGCCTTTTCCGTTAGCCTGTTTTATAATTGCATCGATAGTTATCAGAACTGGAGAACTGTCAGTCTGTGCACAGTGAAGCTGTCCCCAAAAAGCCCGGTACTAGTCCTGGTCCTGCAAACTGAATCCAGAGGGATAATGAGAGTCTCTTTCCTGTCCCCAGAGGCACACATAAGGGAAGCTAACAGAAAGGAAATTCAGACTCCTTCACTCTCAAGGGCACCTTCCACAGTTCCAGGAACAGACCAGGAAATGGGGTTGTCCTTTCTCCTCCACCTGCCCTCATCCACTGCAAATGGCTTAGTGTAACTAACAGTTGCTAGTTATGGGGCCTAGGTAAGGAAAAGTTGGTTTGAGAATGCATTCAATCTGAATTTAACTCATTATTTTCAAAGTGTTCCAGCTTTGTGTTCTTCTGTGTTATGTCTGTCCTGACACTCCCCTTCCCCAATACTTTGTGGGTAAATTTCCAGCGATCATGAAGCTCAGGTTTAATTTCTCTGGTTCTCCTGCAGGGCAGTCATTCTCTCTCTGTGGACTCATTGAGCTTCATGGAAGTTTTCATTGAAATCTCTCTGGAATTGCAGTACTCATTTGTCACCTAGCTATGGTTTGGTTTTGGGCTTTGCTCATATCCCCAGTAGACTGTAGTGTCCTTCAACACCTCTCACTTTCTCTTTAAAAATTCTCCAACTCTGTGGCCTGCTCTCTTTCCAGCATCTTCTTGTTCAGACTCTCAGTGTCTGATGGCAGGCAGCCAGCCTTCCTCGGCTTTTTATTCTCCTCCGAGACCATGTGAAGTAGCTCTCACAGAGGAGACACTCATCAAATCCCATCAAACGAGTAAATATTCCTTCTAATTTTCAAACAGAAATTAGATATGAGGAGATAATTACCTATTATAATATCAAATTATTTTTTAATTGCACGCTCAGCAAAAGCAGCTACTGTTGATTCGTTGCTACTTAATGAATTGCCCTACACTGTAAGGGCTCATAGAAAAACATATTTCATAGTGTCTGTGGCTCAGAAATACAGGCATGACTTTCTTGCATCCTCTTGTTCTGTCTGAGTCTCTCCCAGGGCTTCGGTGACCTTGAGAGTAACCTGGAAATGATTCCTTTCCTGGGGTTGTGGGTAGGATTCAGCTCCTTGTTAGCTATTGGGTGGAGGTTTTAGTTCTTGGTGAACTATTGGCCTGAGGCTTCCTTTAGAATCTTGTCTGTAGGCTTTTCTCAGAATATCTTGCCACATCGAAGCAAGCAAGCAGGAATGGAAAGAAAGAGCAAAACAAACGCCACATTCTTTTACAGGACCTTCTTGGAAGAGAATGCCATAGATGTTTCTGTGTTGTACTTATTGAAGGAAGTCACTAAGTCCAGTCCATGCTCATGGGGAAAGATGCACACAGAAATTTGAGTGTCAGAAACCCAGGCCACTGGGAAATGTTTTGGAGGCTGCATATTGGACAGTATGCTCTTATTTTATATATTGCAACACTTTAAAAAATATTATTATTAAAGTTCTTGCCAGATGCCTTTGGAGCAATGCCTTCTAGAAATGAAACACAGCAAAGCAGTAGAGGAAAATATTAAAAAAAAAAAAAAAAAGAGGGACATCAAGGCACCTGAATCTTGAATGGCAAGCGAAGAGATTTAGGATTTACAATAAAGACAGTGAGAAAGTCTTGGGCTTGCAAACATAACCATCACATTAGAGTTTTTAATCAAAAGCCACACAGAATGGAGAGAAAACAGATTGGAGGCCAGGAGATTGGCTTCTCAGCAATGGTAATTGCTTTGAGTGAAGAAAATGCAGAGGGTTTTCAACAGAGAAATAAAGTGGAGGAGGAGTCTGGAAAGTTTATGGAGTGAGACTGCCAGACCCTGGTATCTGCTAGTAGTGAGAGCTGGGAGGAATCACCCTCCCCCACACACACCATGTGCTCTGGGCTGAGTAGCTAGTGTGATAACCGAGGTGTAAGAGCACAGGAGAGAAATGAGAGCTAACTGGGAAGACAGTAAAATCTGGCAGAACTGTGCAACATCTTCTTAGCAGTCGGATAGTGGTTTTCCTTTTTCTTTGGCATCTGCCCAAATAACAACCGGTCCTGTCCATACCAGCTTTATTCATCTGTGGGTGGTGGAGCCCCCCCCCCATAGTAGGAAGTCACAGGGGCAAGAGCTTGAGGGGACTGGTACCATCTCATCCGTAATCAATAACAGAGACCAGAAATAAATGTAGACATGCGTGCTGCTACTCAGCCTGCTTTCCCCATTCTTAGATAATGTGGGATCAAATGGCTAAAGAAAATACCACTAGAGGGAGAAGGCCTTTCTTCCTCCCTTAATGCGGTCACGATAACCTCCCAGCATGCTCTGCGGTCCATCTCCACCTCCCTTAATGGAGTCAAGATAACCTCCCAGCATGCTCTGTAGCCCATCTCCACCTCCCTTAATGCAGTAACCATCACCTCCCAGCATACCCTGCGGCCCATTTCCCAGATGAAAACGAAAGAATAAGGTGAGTGGCTCCCAGAGAAGGACACTGGAAGTTGGCGTCTAGCCTCAACATGTACATGTATGTGCCACATAAGGGGGGGCTGTGTATTCAGTTATAGGGACTCTGACAAAGCAGTCTTGGATGGCGGGGTTGGAAATAGCAAAACAGAGTGTGATTCTTTGACTTGTAATGTCCTCAGTGGTTCCAACTACATAATCTGAATATTTTCAGTGTTTTTTTTTCCTATTTTTCATATTCTCAGCTGTCACCACTCTAAAAGTGGTGAGACTTGGGGAAATGGGGTCCATAAATGAGGCAGACTAAAGTGTCACACAATAGCCAACTTTATTTAGCGAGTCAGACGGTTTATACTCTGAAGGTTAAAGTGTCCAATCACAAAGACAAGCAGCACGTGACAGACAAGCCATACACTGCCAAATCCCTGCTTTTCCATGGAGACATAATAACAATAACGAGTTGTAATGAATAATCTGAAGTAAACTCATTCCTACCTGCTTTACCTGGGAGGGGTATGAAAGCAGGTTCCAAGAACAGCTCCATGTTTATGAAGAAACTGAGCTCCCAAGACTCGTTTTCTTGCCGTTTTCTCACAAGTACTCACACGACTCCATTCATGTTCCAATAACCGCTTTCTTTGAAATAGTAGAATCTTGTACTACGTGCCTGGGGGGTTAGAATGCCAGCTCCAGCCAGCGATCTCTCTAACACAGTCCCTGTTACAGTGGCAGCATGCAGAGATGCAGCCCCAGGCAGCTTGGCAAGCCCATCCTTGCATCTCTCATAGAACATGGCACTAGGACCGTGCTTTCCTCTTAGGTTCAAGAGGGAACTGTCTTCCCTCCACTTTTGAACTCCCCCCTTGGTACAGCAAGTCTGAGAGCTGTTTTCTGTGGATTTCCCCTTGTACTCTGGCCCTAGACAATGGCCTTCCTCGGTGGTGGTATTTTTCTTATAAACTCCGATGGCTGCACACAATTGAAAGACACTTCCATTGGAGTTGTTTAAGCTCTGACTTACATCCCGCCATTTTAGCTGCCCTCACTACCCTCCCCCATCTATAGAAGCTCTCTGCCCCTCCCAGAGTGATTTGTCTAAAGTAATCCCTGCTGTCTAGTTTCCTCCTCCTTTGATTGGAAGACTAACTACTGCTGAAGATCTGGTTGTGGTACCTCTAACATCTTTTTCAGCTTACTGGTCATTTGTCTATGAAAGGCTCTGTGTGTGTGTGTGTGTGTGTGTGTGTGTGTGTGTGTGTGTGTGTGCATTCCTGGCTCAGCAGCGTGTAAGTTGCTTGGGGAGCAGGCCAACTTGTTATGTCTCTCATGAACTGCAGAACCTGACAAATGTTGCATCTTAGGTGGAAAACAAATATTGAGGGCATTAAGGCTTAGTCAAGACTACCTACTCTTGCGATGATGAAGACAGCTCCTTCTGACAGAGCTATAGAGTACCTCATGGGTGAGCTTGGGGTACAGGGAAACCCTGGTTATCGCTGCTGTGCGATCTTGTTCTGTCTTCAAAGATGTCATGCAGAGCTTCACTAACCTTTTTCCTCAGATGGCAATGCCGAGTCCCATCTGTGTGGCTCACTCACTTTGCAGCTTGTAAGAATGGTCTTCTGATCCCTGTCCAGATTTCTAGATGGCTACGTGTGAAAGAACATGGGCGCCAAGGCCAGGGGAAGTTCTGGGAAACACTTTGAGACATAACGATTTTTCCACATAATCATAAAGAATTTGGCCAGGAAATGGACTGCGTTCATGAGATTTAGAAGAAAATTAAATTGAAATAATTATGGGGGTGTAGAAAGCAGGATATTCTTTCTGCTGCTGGAGAAAGACAATCTTTATATCACTTCATATTGTAAATATACCATTGTCTATGTTTTGTATATAATTTGCCTACCCGAAGTTTCTTATGGCATTGGATTACCAGGCACTATCTAGAATGTTCTTTTCCAATGGGTGTTATAATTCACATTATTTGTTTGATGTTTAATGTGATTATTTTAGTCCTAGGATAATAATCTTATGTGGAGCTTTGAAAAAACTCTCTCTTTCTACCCAGATCAAAGAAATCAGAATTTCTGGCATTGGGTCTGGGGGATTTATTTTTTTTTAAAAAAAATTGTCTTACTAAAGATTCAAGTGTACAAGGAAAGTTCGAGACCACTTAATTATCTAGAGGGTCCTCTGGGCTCTCAGCTGGTGCTCCTAACATCGCACAATGCATGGCAGGCTGTGCTATTTTGTGCCGAATTCTTTATTTCTTTTTGCAAAAAATTGTCTGAGAAGCAGCTTGGGAGAAGAGCTAATTAGAGGGGTTTGGGATTCATGGAAGTGCTCCTGCATGACCAAAATGTAAATCAGGTTATCAGTTGAAAGCCACAGGATCTTCAGCTGAAGAAGTCGTTCATGCATTTAGAAAGGCAGGTACCCAAGGGCCCATTAAACAACTTGTTTATTTGCTCTTTCTTTGAGTCTCATTTGTGGGAATTTCATATCAGTTTCAAACTCTTTTTTTCCATGACCTTCAGTGAACAGATAGACTACTTGGTTAAAAAAAAAAAATCCTGAGGTTTGCATCAACCATTATTATGGACATAAAGATTTATATTTAATGAGGATAGAAAATAAATCCCTCAGAGAAAAAACAGTAATTACTTTCTTGTTAAGGAACATGTCCTAAAGCTTGTGATGGTGTATTTTTATAGGTTGGTGAATTGATCCATTCTGGGAAGCTACTATAAGTAGGTAGGAAGAGAGTACCAAATCCTTTGGATAGCTTTTTAGAGACCAGTTAAAATAAACACATCCAGTATCAGAGAAGAATCATTGTTTCTGTTTATGATTTAGGTTATTTAATTCAGCAGTGGCTAGCCTTCTATGTCAACATGATTGGCTTGAAAATCACCTGGAGACTCACCTATGGCTGTGTCCAGGATCACCTGGGAGACACACCTCTGGCTGTGTCTGGGAGTGGAGTGTATCTTCAGGGATGTTTCCCTGGGGAAGAAGGAACCACCATCCACCCCATAGGCTAGAGTATTCGAATGAGTAAAAAGGAAGAAAAGAAAAGGCCAGATGAGCAACAGACTCATCACTCTCTGCTCCGTGATCCTTTTGAATGGGAGTGCTCCCACTGCCTTAGTCTTGTGCCGCTCCTGCCACCATACTTTTTCTTCTACTGTAGGTTAGATCCCTCAAACTATAAGCTAGAATCATTCTTCCATCCCTTGGACAGCGGCTCATCGGGTGTTAACTCACAGCAATAAGAACAAAACTAACATATTTCCCCTCTTACCTGCACTTCTTACTCTGCCTCCTTCTTTTTCTTCTTCAATGCAATCAAATAATTATTTCTTAAACATTCCTAAGACTTGATCATTTTTGTTGTTTAAAATTATCCCTAGTTGCAGATGCTATGCTCATATATAAGACCCCGGAGACTCTACTAACTAAACACCTTCAAAAAAGCAGCTGAAAATAAAGTCAACATACAAAATTCAGAAACTTTTCTATATACCAATAATGAATATGTTGAGAAAGAAATCAGAGAAGAATACCATTTATCTTAGCCTTTAAATTTTCTACAAATAGCTGAGCATAATGTCACATACCTTTAATTCCAGCACTTGGGAGGCAGAGGCAGGTAGATCTCTGTGAGTTTGGTCTACATAATGAGTTCCAAGATAGCAAGGACTACATAGAGAGACCCTGTCTCAAAAGACCTAAAACAAAAAAAGTTACAAATAAACTTATTTGTTTAATAAGGTGAAAGATGTCTGCAGTGGAGATTTCAGAGCATTGAGGAAAGAAACGGAAAAAGACACTAGATAGTAGAGAAGCAAACCATGTTCACAAGTTGACAGAATCAATGCTGTAAAAGTGGCTATATTATGGGATGTTATTTACAGATTTGTGTCAGTCCCCGTCCAAATTTTAACAACATTCTTCACAGAAGCAACCAAGTCAAAAGGAAATCATGGAGGCCCTTAAATGTGTTCATATCTATGAGATGCATATATGGAAATGTCATAATAAACTTAATCACTTTGTAAGATACATATGCAAAATAACAAGCTAATTAATAACAAAATTATTTTGTCTTTAAACAATACATTTTTATCTTGGACGGTGCAAACTTTCCTCCAAACCTCTCTCTTTTGATCTCATAGAAATTACAATGCCTCTCTTCCAGTTGCTCAAACCTAAGATTCTCGGTCCTTCCTCGCCTCCATTCAATGTCTATATAAAGTTTGTGTTGTTACTTCTTTCATCAACATATATCTTGAGTCTTGCTGCTTGCCCTGTCTCCATCTTGGTCCAAGTCTGCTTTTCTCTCATTGAGTGTTTCTGTACCATGTTGACTTCCTCTCAACCCACTGTAAAATCCATGTTCTTGGAACAGCAACCATTGCCTAAAGAGTCTTCCAGCACCATTCGGCTGCTTTGTCTTTTTCAGCCACAGCTACACTGTCCTTGAACTCTTTCTAGAATGCACCAGACTCATTCCCAGCCGAGGACTTCTGCAGCAGTGCTTTCCCCTGGGCGGAGCGTGTTCTCTCCTAGCATCTTCATGCTTGACTTCCTTTCCTCTTTCAGGTCTCAACGAGGTCTTCCTTGATGACCTCATTCAACACTAAACTTATAGCCACACATCAATCTCCTTACTTTGTTTTATTCAAAAGCACTTGTAATATAACATGTTGTATCTATCTGTCATCTAGATGATTATCTCTGTCTATCCACAATCTATTGTCCTCAAACTCTGGGAAGGTGGAGCCTTCACTATTGCCATGTTGGCAGGTCCCAGGACATCACAGAGGTGTAGATGTGGTGTTCAGCAGGTGTTTGCTAATGGAACACTGACTGAATGGAGGATGGACGCTAGCTTTCAATTCGGGTGACTTAGGCTTCTGATGCAATTACCTGTGATATAATTTTGAATTCTAATAGTATCATTTTTGTTAATTAACTGATTGTAAACCTTTTAAGTTATATTGTTTTAACCCAATAAACTAGTACAAACAATCTAAAGGTATCAACATTATTTAAACATTCTTTTTTTTTTTTTTTTTGGTTTTTTCGAGACAGGGTTTCTCTGTGGCTTTGGAGCCTTTCCTGGAACTAGCTCTGTAGACCAAGTTGGTCTCGAACTCACAAAGATCCGCCTGCCTCTGCCTCCCGAGTGCTGGGATTAAAGGCGTGCGCCACCATCGCCCGGCTATTTAAACATTCTTGAGTGATTGACAATGATTATAACATTGTTCTTTTACTTGATTCTGGAAAATACAATATAAAAATCAGTGCAAATTACACACTGAAAATGTCTGTAGTGAAGAGAAAAAAATTTCAAAGTTATGTTTATTTATTTGTATGTGTATGGGTATTTTGACTGAATATATATCTGTATACTCCTATATATATGTAGTATCCATATATACTGTATATCTGTATATATGTGTATAGTGCCTACAGAGGCTGGAAAAGGGCACCAAAAGCCCCTGGACGTGGAGTTAAACATGACTATGAGCCACCATGGAGATGCTTGGAACTGAACCCAGGTCCTCTGGAAGACCAGCCAGTGTTCTTAACTACTGGACCATCACTCCAACCCCAAGAAAAACATTTTTTAATTTCTTTTTTTATTTATTATTTATTTATTAAAGATTTCTGTCTCATTCCTGTCACCGCCTCCCATTTCCTTCCCCCTCCCTCTATCAACTCCCCCTCTCTCATCAGCCCAAAGAGCAGTCAGGGTTCAATGCTCTGTGGGGAGTCCAAGGACCTCCCACCTCCTTCCAGGTCTAGTAAGGTGAGCATCCAAACAGCCTAGGCTCCCACACAGCCAGTACATGCAGTAGGATCAAAACCCAGTGCCATTGTTCTTGACTTTTCAGCAGTCCTCATTGTCCGCTATGTTCAGCGAGTCCGGTTTTATCCCATGCTTTTTCAGACCCAGTCCAGCTGGCCTTAGTGAGTTCCCGATAGAACATCCCCA
>NC_022019.1:420350-436733 GCF_000317375.1 Microtus ochrogaster
GGAAATTTAAAGTGACTTATTTTCTGATTTTTTCAAGTCTGTATTCAAAATGCTTTTATAACTCAATCAAATAATATTTCAAATAATTATAAAACTGAACTGAAATGACTTGGAAAGGTAGTGGGTACCAAGTCATACAGGGCTTGGGGATGATGAAAACACAGAATGTGAATGATGTTGAGAGTACCATGGGGGCTGTGGGTTTTATATAAGGGCATGCTATGATCTGGATTTGATGCAAAGTCTTAGCAGTCACAACCTTGAACCTGGAGTTCACATAAAAAAATCTATATTATAGGTGTGTGTTTAGAATATGCCAATATATAGCTCTATGGTCTCTGGGAATACTCAGGGAGCAAACTTACAGTTTAAGAGGAGGCTAAACCTGAACAAAAACACCCAAGATACCCCAGATTTAGAAATCTGTCCAAAGAGAGGACAGGAGCAACACAGGTGGGGAACATCACCTAAAGGCAGGAAGATGACTGAGGGAATTGCTTTAACCCAAGGATTTTAAGGTATGCTGATTTGCAGCAAGAAATACCTGGAGCCCTGGGAGACCTTCAGAACATTTGGGTCGTTTATCCTTAGGACAAACAATATTATTTCTTTGCTGATATTGAATTACTTGTTTTATTTAGAACTGGAAACATGCTAATTTTTAAAACATATAAAAGGAGAGAAAGACAGGACGGAGAAAGGAGAAGGAAGTGAGTGAGAGAGACATATTTGAGAAACTGTCTAATAATTAAGAACCGGAATCTTTACCTGCACGTAGAGAATAGGTCTGCTGTTGTGTGAACTGCTCATACCTGCAGTTCAGTCCCCGCTCTTCCCACTGATGACGGATTTATTTTCATTCTCTTCTTTGACTTAGAATCCAATTTTAGTGCTGAATGTTGCACAGGTGAGTCTACAGGGCAATGGTATAATTGACAGACACAGAAAAGGACAACAAAACTGTAGAAGTCTGAGAAATTTTCCTCCAGGCAGATGAGTGTCCACATCAGACAATGCAACATGTTCCGAGACAGAGGTAAAGACCTGCAGGTCCCCAGGGTTTCCCACAGGGACTTCAGCTGTCAGAGATGCTTCTGCATGGCCTTAGGAAGCTGCAGAGTACCACCTCTGTTTGTGTCCTCCAGGCCAGAGCTGGAGTGAAGACAAGAACACAAAATGTAAGGAAGCTGTCTGAGGAGTGTCCAGCTGCCAGGCTGGTACCCGACAGTGAGAACTTCCTCAGATCTTCTACAGCTGGCCCTTTACTTGTCCCCTCTGGACCTGTCTCTGCTCCCACTTTCCTCTACCTGCTGGATTCCCCACATGCTGGCTTCCTCATCCAGGAGATTGATGCAGAGCAAGCATGTAGCACGGTAATAACTTTAGAAGTCACATAAATGGGGTCAGCTTCCTAGATACCCCTAAATGCATAGACTAGAGTCAGAGTTTTAATTTTCATAGTGGGGGTTAACATAATATTTGGTTTAACTAAATAACCCATACCTCTAGATGGAAAGCAGAAGGTTGACTTTGAAGCTACACTTGAATGACCAAATTATTAGCAAACTTCCCTGCTGGGTTCATCTTTCCAGGACCCTGAGCATCTGTCTAATGTCTTTTGAGATGCTCTTACTACCTGCAGCTTCTGTTCCCATGATGCACTTGGAGCACGCCCCTACCCCTGGAAGCCTGAGAATTTATTGGTAACTTAACATTCGTTTCTGCCTCGTGGTACACTAAGAAAATTTTCTACAGTAAGCTCCTTCTAAAAATATGAATTCTAGTGTGATCTCAGGCCCAAGATAATGACAGTAAGATTTTGAAACTGCATTGTTTAGCCTTAAATGTGTTTATGGAGCAAATGGGTGAGTGACAGGTCAGAAGGAAGAGTCCCATCACAAAGATGGTGTGATATGAATACGAGATGGAATGATCCTAAGAGTAAGAGAGTCCTGGCAAACACATGCTTGGATTCCCTGGAAGAACGAGATCTTTTATGAGGTTTTTGGAATAACAACATTACTCTTTTTTTGTTCTTGATGTTGTTAAATTTTAAAGCATATACAATGTACTTAAGATCACAGTTGGCCTCCATTCCAGCCCATAACACTGGAGTTTACTTAACATACAGCGTGTCCCTAGACAAAGGTAAAGGCTTCCAGGTTCTCAAGTTTCCTGAGGGGATTTCATCTGACAGAGATGTATTGGCATGGGCTCTTGATATCTCACACAGACTTTCAAGGCTTAGGCATACGAAAAAAAACTCAGTTCTTCCTCTATGGTACATTTGCATCCTTGCCAAGACTTTTTACTTCTTTTAATCCATTTAAGTTTGTGGGATTGATGATCCCTATAGAAGGCAGTAACTCATCCTGCACCCTGACAATGACAAGATACTCAGATGAGCTAACACACGCCATATTATAAAGCGTCTTCGTATGATGCCAAATATATAAATCTCTCTCTTCTCTGTTCCTATCCCTTTGACAAACACTTGCTTTAAAAGAGGAAAATATGACAGAATTTAGGTTGCTGAATTATAGGTACTCTGGAGAGAACTAACTGATCTTCAGAAGATTTATAAACTACTAAGATATACAAAGCTTTGCATAACCTCTGGTCACTGGTGAGAAATGAGGATTGAATTTGCTTTAAGCGGTTTGTCTTTTCTGTGGCCTGCACCATGCTATGAAAAATTCTCCTACACAAAACCTATTCTTTTCTTCCCGTGTCTCTGGTCTCACGTTCTGTCCTCAGCATCAACCTTAAGAACTCGTTTCAAGTTACTCTTCAAGATCTCCATCTGTTGGGAACAAAGTGTAGCAGGTGATATAAGATTCAATTGTAGTGTGCATAGAGAGGTGCTCTTATTTGGAGTGAAACTGTGGACGTCTCTTTCTTTTGTAATATGCATGATTACAAAAATCATTGCCTAGCAAAATGCCACACATAAGAAGTATTTCTAATAATCACCATCTTGTTGCTTGCGTGTAGGTTGGGATTAACATTTTAATGACACTGAACACCAACGGGGATCAAACTTTATTGTCTTTCCCTCATAGATAACCAGTTGTCTCAGAATATTTCTTTCTTTTTAATGAAAATACTTCTAATGCAACAGATTCTGGTTATGATTTATCTTCCCTGTCTCCTCCCAGGCTCTCCCCATCATCCCATCTCCACAACCTTTTTCTCTCTCTTTAGGAAATAAAGAAATTAAATAATAAAAGTAAAACATATGGACACAAAAGAAGAAACACACATACCATTAAAAGACACAAAATCAAAAAACAAAATATACAATGTAGGAGGAGGGCCTGCTTGTTCATCCTGGCCACCCAGCTATCTTAGCCCTGACGTAACCACACAGAAGCTATACTAATTAAATGACTACTTGGTCCATTAGCTCTAGCTTTTTATTGGATAACTCTTACATCTTAATTTAGCCCATTTCTATTCATCTGTATATCACCACGAGGTTGTGGCCTACCAGCAAAGTTCCGGCGTGTATGGCTCTGGCAGCGGCCCATAGAGTCTCCCTCTGACTCCATCCTTCTTTCTCCCAGTATTCAGTTCCATCTTCCCCACCTACCTAAGTTCTGCCCTATCAACAGGCCAAGGCAGTTTATTCATTAATGGTATTCACAGCCTACAGAAGGGACTCCCATATCAATACAGTCAAAAGACCGATAAGGTAAAAACTGCCAGAACTTAACAATATGAGGGGGAAAAGTTTCCAAAAATATCACCGAGTTTGTTCTGTGTTGGCCAACTACTATACACATAGGGCCTGACCTTAATTGTGGTTTGTATACCCAGTAAGATGCCTTTGGAGAAACCTGCTGTTTTGTGAGCTCTTGTCAGTTGGAAAAAGTTTCTGGGTTAGAGATGGGGGCTCCTGTCCACTTCCCTGCTCCGTGCTGCAACACCATCTGACTTTGACCTGCTTGGGCCCTGTGCATGTCACCACCATTTCTGTGAGTTCACATGGGTGTCAGTCCTGGGAGTCTGGAAGGCGGTGTTTCCTCGGAATGATCCATCCCCTCCGACTCTTACAGTTTTCTGCCTCCTCTTTCACAGGGTATCCTGAGCTGGAGAAGGGGAGGGATTTGATGGAGAATTCCCATTTAGGAGTGAGTGTTTCAAGGTCTCTCAGACTCCGTATAACATCTGTCTCTGTATTTGTTCTCATCTGCTGCAGGAGGAAGCTTCTCTGATGATGACTGAGTAAGACATTCATCTATGAGTATAGTAGAATGTTTTGAGGAGTGATTTTATTGCTATGTCCTTTTAGCAGAACAATAGCATTTGTTTTTTCCATAGGTCCTTGCCCAATTTGGTCTCAGGTTCTTGGCTACCCAAGCAGTATTGAGGATAGGCTCCACCACACGGTTTGGACCTTAAATCCAATCAGATATTGGCCGTTGACTCCCACAGGCTTTGTACCCCTGTGTGATATGTAGCAGCATATCACACAGGAATGTCACCACTGTACACCACAGGGGATGTAGCTTGGTTGACAGTTACTCTCTCCTTGGCAGCATGCAAAGTACCACAGCTCAGCTTCTCCATGTTCAATGAGATATGCAATGTCTTCTTCAGCATTGGGGCCTTACCATCAGTTTGTGGAGAACAACCAACAGTATTGGCAATAGTGTGTGTTATTTAAGGGTTTCCTTGGTGCTTCTTTGTCCAACAACACAATTAGATGTAACTTATTCCGAGCGATGGGGGTTTCTGTTGCTGGCAAGAGATGTGTAGTTTGGGGCTTTGTCTCCCATTTTATATTTCATTCATATATGTCTATATTTTATGAAGCTTCTACTGTAGTAGGTTTCTCTATGACCCTTTAAATGGTCCTTAGTGCTAGTTGTCTTTCTCCGTATTCCTTCCCTGTGGTAGTTTGAACGTAATCAGTCCCCATAATCTCACAGAGACTGGCACTATGAGGACGTGCAGCTTTGTTGGAGCAGGGCATTGTCTTGTTCGAGGAAGTGCATTATCACTGTGGGTGCAGGCTTTGAGGTTTCCTATGCTCAGGATACCTCCCAGTGAGTCAGTAGACTTCCTGTTGCTTGCAAAATGTAGGACTCTCAGCTGCTATTCCAGCACTAAGTCTGCCTGCACACTACCATCTCCCCATCCTGATGATGATGGACTGAACCTTTGAAACTGAGCGAGCCCCCTCAATTAAATGTTTTCTTTCTAAAAGTTGTCACGGTCATGGTGTCTTTCATAGCAATAAAAGCTCTAAGACATTCTCTAATCCAGCTCTTCTCTTCCTTTCTCTGGGTAATCCTCCCATTATGGTTCCCCACTCTCTCTCCATAACCATGTATTAGCTTTCCCTTGGGAGATCCTTCCCTTTCTCTAGTCCCTTATTCTATACTTCACTGCCGTGACTATATGATTATAGAAAGGCTGTCAAAGGCTTAAAAGCTATAATCTACATATAAGACAGTACATACTATTTGTTTTGGGGGAACCTGAGATACCTTATTAAAATAAATTTTTTTAGCTCTGTCTATTAACCTGATAATTCAGTGGTTTAATGTTTAACAGATGAAAAATGCTCCATTGTAAAAATATACCACATTTTCAGTACCCTTTCATCAATTTATAAGCATCCATATTCTTTCCAATTCATGGCTGTCATGAATAGAGCAACAGAAAGCATGGATGAACAAGTATCTCTGTAGTAGGATGTAGAGTCCTTTGGGTATACACCCAATAGCGATATAGGTGGATCTTGAGGTAGATCTATTCCCAGCTTCCTAGTGAAGCAACATACTGATTTCCTTAATGGCCGGACAAGATTTCACCCAATCAGAAATGAGTAATGTTCCACTTTCTCCACATCTTTTCCAGTATGAGCTGTCATTTGTTTTATTGATCTTGTCCAGTCTGGCTGGCATAAGATGAAATATCAAAGTAGTATTAACTTGTATTTCCCTAACAACTTAGGATATTGAACATTTCTGTGAGTGTTTTTCAGCCAGTTGTGTTTCATCTTTTGAAAACTCCCCCTTTAGTTCTATACACCATTTTATATGGGCTTTTTTGTTTTTTGCTATGTCCAGGTTTTAAAAAAATTCTATATATTTTATACATTAACCTTCTACTGGATATATAACTGGTAAAGCTCTTTTCCCACTGCTATTTTTTTCAAATGATGGTATTTTTTTCTGTACAGAAGCTTTTCAGTCTCATAATTTGTAGTTTTCTAATTGTTGGTCTTAGTGTCTGTACTGTCAGTGTGCTGTTTAGAGAGTCCTTTCCTGTGCCAATGAATGCAATACTATCCCCTACTTTCTCTTTCATTGGACTTAGGGTGATTGGTTTTATGTTGAAGTTCTTCATCCATTTAGAGGAGTTTTGTGCAGGGTGATAGATATGGATCTATTTCCCTTCCTATGCATGCAATTGTACAGTTTGACCAGAAGCATTTGTTGAAGATGCTGTCATTTTTCAGTGTGTATTTCTGGCTTCTTTGTCAAAAAGCAGTTGTTCAAAAAAATCAATTGTTCATGTATGGTGGACTTATGTTGAAATCTTCAATTTGATTCCATTGATAAAATTGTCTGTTTTATGCTAATTCCATGTTCTCTTGGTTACTATAGCTCTGTAGTACAATGCTAACTCCATGTTCTTTTGGTTACTGTAGCTCTGTAGTACAATGCTAACTCCATGTTCTTTTGGTTACTATAGCTCAGTAGTACAATGCTAACTCCACGTTTTTGGTTACTATAGTTCTGTAGTACAATGCTAACTCCACACTCTTTTGGTTACGATAGCTATATAGTACAGCAGTTCTTCAATATTTTTCAAGATTATTTTAGCCATTCTGGGCTTTTGGTTTGATTTTGGTTTGGTTTTTTTTTTTTTTTTGGATTTTTGTTGGCTTTGTTGTTTTGTTTTGTTTCTTGTTTTTTTATTTTTCTGTTTTTATTTTTTAGTGTGTGTGTGTATGTATGTATGTATGTATGTATGTATGTATGTATGTATGTGCTCTTGTTTGCCTTAAGAAGCTTAAAATTGTCCTTCCAAATTCCCTGAAGAATCATGTTGGAATTTTGATGGGGACTGAGTTGAATCTGTATATTGCTTTTGGTAGGATGATCATTTTCACTATATTAATCCTACCAATCCATGAACATGAGGATCTTCCCATCTTCTGATATCTTCTTCAATGTCTTAAAGTTATTACTATACAAGTTATTCAATTATTTGGTTAGAGTTACCCCCAAGGTATGATTTTAAGTCTATGGTAAAAGATATTGTGCCCCTGATTTCTTTCTCAGTCGGTTAGTCAATAGGAGGGCTACTGATTTTTTGTGTTAATTTTGTATTCTGATACTTTGTTAAAAGTCTTTATGAGCTATAAATGTTTCCTGGTGGAGTTTTAGGGTCATTAGTGTATATTATTCTGTCGTCTGCAAATGAAGATTCTTTGACTGTCCTTTCCTGCTTGTATCCCTTGATCTCCTTCAGTTGTGTTACTGCTCTAGCTAAGACTTGAAGGATGAAGTTAAATAGGTAGGGAGAGAATGAGCAGCCTTGTCTTGCTTCTGATTTCACTGGAAATATTTGGGTTTCTCTCCAATTAGGCTGATGCTGGCTGTGGGTCTCTGTTTATTGCCTTTATAATGTTGGGGTATGTCCCTGCATCCTTAGTCTTTATTATGTGGGGTATGTCCCTGCATCCTTAGTCTCTCTAGGATTTTTATCAAGAAGGGGTGTTGCATTTTGTCAGAGGTCTTCTCTGCATCTAATGAGATGATCATGTGGTTTTGTCTTTCAGACTGCTTATGTAGTGAATTACATTTATCAATTTAGGTCTATTAAACCATCCCTGAATCTCTGATGAAGTCTACTTGATCATGGTGGATGATATTTTTGATAAGTTCTTAGATTTGGTTTGCATACATTTTATTGCTAAATTTTTATCTGCATCCAAGAGAAACTGGTCTGTAATTTTCTTTCTTTTATGTTGGATCTCTGTGTGCATAAGTATCAGGGGAATTATTTCCTTCTTTTAAAAAATAGGTGATGTTCCTTCTGTTTCCATTTTACAGAATAATTTAGGAAATATTGGTGTTAATTCATCTGTGAAGGTCTGGTAGAATTATATGCTGAATCCACCTAGCTCTGGCTTTTTTTTCTTTTTTGGTAGTTTGGCAACTTTTTAAAAAATTACTATTTCTATTTCACTAGAGGTTATAGGTCTATTGAATCCTTATTTCTTTGATAGGTTGTATATATAAAGAAATTTACCAATTTTTGTTTGGTTTGGTTTGGGCTCCAATTTTGTGGAGTACTTGTTTTTAAAGTATGTCCTTTTGATTCTATGAATTTCCTTGGTATCTATTATGATGTTCCGTTTTATTAATTTGTCTTCTTTTTGTGTCTTTTAGTGAATTCAGCTAATGATTTATCAACCTTATTTACTTTTTTCAAAGAAACAGCTTTTTGTTTCATTGATTATTTGTATTGTTGTGTTCTATTTTATTGATTTCAGGCCCAAGTTTCATTATTTCTTGCCATCTACACCTTTTGGGTGTTATTTCTCTCTTTTTGTTCTAGAGCTTTCAGGTATGCCGTTAAGTTACTAATATGAGATCTCTCCAGTTATTTATGTAGGAACTTCGTGCCACCTTCATTGTATCCCATAGGTTTGTGTATCTATTATTCATGGATTTGAGTCTTTTCATGGTGTCCCAGATTTCGGGGAAGTTTGGTACCTTGATTTATTATTTTCATTTTGAAGATTTAACATTTTCTTTGACTCTGGTATCCATTTCTTCTGCTTGCCTTTGATGGCTGCTATCCTCCCTTCCATGTTTTGTATTCTGTTGGTGAGACTAATCTCTGAGGGGATTTTTTTTTTTGACTTTCTAAATTTTCCACTTCCGTTTTTTATCTCAGTATGGGTTTTCTTTAGTGTTTCTATTTCTACTTTCATGTCTTGAACTGGTTTAATTATTTTATTCCTCTATTTCCTTGTTTGTCTCTCCCCACCTCCATAGACTTCCTTTTGGAATTTATTTAAATCCTTTTTAAGGTCCTTGAACATATTCATAATTGCTATTTTGAAGTCCCTGTTTTGGACTTCAGTCATATTGCATTTCTCAGAGCCTATTATAGCAGGGTACTGGGTTCTGGCATGGACATATTGTCTTAGTTGTTAATGCTTGTGGTTTTGGGCTGATGTCTAGGCATCTGGCATTGGGATGTCTGAGGCAATTCTGAATGTTCATATCTGGTCTTATCTTTGTTGAGTGGGTGTTTCCTTCTTCCGCTGCCCTCTCTAGGTCATAGGAAAGTGTGGTGGCTATGGGTTGCCTAGTAGGGAGTGCTTCTACAGGTTAGTCACTCTCAGAGCAGAACAGAAGTGGGAAAGGCTTGGGGGGCTTAGGCAAAAATTAGGGGGTTCGGTTTATACCTAGAGGCAAAGTGTTTAGAGAGTTGGCGGTGTGATGGGAAGAGGAGATACTGCAAATAGGTTGCAATTAAGCAAAGAATTATCTAGAGACCACAATAAAGGACTGTGGGGACCCTGGGCCTGAGCTAAGAGTTGGAGTCTTCAATGGAAGAAGCTGCGGTGTGAGGAGGAGCACCTCTGAGCAGGTTGTTACCAGGATGAGGGTGAGAATAGAGAGATTGTAAAGGCGAACAGAAAGAATAGTGAAATACCTACCGGAGTCCCTGCCAGGTGCAGCCACTGAAGGTCCTGGACAGAAAGTGTTTCTAGGTATTGGGACTGCCATGAAGGAGTGGGGATGGAATCTGGGCGGGGGGGGGGGACGCTAAGCAGCTGCAGCAGAAGTAGAAGAGCTGAATCTACACCTTTGGTAGAGAGGAGGATGGCTCCTGTAAGTAGGGCTGCTACAGGGTTGAAGCTGTGATTGGAGAGACTGAAATGGAGGACAGGAAGGAGAGTGAAAGCCACCTACCAGAGAGACAGGGTCGAAAGGACCATGGGGACCCTGGACCTGATCTAAGAGTTGAAGTCTCACTAAAGGACTGGGCATGAAACTGGAGAGATTGTCACTGAGGCCAGGAGGGAGAGTGGAGCACTCTTACCTGGTATGGCCACTGGGGTGACAGTTAGAGCATGTTTCTAGGTATTGGCGGCTGACACAAAGGGATGGAATGAGCTAGAAGCGGGAACTGAGAGGGTCTACGGGAACAAGGAAAGCAGGGTCTGAGCAAAGTTTGAGGGAAGCCGCAAGGAATGAAGGGAGAGTGGAAGGACAGGCTCCTGCAAGAAGTCGGCTACAGGGCTGGGGCGAGACCAGAGAAATGAATGGGGGATGGGAAGAGAGTGAGGACTGTCTACCTGAGTCCCAGCCCAGTGTAACTATAAACATTTATCTCATTATTCATATATCTCGTCCCTCCGCTATATGCAATTCTACACACGCCCCCACCATGAGTCGTGTTTTTCAGTAGGAATAGGACCATTTGTAAGCCCTCTGTTCTATTAGTTTCCTGATTCCCTTATCAACATGGCAGATTCATAAGTAGCTTGAATATTGTGGAGATAGCTTTTCCATCTTCTTTGTATGCTTCCTGTGGTGACATTTTCCTTAACTTTTTCTTAAAATCCAATGTTATAAACGCATATGAATTATTGGTTTTAAAAGTTTATTTCACAGCTTAGCCTATCTTATTATCAATTCTGGGAATGCCTTGAAAGGTTTCTTGCTCTTTTATACACTGACAATTATACTGTGCATAATGCTCATTTTATCTCTTCTTTTCCAATTCTCATTCTCCTTAATTTTTTCATGAGTTTAAGTTATTGCTTGGGATGTCTGCAGGGTATTAATTAGCTGTCTTTGTAGCAGGAATTCTCAACCACATTTAAAAAGAATGTTTTTAAGCTTTTATCATTGAATGTGAGACTTGCTATGGGATTTATGGTAAAAAGTCTTTTTCTCGGGCTCTCAGCAGAATTGCTGCAATTCTCTGACAAGCGTAAAACAGCAGTGTTATTGGAATACACCACAGTCCTCACACGCAATTGGTCCCCGGGCTGCAATTGATATTCATCATTTGGCTCTTGTGTAACCCACTCTAGAGTCCATTCAGTCTTAGACAGTGGCTGAGCACATCTAAGCCGCTCACTTGTTTGCTCATCTGGCCAATAAGCATCCCTCAAAGGTCAGGACTTCTGTTTATTTTTACTTTTAACACCTGCTGAACCACCGTTGCAGAAATATCCCATTTAATGTTACTACCAGGCACAAAAGCATAACGACAACCCTCCACCTATAGCGAATTTCTTGTATCCAGACATCCTCCTTTCTGTTCATATTGCATGGCATCAGTCCTGGGCCTATAGGGCAATCAAGGTGAATAGCTTCGACCTTTTCAGAACCCTTTCTGTGCTCCCTAGAGTGCTTGGGGGACTCAAATAACCACAGCTCTTGGAGTTATGATAGCTTCAACATCAAAGAGCTATGACTGCATCCACTGGTAAGAAACTACTCTCTGGGAACCAGGATTACAAACAGGTCAGGGGGTTCTGGAGAGAAGAGATATATATTCATTAAGTGAATTAAAGCCCAAACATCCATTCTCATCCACATTCCCCGTTCTCTGGACTCTTGCCAGTGCACATTACCAGATCCTGAAGTTCTGTGAGCTTATATCCTCATTCCTACCAGAGCAACGCATATTTCCTCCCACAGGCTATGGTACTGTCATAGGTGAAGTATGAGGAAGAGGAGTGTCCACTGAAATGGACAGAGCTCATCACATGGAGTATTTGCTTTAAGTGGAGTTTTTTCAGGATCTCTAGCTGAGACAAGATCATTCTCCAGCTGTTGTTTATCATAGAATTCAAAATACTGTAGATACTCAAGATTTTCAGAGTTTTCTATTGCTAGGGGTTCAATATCCACACAGCAGGCTCTCCTCATTTGTTATTAATTCATCAGTGCGTTCAGGATATGAAATTAGCAACTTCTAAATATTAAAATACATAATATGCTCTCTGGTTCTCAAACAATAAATAGATGCTGTGTTCATAAGGATGAAATGAGAGATCTAAAATCAGGTAGGTACTGACTTCCAAATATTAAGAATATGCAATGCAAGGACATTCATATTCTGTGTGAGTGGGAAGAGGGCAAGTTGAAGAGAACCGGGAGCTACTGAGTTCAGTGTTTGATGTGGGTTTTTCCCAGAAGAATCAGGACACACTCATCTCGTCTAAAGGGTAGCCACTTGACTCTATTTAATGAAAAGTAAAACAAGGAAATATGTTTGAGACCTCTGAAAGTGTATTGGGTCCAGTAAAGATTCCGAGAGAGATTGCCACCCACCCTGTAATTCCCCCCCAAATTGCAAGTTTGTGAAGTACAGCAGAAAGTGCATTCTTTCCGAGACAAATACCATGTGTCTGGAAAGAGCAGGACCACAAGACATGTGCCCTGTATGAAATCCAACCATTGCATCTCACTTCCTTTTCTTCTTCATGTCTAAACCAAGGCCCTGGTAGCATAAAGATGGGCCTGAGACCTAGACGTAGAAAACTCAGATTGCAGATTGCACCTTGCCTTCCTTTGTTTCTTTCTTTCTTCCTTGATTGCTTCTTGCAAGGAATACGGTTATGCTCCTATAATCCTGCACACTTTGCCCCTCTTCTCACCTCGTTTCTTTGCTGCATACTGACTTTTCACCACTCTCCTGCTTTCACTATTGAAACCCATGTCCCTTTTGTCTACTTTTCCTTTTGTGTGCTGTGTGCTCGTGGGGGAGACGTAAGGAGGGCTCTGGTGCTCTTGCTGTTCCTCTCCACTGCTCAAGCTCCTTGGGAGATGGTGAGATGGTGTGCTCAGGGAGAGCTCGAGACAAGGGGAGGGAAATTTAAGAGAAGGGGCTCTCACAGGGAAATACCACACAGAGAGATAACAGACCATCAAAAAGTGCTGAAGGTGCCTGGACCAAGCTGATGACGCTATAACTAGATAAGCATCAGAGGTAGAAACATTGCAGGTTAAGAATTAACAAGATGATTTTTCCATTGTTTCTTTATCGTGCATTTCAGTGGCTTAGACTGTTTTCCCCCATCATGGAAGTTAGGAAATGGAAAATACTCACTTATTAGGAAAATACAGTAAAAGAACAAATGTGGTCTGTGCATCATGTTAGATGCCAATTGCCAGGATCAACAGCAGGACCCTTACATTCCATTCTCTCCATTAACAGCCAGTGTTCATTCCTTCTGTGAGAACAATGGAGAGTTCGTGGAATGAACTATAAAATGTCTAAAAACATTTAACGGCTCCAACTAAAGTCTCCTGTCCGAAGAAGCTGGGCTGTGAGCTGTTTAAAGGGGTTTTCAGCATTCTGAATTGCCACTAAGAACTCAGCACCTCTGATTCTGGCATAACTCTAAATTAAGGTCTGGAGACTTTCTGTGGAGTGCTGGGTAATAACTACTTGTAGCTTCAAAAGGGGCCATTTTATCTCTTGCAATTTGCCCTCTCCTCAGCAGCTGCAGGGTTGCAAAAGTTACCATAGACAATATAGAAACAAATGAATGTGGCTGGGTGCACTTCAGTTTTATTTGTGAGAACAGGAGACTGGCTGGGTTGGGCCATAAGCTGCATGTTCCAAATGTTTACCGAGATGCTGTCATGCACAGGACCCCAAAGCCTTTGTTCTTTTCTTTCTATCCCCCCCCCCTTTTTTAAACCAGGGGATTTTCGGTTTTCATACCAAAGACCTGTAAGATTGTGAAAGAAAATGCGGTTCCACTTACTCTTTGTTCATTCTCTCACATTCTGCCCCTGTCCCACACCCACACCAGGAGTTTAGGTGTGTGGAGGGATGGCTTGTGTTTCAAGCTAACCTTAATTCACCATTTTACATTTGAAAACTGCTGGTAAAGAGTGAGTGTGCAAATCTCACCAACTTTTTATTCCTGAGTCAAACACCAGCTGTTAGTTCATCAGATGATTTGATTTAATTCACTTAGAATTGTCAAAGTGCAAGCACTTGGCATGCTGCTGGGAGGGAGTCCTTTGACCCAGGGGAAGCAACCGGGTGTGGGAGGGTGTGTACACACAACCGGGTGTGGGAGGGTGTGTACACACAGCCGTGGCACGCACGTGGTGGTCAGAGGGTAGATTATTGAGAGTCAGTTCCTGGGGATCAAACTCAGGTTTCCAGGCTTGGTAGCAGTTGCCCTTCCACACTAAAACAGCTTACAAGAGCCAGATTGAGCACTCTCACATTCTTTTGGGGTTACCCCTCTCTCTCTGAAGAGGAAAGGTTCTGTGTTTGTTACTGTTGTATTATGAGACAGTCTTCCTATGTGGATCCAGATGGTCTGGTCCTTGTTATGTTGTCTAAGTTGACCTTGAACTCATAGTAATCCTCAAGCCTCAGCCTCCTGGACCACTACCATGACTGGGCCAAATTCTGCTTCCGTATTAAAAAGTGCAGCACAGAGCTGATGCATAGGCAGCCTGTTTAGGGTTTGCTTTAAGTCTTCCATTTTGCTATCATGCTTTTCTTTTCCTCTTAATTTAACATTTTTTATTTTGCATTACCACTGCCTATGCAAAAGGAAGCTTCGAAGCTGAAGGTGCAAGTGCTTCTTGACCTTCAAGAGGTCACATCTCAGATGAAGACCTCTGAAGCTGAGAGCACTTTTGGTATGCTTGATTACCAGATGTCTTGGGTCAGCACATCTGACTCTGAGCAGACTGAACATTCTTTCATTAGCCTCCGGTTGGGTAAAATCATCTACCGCAAACCTAACTTACAAGGAAGCAGCAGGTCTCTCACGGCATCTGTCGCGGTGCTGAGAGGGAAGGCAGAGTGGCAGTGTGGACACACTGTCATAAGCTCCTGAGATCACACAATCAGAGGTTGAAATGTTTGAATCCACTGTCTGTGGGACATGTTCATCAAGTGTGTTGACTGACTCGATTCTTCATCCATGACATTCTGTGTGAGCACAGGCCTGTGACAACTGGGACTGTGAAAATACAAGGGACACGTTCTCTGCCTTTCAGAAGTTTAGTTTCCAGCCAGCAAAGTAAACATCAAGGTCAGCAGGCACTCTCCCCCTCCCTGTACCTGATCTTCCAATGTGGCGGTCACAGTAACAGTATTACCTACCGTAGAAAGTAGAATGGGTTTAATTCTCAGCACTATAGCTAGACTTCTTGACTCCAGAGAGCCCCACCGTGATTCATTAACCAGTGATCCCTAGAGAATTCAGCACTAAGGCAATTTACTGGTTTCATCCGTCTTCAGACTTTGTGTGGTTCGGTAGAATGTACATCATAGTGGTGCGTTGCTGTATTCTGTATTTTGTTGGAGCTCACTGAGAAGCTGGCTCTGGTGCAGAGTTCACCCCCACCACACTGTGGACTTGGGCAAGAATGTCTCAAAGTGTCTTATGTCTGAGTATGATCTGACCCCCTCACTCTGTGACAGGCAGAGAAAAGAGCAAAACAACAGCTTCAGGTGTTTAAAAAAAAAACCATTGTGTTCTTCACAAAATCTAGAAGGAAAATTATTTCTGAAGATACAGTTTCCTTTCCCAGCAGTTCTCCCCCTGGGGGTGTGACCCTTTGGAGGTTTGAAGGATCCTTTCTCAGCGGCCACCTAATATCATCAGAAAACACAGATAATTGCACTATGATTTATAACAGAAGCAAAATTACAGTTATTTTATTGTTATTAACAATGAAAATAATTTTATGGTTGGGGGCCACCACAACATGAGGAATTTCATTATTAGACATTATTAGATTCATATTAGACTCATTATTAAAGGGTGACAACATTAGGAAGGTTGAGAATCACTGGCTTATCCCATAATATAGAAACACATGCAGTGGGCAAGCGAAGGTTCAGTGCTGGGAAGCTCATCTCAAGCAGAAAGTTCAGTTGGGTTTTCTAGCAGACTGCCTCGACCTCCCCAGTCAGTTTTTGCTGGATACCTCTACGTCCCTGACGGATGATGCTACCTTTCAGCTTGTGGTTTGTTCTTCACTTGAAAACCTCAGCTGAGGAAACTGTCTGCTTTGCCCAGGACTCTATTGGGAACACCAGCCAACTGTTTCTATGTGGCTCCCTGAGTCAATTTCTGACATTTTGCTATAGATAGATAGATGGATGGATGGATGTGTGGGGTGGGTGGATAGATAGATAGATAGATAGATAGATAGATAGATAGATAGATAGATAGATAGATGATGGATGGATAGATAGATAGATAGATGATGGATGGATAGATAGATAGATAGATAGATAGACAGACAGATAGATAGAGGATAGATGGATGGATAGATAGATATAGATAGATAGATAGATAGATAGATAGATAGATAGATAGATAGATAGATAGATGAT
>NC_022019.1:436833-440563 GCF_000317375.1 Microtus ochrogaster
GATAGATAGATAGATAGATAGATAGATAGATAGATAGATAGATAGATAGATAGATATCATCTCTCTCCCACTCTTTATTCTTTACTTCCGCTTGCTACATATTCAATAACCTCTCTCATTCCAAGCTTT
This sequence comes from Microtus ochrogaster, assembly GCF_000317375.1. Classification (NCBI taxonomy): domain Eukaryota; kingdom Metazoa; phylum Chordata; class Mammalia; order Rodentia; family Cricetidae; genus Microtus; species Microtus ochrogaster. The sequence continues at coordinate 436,963 of NC_022019.1, forward strand.
TCAAAACTCTAAGTATGGCTATTGTAGATGATTCTCTAAATATACAGAACTTACGTTTTGCCATAAACCAGCTCTGGCAGTCCCTCTGTGAATTGTTTCTATAATCAGCTGGGCTGCTGCTTGATTCTCTGAACTGTCTTGCTGTGTCCACTCACTCACTCTGTGCATCCTCCCGGGCTTCTGTCCACATCCTCAATGAGCTGCGCTTCACATCTATTAATGTTTGTTAGACACCGATGCCAAGACCTGTGAGAAAGTGCGCCCTGGAAGGAACCTCTGGCCGGGAGTTGGGTATCTATCATGATACTGAGATATTAATACGGGGAAGGGCGAGTTCTGGATTTAACTACCTGGCTTGGGCCTGGCCTTGACAGACTCTGTGTAATCTCAGGCAAGTCTCTCAACCTCTCTGCCTTTGATGAATGTATGAAAATATGACAATGAAAATCTTCCCATTGCTGAAGACTGCATTGAGAGTCAAATGAACCAAGTGATGTGAAGTACTTAGAACAGAACCTGTCATGTGACAAACATCACATAGATGCTGCTTACTCTTGGCCATTGATATCCCTTGGTTCCTAGAGAGTAAGGTCCCATGGTCCCAGAACTTCTCATGCTGTTCCCTTTGGGACCACGTGATCACATTACGTCATAAAGTTATAAAGCATCCTGTCGTTCTCTGTAGTCATGGTGATGTGAAGAACGGGAAGATGCATTGCTTTGAAGAAACTTCTCTTGGAAAGATTCTTAAATGGTGCTTCCTGTTTTGAGTCTATTTTCCAGCTGCTGCTGAGGTGCACAGGCTTAGTTCAAGTCATGTACTTCAAAATGGCATAATTTGTACTAACCCCAAATTCACAAGGCCCCCGGGTACTTGATCGCTGGGTGAAAGGACATCATGTTCTCCTGGGACATTTTGTCTCATTTTTCATGGGTTCCCAAAGCAAGGCCACCTGCTACAGCCAATATCTCTCAAATAGTTTTTCCATGCAGTTTATAATAAATATCTATGGCAGTGGATTTTGTTACATCCATTTCTCTATGTTCCACCTTTCAAAATCCAAGGGCCAAAGAGCAGTAGTGACTGGCCAGAAGGTGGGACTTTAACAGGATCTGTATTTTAGGAAACTCTGAGAGACTCTAGGCAAGCATGTGTAGAAAGGAGGGGGAAGTAGGGGCACAGTTCTGGCTTCAACTGGGTCTCCTTTTTAAATGTAGTGAAGCTTTGACTTGATTGGATCTTGAGATGCAGAAGAGTCTAACAAACATGGCACTACGAAGACTATATTTAGGAAGCTGTAATAGGATAGCCTGCCTCTGTCACATCCCTGGGGTCCCATGGGGACTACACATCAGTGATTAACAAGGCCAGGTACCACGGTCGCTCCACGGTCATTCCAGTTGCCTATAGTTGTAATAGGAAGATTTCTTTCTCCTCCAAACTAATTTCTAGGTCAAACCCACAGCCAACTCAGATGTCTGACTTATTGTTTTAAGTGGAGGCTATTTCCTGCCGACTTCATTTGTGAGCCTGAGGACCACTGCATGCCACAGCCTCAAATCCGGTGGAGCCAGAGGAGTGTGTTTTTGTTATGTAACATCCTGTGCTACTTCTACAGTTCCTGATTTTCTTTTTTTACATCAGGTCCTTCCTTCTTGTCTTCCTGCCTTCCTGTTTTCATACCTTCCAGCCTTTCTTTTATTCCTAATAAGAAACAAGGTAAGGAAACAGCTGTGAAGGTGTTGGCGAAGTTGAGAACACTGTGCAAACCTAAGGTGCTTTGTACCATATGTCTGGTGTTTGGTGTGAGCTCGGAAGGGGGATGGGAAGGCTATATGCTCAGCATCTGTCATGCATGCATCTGGAAAAATATTAGTTGTTGGTTAGCTCTTGGTTGTTGTTGTTTATTTATGTTCTTTTACTTGTCATCTCGACCCTGGAAAGGCTTTCTCTTGACATGGAAAACTGAGCCTTGGAAAGGTTATGTAATTCCCATCTCAAGTCGTGCAGCTACAAGGGGAGACTGTGGATTGGAATCTGCCCCCTGAAATCATTGCTCTTTACGTTCTCCCCTCCCTTTTCCCTCTGACTTACAGTGCTGAGTGGCACAAACCTCCACTCTGAAGCTAGGGCTCCTGCCACAGCTCCACATCCTCCCTTTTACCTCGCCAAGTCCTTCCTCCCACTGGACTCTGCCAGGGAGGCCTGGGAGGCACACAGAGAGTCTTGTTTTGTAGTCAGGATGCTTCTGGGAAATCTATATGCTGCTTATTTTCTCAAAAACTGGCATTTAGGACTCATAGAAGCAGAAAGTTTGCCACCTGAAAGCATTAGAATTTTTCAGTCTTATACAAATTAATGCAAACTATCTGTTTTGGATCCTGGGAGGAACAATTTAGCATAAAGCTAATTTGTATACTTTCTTATATACCCACGCTCCCAGCCTTTAGACACAGCAAGCCAACATCACCACCATGACCTCCTCTTGTCTTACTCTCCTGCCAAAGCAGAGGCTTAGTTGTAAAAAAGCATCTGCATGTCTTTTCCTCATTGTAATTCCTCCTTACACTAACAAGCTCTTTCTGGGACGGCATCCGAGTTCTGGTTGTAAGTGTTATCTTCCACAACAAAGGCCAAGCGATGCCATCACAGACTCTTTACAGCACTGCCCATTTGTGCTGCTTTCAAAGACCGCAGTGTGTTCGTTCTCCATACCATCAGCTGACAGAGGGATACCATGGATACAGATATGCCATCCTGTATCATATAGAATAGGACCATTCGTGTACATGTTACTGTGAGTGTAACAGCCTCAGTTGTGTGTCACATAATCACTAGAAAGGACATTGCAGCCACTACAATAACAAGAAGGCACGCCATTCCATACCATGTCAGGATTGCCCCAGGGATGCTCTGCTCTCAGCTGGCCTAGCTTTGTGTGTCTTGTCATCTATTGCATTCCTCCAAAGCCCATTTTTTATGATGTAATGTCCCTGATTGAGTACCAAATGCTTTTTCTATAGAGATAGGACACATTTTGGTCATTCAGATATATCACCAATAATGTGCCAAAGAAATGTTTCTACCGATGGTTAGCCTGGTCCACCACAGGCTTAATTGGGGTTACTTACCAAAGCATGAATGACAGATTACGAACAAAAACATGAAGGACAAGTCTTTCCAACAGCAATTATGAACTGTTCGCGTGTCCCCCAGGAGGGGACTTCCCTTATGGGTCTCATGGGCAGACTCTCGAGCTGTCTTGTACAAAGCCTGATGCACTGTCCTATCTTCCATGTTTGGAGGTTAGTGGGCTCAGTCTTAGAAGACTCTCATGCAGGTAATCCTAGCTGCATGGTTGCAAGATGGAGGCAGCCATGTCCTGCCTGCAGAGCAGGTTGTCCTCAACAGGTGCTAACTGAACTCATTCCCTCAAGTGGAGATCATCTTGCTGTGTTCAGGATGGGAGGAAGGACATGTGATAGAAATAAGTCAACTCAGAATGGTCACTGGTCATTGGTCTCCATCCAAAAGAGCGATTTGCAACACTACAAATCATTTTTTATTACAATTGTGATTGTGTGTGTTTGTGTTTGGTGT
>NC_022019.1:440663-450735 GCF_000317375.1 Microtus ochrogaster
ATCAACCCATCTCTAATAAACTTGTGTAGCACCGGTCTTACCGGGAAGATTTTAGCCTACGTCCATCCTGGATCAGAGCTGAATTGCGTCTCTCCGAGCTCACTTCCTCTTCCTCCCAGCATTCTGTTCTGTTTACTCCTCCCACCTATGTTTTAACCTATCATGGCCAAGCAGTTTCTTTATTGCTTAAGCAATGAAATCAACAGATTGATATATGACACTCCCACATCACAAATATCACAGTGTATATGTGGAGGTCAGAGCACAGCCTTGGATGTTGGTCCTCCTCTTCCTCCTTGTTTGAGGTAACATCTCTTGCTTATTGATACCTTACATACCAGGTTAGCTGGCCAATGAGCTTCTGGATGATTCTATTACCTCTGCTTCTCATCTCCACTGTAGGAGCCCTGGGATTAAAGAAACATAGCTTTATGTGAGTTCCAGGGATTCAAACTTAGGTCCTCAGGCTCATATAGCAAGTACTTCACTCACTAAGCTATTTTCTAGTTCCTTTAATTTTGATTCTAAGTTTTAGCAGACATTCTTTTACCCACACAGGACCTTTTCAAAGCTAGGACTGAAGACAGAACCTAGCCAGTCCACTGGTTTGGCTAGTGAGCCCCTGGAGTCCTCCTGTCTCATCCTCCATCCTCAGCCCTGGAGCTTATGCATGACCCTACCCACTGAGCCATCCCTTCAGTCCCTGTAAAGCACCTATTATCAATCCTTGCATATAATCAAATGTTTTCTGTATTTTGGATATTAATCTTTTTGACAAATGATACGCGCTTTCCTTTCACGGGATTGAGATGGCTGAAATAGTTTCCTTTTAGCACAGTACTTTAAAGGGGAAAACTCCAATGAACATTTTCAATGAAAAGCATTAATAAATGATGGCAGAAAGAGTAGAGAGAAGTGTTGGAGATGAATCATGCACATGGGACTCCCTATATTAAGCGTTGAGTAATAAGCTCACTTACAAGTCAGGCAGTGAGGAATGAAAGTGCCTTTCTGAAAGGATACAGTCCTGTTGGTTTCTGAACAAGTTGAGGTACAAAATGTAGGTTTAAAGATGCGCCTAAATACAGCTCGTGCACTATGGGAGAGGCAGGGAGATGCTGAGAGTGTTGGCTCTCTTGGCTACCTGGGTAGGTGAAGATACTCAGCAGAATCCCTTCAAAGTATTCCCAGGCGAGGTTCTGGGCATGGGAGAGCCAAGAGAATGCTGTCCTTGAAGAAGAGCTGAGCAGAGTAGAGTGTGTCCTTTCCATTCCTTTCATGTATACCCATCCTGTTTGCAGCTCCTCTTCCCCAGGTGTGCCATGAGCAAAATGAGAATTGCTTAGGCAAAGGACATCTTGGGGTAAGGAAAAAAACTGTTCCTCACCAATGAAGTTCTCAAACCACCAAGGTGTCACTAAGGTGTTCTCTTGCAAGGGTTACCTTGTAAAATTAAGAGTGCAGAATGTCGGCACTACCCTGTGGTGTTAATTCATCACATACAGTATTCTCATTCTTCCCACTAATCCTGCCAACTCTTCCTAGACAAGGTGACTTGACGCATCTTCTCCTTAATATTATATTTAAAAATATAATGCAGTCCTGCTCTAGAAAAAGAAATAAATCCGTGGGTCTTGGCAGTTAGGATGTAATTGGTTCGTTGGATACATAGGAAGTCATTTTTATTCTTTTTTTAGCTCTTACAGATCATAAAAAACTTATGCATTAAAAAAATGCCAACAATTGTTCCTAAACCCTCCCAGAAATTTAGGAAAAGCTTTGAAGTGGGAAACAGTAGTCTTGCATTGTTAATTTTATGAAATACCAGCAAACAATCCTGAATGCTATTAAAGGTTGCTTACGTTGCTTAATCTATTCTCCATGAATCTTAGTAGAACTTTTAAATTCTTCTTCTTATTAGTTTATGTGTATGGGTGTTTTGCCTGCATGTATTTCTATACACTCTGTACATACCATTTGTTCTGTGGGGTCAGAAGAGAACATTAGCTCCTATGGAACTGAAATTATAGATGGTTGTGAGCTCCCACCACGGAGGTGCTGGGAACCACATTTGATCCTCTGGAAGAGAAACCAGTGCTCTTCACAGCCATCCCCAGTGTTACTAGATTTTGAGTTCACAAAATCATCAACTATCAAAAGCACACATATTTTCATGCATATTTTCATGAAGCTAAAATCAGTAGTATGTTTTTTACTTATAATCTGTTCTGTCCAGCTTATTACTATCAAGCAATCAGATGGAATATCATGTTCTTGCAGGCTGTTTGACAGCAGTTATTAGCAGCAATTCCCCCACACAGCCAAGTGCAAAGTCATTTTGGTTTTTTCAAGTGCTTGCTTTGGAAATGAAAACATTAAATATTGGTTTTAAGAAAATTACTTTTGCCACATGAGACTGTTAAGAAAAAGAAACATCATTGCTGCATAGCCAGGGGTGACATATTTCCAAGTTTCCAATGGTGCACTTGGGAGACATTCATAAATCAGTAAGTCTGGTATGACTACATTTAAGTCTATGGCCTTAGGAAACTCATTCCATGTTGCTAGTTTCTATTTGTCTTTGAAGAAACAGAGATCAAGATATTCTATTAAATAGCCTTTGAAGTTATATGAGATAAACAAAATGCTAATTATTTTTGAGATGACATTTATGATTTGCTTTAATATAACTTTTGAGTTGAGCTAATCTGTTCTATTGAAAATAATTACAAATTTATTAGTATATCTTTGAATTACAATACTCTCTTATCATTTGTGATGTCAAAATACACAATAACAAAATGATACGTTCATTTTTAGTGACTGTGCTATAAATCACTTTCAACTCTTGTGGAAACTATATAATTTCATTATTTTGATGAGTGCTAAGTTTTAAAAAATTTAGCTTTCATTTTTTCCTATTTATTTATTTATTAAAGATTTCTTCTCCTCCCCGCCACCGCCTCCCATTTCCCTCCCCCTCCCCCAATCAAGTCCCCCTCCCTCATCAGCCCAAAGAGCAATCAGGGTTCCCTGCCCTGTGGGAAGTCCAAGGACCACCCACCTCCATCCAGGTCTAGTAAGGTGAGCATCCAATCATTTTTAGCTATAGAATAAAAATCTATTGTTACAGATGTGATATGAATATGTAAAGCTTAATTTAATATTAATTTACCTCTTTAGGGAAACATGTAAAAGAAGACAGAACAAAGTATAATAAACAAGAAAAAATTCACATTCTAAAATTAATAACCAAGTCATCATTTAAGAAAAAAAAATTTCAAATGATGCTTAGTACAAAAATATGTGAAATACAGAAAACAGAAATAAAAAGCACTCCACAAACACATTGTGTGATCAATATTCTGACAATGCTTCCAAACCTGGGCTTTGAAGGCTCTCTCTCTTATGTCTTATGACCCGCCATCTTCTGTGCTGCTTTTACACTTAACATTATAGTCATGTAATTATAACAAGTTGTATTGGTTACCACAAACTTCAAAACTTTTATCCCAGTTCATTATTCATTTAGTTTCTTTTCCTATTGAGTGATAAAATCTCTGACAAAAGCAGCCTAAGAAAGAAAGGGATTATTTGGCTCATGGTTCTCAGGGCGTCCAGTCTATTATGGCAGGGAAGGCATGGCCGTGAGCAGGGAGGCATGGCCATGGGCAGGGAGGCATGGCCGTGGGCAGGGAGGCATGGCCATGGGCAGGGAAACATGGCCGTGGGCAGAGAAGGCATGGCTGTGGGCAGGAAGGCATGGCCGTGGGCAGAGAAGGCATGGCTGTGGGCAGGAAGGCATGGCAGTGGGCAGAGAAGGCATGGCAGTGGGCAGGGAAGGCATGGCCGTGGGCAGAGAAGGCATGGCTGTGGGCAGGAAGGCATGGCCGTGGGCAGGGAAGGCATAGCAACTAGAGCAAGACGCTGACTTATCACACTGCTGCTACACTCAGGAAGCAGAGAGAGAACAAGAAGTAGGGCCAGGCCAAAACCTCAAGTCTCACCTTATGTGAAGCAGTTCCTCCAGCAATGCTTCACCTGCTAAAGTTTCCTCAACTCTTCTGAACAGCACTACCAGCTGGGGACCAAGTATTCAAACAAATGAGCGTATGGAGGGCATTTTACATCCAGACCACCAGAGTCATCAAACCTATTCCCTCCTGGCATAAATAGTAGTCATGCCATTGTTCTTAGGGTGTGTGATGCTCTGATAGGGACTGAGCTTTGTGATTACCCTCACTTCCATTTACCCACTGGTTCTGTTGAGTCTGTTAGATAAGAGTTTGTTGCATTTACTAAAAAAGCCCTAAAACTGAAAAGGTTGGGACTGTATCCTGCCTCCAAACAACAGGAGAGCATAGAAGTCAAATGACAACATGGTAACAACATCATTTAATTATAGGGCAGATTATGTGCGTATGTTTCACAAAGTTTATTTGTTGTGATTTAGTGTCTCCTGGATCCCCGGAGAAGTTGAAACATCATCTCAGCGGCAGATGCATGCAGAATGCTCTGTGGATTAGGGCATACATCTGCAACATTCTTAACTGAGAAAATAAGAAAGGCAATATATGATAGCTGGCAAAAGCAGATGTTCCAAATGAAACTTCAGGACAATTTAGATCTTTCTCATAATGCCACCTCTTACCCAATAAAGTACTGATTTTTGTCATCAAACTAATGACATAGGATTATTAATTGTGCTTATTTTAAATTTAGTACAAAAGATCTTGCAATTTATGTATGGTTCTCAATTCAATATCATTGTGATTTTGGCACATTTGCAATTGTGCTGAGAATGGCTAATTTTAAATTCTGCAATAGGTTGGGTTCAATATAGTTAGGTAGATGTTTATCATCTTTGGTCCCTCTAGGTGGTTTATTCTTTTTTCATATTTTGCTTCTTTACAGTCTGTCTGTCAAATTTTATTATAATAATGCTTTGGCTGTAAATCAGAATCTCAGTGACTTAGAGCACACTTGTGGCACACACAGCTTGGTGAGGGATTTGCTGTTCATCTGGGTTCAGCTGGGCTTGCTTCAGGGCATGGGGCTACTTTGCCACTGTCCCATGGATCAGGCTCCTGGGCATTGGTCACTATGGTACATTTTCCCACTGGCAATAGCTAAAGCACAGGAGAGAAATCCAAACTCAACTAGCATATTTTAAGCTCCAGTCTGTGTTACTTTCACCAATATCCCATTGATCAAAGCAAGTCACATGCCAAGACAAATATGAATGTGGAAATACGTTCCAATATCCTCAGGTATGACCAGGAACCGATTAGGAGAGACAGAATGACACTGGAAATTCTGTTTACCACCGTGCTTAACAATGTTAGGAGTTTCAGGCTTTGTTTTTCCCCCCTCTGGATTCACTTGCATAAGTCAGCCTGAATTTTTCTGTGTATTTTTAAAAGTGCCTTTTATTACTCATTTTGTCTTCTTTCTAAGTAGCTTTCGGTTCCGTTTCATGAGTATGCATTGCCCTATCACCCAACCAACTGCGCTCCATAGAATCTTTGAGCAGAAGGCATTAGTCTATCATTTCACAGATGAGGAATTTGAAGTCTGAAGAGACTAAGCGATAGTCACAGGAACACAAGGCTAATCAGGGACAATATAGTTTAATGGCCAGAATGAACAGGACATTCTAAAGTCCCTTTTCCCCTTTAACTCAGATGTGTAGTTTCATACTGCACTGCATGAATAATGCCGATGCCACTTCCCAGGAGGGACCCCCCTGGCCTCCCTACACTGGAATGCTGAACACAGAATTACCTGAGGCAGAAGGAACCCGAGTGAGCCCTGCCTGCAAAGTGCCCAGAAGGCAGCAAGCTCTCTCCTGCTCAGGCAGGGGCTGCAGAACCCAGGGCTGCTGAGCTCTGGGTTAGACTCACTGATCTTCTGAAGGCCAGCTTTGACAAGTTACTTCCAAAGGCGCCTTTGAAAATGTTCTTCTGAGTCCTCACTGTCACTGGGATGCTAGAGCAGCGTCTCTGTGCAAAATTTTAGACACGCTTGATCAAACTCTCCTGTGTAGTAAAGAGCTATGAAATTAGGATGTTTTCGGTATTTCAGAAATGTACAAGTTCAAATTAATGTGTTCACATATTTTGCCTGAGTGGCAAGAGCACTCTAATCTTATTAGTGTTTATAAAGTGGTTAATAATTTAATTTATGTTCTCTATCCATTTGAGATTCCCAGAGAAACTGAGTCGTTCATGAACATCACACAAGATTTGCAAGGAGAAAGGATGTACCTGCTCACTCAGGGGCACATGCTCCCCTCAGCTTGCTCTTTGGCTACTTCACTGTCTCCTTCTGTGCTCTATGGCCAGGAAGCTGTGCCTCCTTGCTGCATTTAGCAGGCATAATTCAGTAGAATGGCAATGTTTGCATGTAAAAAAAATTGGGAGGGGAAAGAACCACAATTTATTTGTTTGGTGTTTGGTGCCCTGAGGAGCACCTTCTGTTGTCTTTTCTGTTCTTTTGTATTTTGTTCACTCATTCTTAAGGGTTTTGCTCACAAGTCTGACATCTTATGTGTCAAACTTAAGTGAGGCATGGATGGAAATCATATTGTCTTCATGTGATCTAGTAACACCCCTGTTTCTGACTTAGGCTGTGAAAGTGTCTTATAAGAGTCATGGTACTTAGATGAGAGTTAGCATTTTATCTGTTAGCAGAGGTGACGAAGTTTTCTGAGCTGGATGAGAATAAACAGTGACTATCAGTTACAAAGCACTGGGTGGAGAGGTCTTATTCTCTAGAAATGAAAACTTTAACTTTCCAATGATGAATCTCTTATTTATTCATAAGTTTGGTCTGGAAATACTTTCACATCCTAATTTATTTATCACTTCATTCATCTAGCTCTGTTTAGAAATCAAAACCACATTTTCTCATGCTCTTTTGTTCTGTATAGAAGAGATATGATCTTGTCTTCTCCATCTAGTAACTTCCAGTTTGTTGGGTTAGGAGATGACTTCCCGTAACTGAAATTTCAGAAGGAACCATGATGCTGTGTCTTGGTTAACTTGGAATTTCCTTTATTTAATTTATTTCATCTAATTTATCTATTTATTGGTCTTTTTAAAGACAGAGTCTCACTATACAGCTCTAGCTATCCTGGAACTCACTATGTAGACGAGGCTGGCCTCGAACTCACAAAAATCCACCTACCTCTGCCACCCAAGGGCTAGGATTAAAGGTGTGCATCACTAGATTGGACTGGGATTTTTTTTAATCATACTGCATTAACACATGATCACATTTTCTAAACAAAAAAGTTAAATATGCAAATTTGGTCAGAAATTCTGACAACTTCACTGTGGTTGGCTGAAATATTGAGAGTAAACCTTAAAGGAAGCTTTCCTGGTTTCCCTGAATGGCTATAACCTGACAGCTTTGGGGAGAGAGTTTTAATTTGGCTCGGGCACCAAAGGCTCTCTCAGTCCACGCTAACAGAAAAGTCATAGAACATGGCAATAGCAGCATGAAGTAGGAGTTCCTTACATCACAGAAGACCAAGTAAAAGACAATCAGGCAAAAGTCAAGAGTGGGAATAACCTTCAAAGCCTATAATCGACTTTTGACAGCCAGGCACCACTTCCCAAAGCCTCCACTGCCTTCAAAATAGCACTGTAAATTGGGGACCAAGCAATCAAAACATGAGCCCATGGTGGCTACTTCAGACTCAAATTGCTGTAACATTCTGGGTGGTCCTAGAACATTTGTGGCCACTTAGTAATGCAAAAATGCATCTAGTAAAACGTCAAGAACCCATGCAGTTTTAACAGACTCCAGACTGCTTCAAAGGTCCAAAATCCCAAATTTCTTCTAAGACTCAAAGCAAGTGCTTAGAAGTAAAGTAACTATAAAATCACAACACCTGGCACCCACCACCGGCAGCAGCACTCCAGGGACCCTCTAAAGCTCAAGCTTCACCTTCAAAGCCTTATGCCTTGCCCATTCTGGGGCTCCCTACATGGTACCTAGCCCTACTCACACTTGCCTGTTCTAATCTGTTCTACTGTGAAGTCTGAGTGAAAGGCTCCATGATCCCATTCCATATGCCTGTAAAACTAGCACCATGTAGATGAAGTCAAGTTTTTTCCCAGAGCAACACCCCTGTGGACCGCAGCCGCAGCAGCCTCTAAGTGTCTGCAAAGCTAAACATGGGGAAATACATGCATAGGTGGGCCTTTCCCCACAGGGCATCCCTTCCGCTCCCCTTTCAAATGGTGTTCTTAGTGGGTTTTCATTTTTGTGCCATGTGGCCCTCAATGGGGGAGGGTTTGCCCTCAAACCTCCTTTCCTTGTGTCTCAATGCAGAATGTATTGTGTCTGTCTGATAAAACAAATCTCTTTAACAGTTACACCTGCTTCATCTACATTTGCTTCGCCTGCACACTTAAATAAATGTGTGCTCCCAGACTGCTTGTTTCCAAATCCTTCGGGACCCTTTGCTCTTGACTCTTGCTCTAAACCTAGCTAAGACCGTGAGCAATGACTCTGAGTGCTGTGCTCATCTAAAATTTCCCCTACTCTATCTCCAGGCCCAGAGTCATCCACATTTCTCCTTCAACTCCATTCCAAAGGCCTAACAGTCCTGTGGTCTGAATTTGGTGCCATAACATTAACGTCCCCACTCTTCAGTATCGACTTTCCTTATTAACTCTTCTTCCATTTCTGTGACCAAATTTCTGACAAATCCCTTTCACAGAGAGGAAACTTTACTTTTGCTCATGGCTTCAGAGGATCTTGGTCCATTATAGCAGAGAAGGCATGGCGGAGAGGCTCAGTACATAGTAAAGGAGAGTGCAGCGTTTGCATGGCAGCACATGCAGGCTGGAGACAGTGGCAGATAACCTTCAATGGCTTGCCCCTAATGCTCTACTTCTGTTATAGAAATCAAATCCAAAGACACGCTGATTGATATTTATGTGCTGAAGGGTAGCAGTGGGAAAATATTGAAAGTCTCTGATTTCCATAACTCAAGCATTAGGTTTCTGTCATATCCTAGACCTTTGTATGTAGAGTAAAAACACTGCGATGCATAACACACCACTGTCTTGAATCATAGCTGAAGTGTTTCAGGTTGCGTTTGTTGGCATTGCATGCATGGCAGCTGCATGGTGCAGTGTGAGTGTGTTCAGAAACGAGGCTGGAGTGAAGTCATGGGATGCAGCTTGTGTGAGCACCGGGAACAACTCAAGCTCATGCTTAAGAACCTGGCTGGGATGGTGCCTGTTACCTCGTCTACAAGATGAGCCTGACAGGAACTCCTTCTGAAGTCGAAGCTGTATACGATCAATGTCTGTGCTACATATGCCTCGTGCATTGTTGAGTTCTCAATAAACACTGCTCTGTATTATTCAGCTTGCATATGTGTCTCTGGGGAAGTTTCAGATGCTTGGGTTTCATCCGATTGCTTTTATTGCCAAAGTAATTCCCCCAGTTTGGCCTTGATTATGTCTTCTTCTGTGATTCAGAAGAGAAAACCTGAAAATAAAATTTCCTTCCTTTTGTTAACTCACTGTGCATGGCATTTCACTTCTTGGCAGCGGAAACGTGACTAGCAGCATGTATTGTTCGGTGTGTTATGTAAGCCTGGGGTGCATCTTTGCTGGTGGTTCTCAGACATGGTTCCGTATTTCTATGTGCAAATGTTCCTGGATACACAGGGATAGACAAGGCATTGGAGAAGGGTTCAGAAAGCTAAAGATAATGCATGCTATTCTAAGTGGGATTGTGAATACGCTCTGAGAAATATAGCTACTGTCTCTAGAAAAATATAGCTGTGCTTTTTAAACTATGGGACAGTTTTGTAAAGGGGAAGCCTATAACTTTAGGAAAAATTTATAGCAGATTGTATGTAGGTGGACTCACCTCCATCTTTTCTTGGCCTGTTGACTAGCACATCATCCCTGGGCTGGCAAGATGGCTCAGTGGGTGAATGTGTCTGCCGCCAAGGCTAACAACCTGAGTTCAATCTCTGGGACCCACAAAGTAAAGAGAGAGAACTAAATTCCTCAATTTATCCTCTCTGGTCTCCACCTACTGC
>NC_022019.1:450845-462022 GCF_000317375.1 Microtus ochrogaster
CCAAATAAAATTTGAAAAAATAAATCTCACCTTCTAATTCCTGTGTGTGTTACAATGGTGTTGGAGAATTACATTGTACCCCCACAGCACTTTCTGTCTGAAGCACCTTATAAACTACAAAATGTATCTTTGTCCCCACTTACAAATAGCTGAGGAATCTGAGACCTCATGTCAGGAAGATGGTTTTAGGCCTGGGGATGTAGCTCAGTAATCAAATGCTTCGCTAGCATGCACTCGACCCTAACAGTGTTTATAATTATCAAATGGAGCTGTGTAGTATGAACTCAAGTGGAGGTGAAGTGCACAAGGTGAGAGATTTCCTGTCAGGTTAATTTAGAGTCAGGAAGCTCAGACTATGTAATAAGGTTTGACTTAATGGACCTGGAGAGACTAGACGAAGGAGAAAAGGTGTTAGACGGATATGAAGTAAAGCTATACTCTCTGAAAGAATCATTTATCCCAGAAAACTCATCAGGCCCTGAAATAACAGTGGAATTGGTTATGAGATGTGGAGCTCCTGGGAGATTACAGGAGCAGCCAGAACTGAAATCTAAAATTGACCGTTGAGATTCTGGGCATGAGAAAAAAATGCATGGAGTTTCTCATTAAGAAATTGGAAGTGTAGAGATTCTGTTCTCCCAATATGCAGGGCAAACAAAAGAGTGAATACTTCCCACCGCTGTGAATGCATGAAGACAGAGGTAGCAACCAGTGTTTACTATCCCACACTCGGACTTTATGAGATAATCAACTGCCCTGGAAGTTCAAGGACACATACTTAATCATCTATCTGCCTCGGAGAATGCCAGGGTTTGATTGGCCAGTCCTTGAAGGTCACATATACATCCCTCATGCCACTAACCCATCTTTGCCCCAGAGACTCCCCATCTGCATAGCTCAATGACCTTGAAGAGCTCAGAAGGAGACCATGACAGCACAAAATAGCAAAGGCCAACCTCTGTCCTTGCTTTGATCCTGTCCCTTGGAATGCTTGATTTTCTACTGTGTTTCTCCAGAGTCCTGACTACTAGTTACAAGACACTTATTTCAATAACTGCTAAGCAATTATTCCTAGCTTTTCCACTGGAAAATGATGCAAGCCATGCCCAACACACACACACACACACACACACACACACAGAGAGAGAGAGAGAGAGAGAGAGAGAGAGAGAGAGAGAGAGAGAGAGAGAGAGAGAGAGCACAGCACAGGTTGGCAGAACATCATCACATTAGACAGCAAACAACAAAGCCCTGTCCTTCAGAAACCTTTGCCTTCCCACTGCCACCACTTGTCAGATGGGGAGAGCTGCAGATTCAGCACTTCCTTCCTAATGGCCCCCTGAAGTGCACTTTCCTGCCATTGATGAGCTGGGTTTTAGCAGGCTCTTCTCTTGGTGGAGTGGGGCTTCCATTTCCTTGTTCCAAATGAGTCACCTGAGACCCACTCTGTGTACACAGAACTTATCCGAGGCTTAGTGTTTTCACAGAGTTTGATTGAGGGATTTTTATTGTACTTCCTCATCTAAATACAGACTGGGTCTCTTGGCAAAGAGACAGATGGTATTTTTCAATGACTAATGCAAAGCTCGGTAAAATACAGATGCTATGCTTGCTCTTTTTAAAAAAAAAAATGCTTTGACCTCATACTATGTGACATTGCAACTGAAACTCATCCCAAGTACTGATATTACATTGAGTTTCACAAAAGGAATAGAAGATTCATGTCCATTCTTTCCTAGAGTAAGGTGAAGGATGGCTGCAGGATCCCTAAGCAGCAGACAGCATTGTGAAGACGAAGTTACTAGTCCAACACGGACCGCTTCTCTGGACACCCTTGTGGTCTTGTGTCGGTCTTCTTGTTCAGGGAAGAAAAGCACAAAATCCTCTTCAAAACCGAGAAAGGCAGGTTTCTATTTATTGTCTGTTAAATAGAAAGAGACAGCGGGTGAAATTGTAGCACTGACATTAAACATTTCTCATGAGGTTTTGGGCTAATTCTACATGGATTCCGAAGCTTTGGAAGACTAACATTCTGCGGCATATTTATCAGAGAGTAAATCCACTTGCTTTTGCACAGAAGCACATTAAGGAACATAGGGATGTTAGTTAGGTCTTGTGACTGACTTCTAAACAATCATGCCTGCAAAGGACAGCTGTTTGGCCCAGGGCTACACTGGCTCCGCAGCTGTGCTTGCTTATGGGAGCCCACAGAGGAGCTTGTGCACAGCGTGGTGATGCAGAGTAGGCAGATGGCTTCTTAGTAAGAGCTGTGTGTTGTTCCCCTCAGAATGCACTTAATGCTGTAGCTCACACTAGTACCCTGAGGTAGACGAGCTGCCCTGATTTCTGAAGGGAAAGCATGTTTTATTTTTTCCTTTATTTTTATTTTTAATTCAATTTTCTCTTACAATACAGAATCTTTAAAGCAATTGAAGATGAGAACCAATGTTACCTCTTTCAGAAATTCCCTTCTTTTGAGATATTTATTAAAGGTGTTTTCATATTTTGATCATGTTTTCCCTTCCACAACTCCTATAAGAGCCTTCCCACCTCCCTACCTGCCCAACTTTATGTTCTCTCTCTCTCTCTCTCTCTCTCTCTCTCTCTCTTTCTCTCTCTCTCTCTCTCTTTCTCTATCACGCACGCAAAGACACACACACACACACACACACAGAAGAAAGAAAACAAAATTTAAAAAGAAACAAGGAAAATAACCCACAAAAATGAAAATCAAACAAAAAATGGATAAGACAAATAAATTGAAATAAAACCAAAAATCCACAAAAATATCACTGAGTTCATTTTGTGTTGGCCAACTACTCCTGAGCATGGGCCTGCTCTGGAGAGTCACTGAGCTACCCAGCAGGACTCCACTGGGGAAAACTGGTTTTCTTTTTGATACTGAATATCAATAATAGACAGTTTCTTGGTTAGGGATGGGACCCCATTCCATCCCTCCCTCCCAGTGCTGAAATCCCTTCTAATTCTGAACCTATGTAGGCCCTGTGCATGCTATTACAGTGTCTGCACATTCATGTGTAGATCCATCTGCTTGTGTCTGGAAAACACTGTTTCCTTGGAGTCATGCATCACCTCTGATTCCAAAAATCTTTCCGCCTCCTCTTTTGCATAGATCCTGAACCCTGAGGGGAAGAGTCTGATGAAGACGTTCCACCTATAGCTGAGTGCTTCAAAGTCTCTCATTCTCCACATGTCTAACTGTAGACCTCTGTTATGGGATACTTCGATAGCACTGTAATGCTCCAGACTGCCCATGAAGTTTATCATGAATCATGTGGGTAGAGCCAGTGACTAGATGACTAGAATTTGCCTTAGAGAAGTCAGCAATTTGGATAGAGAAGATTCACAGAAAGGAAAGAACAGGGACTAGAGTTTGAGCTCCCTTTTGGTTCTGGGATGAGGGGAGAGCTGTGTCTTTTTTATGTCTCCAGTCAAAAGCATTCCGGCTAGTTGTTACTCAACCTCTCTGAGCTAGCAGATATTCACCCCAGCCTTTGACTCCCCAGGCTTATTGATAAATAGAACAATAGAGACTAATTTAAAGCTTCGTATCATGGTTGCCAGGGCCACAGGACTGAAAAGCCCACCAGGCTGCAGCCTGGGTGACTAGCAGGATGCTGGCTGTGCAGCCACAGATGAAAATTAAAATATCAGTAGATTCATATGCAGCTGCTAAGCCAACAGAAAAACGTCACACCTCTTTGTTAATGATGACCTACTATAAGAAGAAGCTTCTATGATGGGGGCTGATTGAGGCACTGATCTGTGGATATAGCACTGGTCACTAGGACTCATTTCGTTGCTAGCTTCCTTTAACAGAATAATAATTAGGTTTTCCCTTAGCTCCATGACCCATCTAGTCCCAGGTTCTTAGCTACTTCCAGAGTGTAAGGTATAAGTTCCATCTCATGGAGTGGGCCTTAAATGAAGTTACTCCCATAACATTTGCGCCACTGCTGATCCAGTATATAATGTAGGGAGATCACTGTTATAGGTTGAAGTATTTGCAACTGGGTAGTATTAATAATAGGGGCACAAGAGATGGCTCAGTGGTTAAGACCTGCTCTTCCACTGGTCCAAAATTCAATTTGCAGCAACTACATGATGGCTCACAACCATCTGTAATGAGATCTGGTGCCCTCATGAGGAAGAGACAGGGTCAGTAGTCCTCATCAACTTAGACAAATATGGACAAGTTTAACAGAACTGCATATACGCCAAAGCATAAATTTCATTTTTTTTCAATATTGATAATAGCCTTTTTTCTCTGGTAACATGTGGAGTACCTTTCTGTGCCATGAACACTAATCAGTAGAGGTGAAGCTTCTAGTTTGGTGACTTAAATGTTGTCTTCAACAGTGGTTGTGGAGAACAACCAATAGTCCTGGCAAGAGCCTGTGGTGTTTAGGGATCCATAGGACCTATTTAGCCAATGACTCAATAAGATGTAACCCATTCCCGGAACTGGAGGTTTTACCTAATGGTATAAGATAGCTCCCCTTTTATGTAGTGATTCCATTTATATTTCTGTCATATATGTTTATATTTCAGGAAGTTTCTATAATAGTACATTTCAATATGGTTTTCCAAATAGTCCTTAGTGTCAATCGTCCCTTCCCATATTCTCTCCTTTACGCTCCTCTGTCACCCACTTTCCCTCTTAATCCTCCTATTCCTGTTTCCCTTGTATCTCTCCATAACGCTATATTTTATTTCTCTTACTAGATACCTACCTTTTGTGGTTACTTAGATTGTAGCACACATGTCAAAATCTTAAAGCTAACACTCATATATAAGAAAGAATGTACACAATTTATACTTAGGGGTCTGGGTTACCTCATTCAGGATGTTTTCTAGTTCTATTCATTTTCTAGTTCTATTTATGTAAACTTAATTTTTCACAACAGCTGGATAATATTCCATTGTATAAATGTACCACAAAATTATATTTAACAAAATTTTAACTCATCAGTTGATAAAAACATATCTAGGTTGTTTCCAATTTTTGACTATTTTGAATAGAGCACCAATGAATATAGATGAATACCTCTATGGTAGGATGTAGAGTCTTAGAGGTACATGCCCAAGAGTAGTATAGCTGGATGTTGAGGTGGATCTATTCCCAGCTTCCTGTAGAACCCCCTGCACTGATTTCCATAATGATTCTATGAATTTGCAGTCCCACCAGAAATATATGTGTTTCTCTTGCCCACATTCTCAGCAGCATGAGCTATCTTTTGTTTTATTCATGTCGACCATTATGTCTCGATTAAGAGGAAACATCAAATCAGTATTAATTTACATTTTCCCAACTGCTAAGGATGTTGAACATTTCTTTAAGTGTTTCCCAGACATTTGTGTGTTGCCTCTTTTGAGAATTTTTGTTTAGATCTGTACTTCATTTTTAATTTGTTTGTTTTCTTCATGTTGCCTTGGTTCATTATATATTATTATATATGGATACTAGCTATCTATCAGATACATAATTGGTGAAGATCTTTTCCCATTCTGTAACCTGCTACTCTGTCCAAATAATGGTATCCAAATGATGTAGGAGCTCTTCCAGAGTTATTACTTGTTGAATGTAGTGCCTGTGCTGGTAGCATCCTGTTCAGAAAGTCTTTTCCTGTGCCCATGAATTCAAAAATATTCTCTACTTTCTCTTTTATTAGAGTCAGAGATCTGTTCTTAATTGAGGTCATTGATACATTTGGAGTTTAACTTTATGTAGGGCAATAGGTATAGATCTATTTTCCTTTTTTTCTACATATATCTATTTTGACCAGCACTATTTGTTGAAGATGCTGTCTTTTTTTTTTTCATAGCTTCATGGTTTCCCATATTCAACAGGCTTCAATGCTCAGTTTTATGGGTCTGGCTTCTCTTAGGACAGTTTTGAAGAATATTATTATTTCATTTTGGAAAAGCATTTCTTTCTTTGTCTCTCTATTTAAAATTGGAAGTTACTTCCTCTGAAGTGTGGGATTAAGAGTTGGAATGGGAAAAGAAACTTTGTTTTTTAAATATATTTCTGGTACTCTGCAGTTATGGGCACCTGTTGTCCTTGTGACCATGATTCGTTACCAGCACCTATTTGGTGACTCACAACCATCCACAACTCCAATTGTCCTCTGACCTCTGCAAACACCAAGAACACATGTAGTGCACATACCTACATGAGAGCAAAGCACTCATACACATAAAATAAACAAAGCTTGTGTGTGTGTTTGTGTATGCGTGTGCTTCTGTATTTTATCAGATGACCTGAAATAAGGGCATTTTACTATGGGTAAAACCAACAGAAAATCCTGAAAAGCCCAGTTTTGTGCTTCTGTTTGTCTCTGTCTGGTTTTGTTATAAAGGTAACACTAACATCCTCAAATAAATTTAGAAAATAAGATAATATGCTTTTAGGCCAAAATTATTTAAAACTGATATTTACTTCACACATTTGACATAATTCTCCAAAGAAGCCCTATCGGCATGAAGATTGATTTTGCAAGAACTTTTAAACATTTGTTGCTGACTATGGCATCCCACACATATTTTCTTAAGGATAATAGGATTATTTGTGTTACCTATTTTATCTTGACTGAGTTTTGGTAGTATTTGTAACAGCTTTTGAGAAAATTGATTTAAATTTGCATTGATTTTTTTTGAAAACTATTTTTCTCTATTTTTAACTTTACTTATTTTTGCTATTATCTTTAGTCTCATACCTCCCTCTACTTAGTTTTATATTTCTCTTCTTTTTCTGATTTTGTCGTTGATTTGTGACCTGTTTCAGCATCCTCAGTATGAGCATTTTAGTATAATAAAATTTCCTCTCAATACTCCTTGAAATGAGACAACATACACATTTTGGTCCCTATTTTTTCATTTAGCTTCAAACCTTTTAAAATTTCCTTTCATGTCTTTCTTCCTTACATAGATTATGTAGAAGTATACTGTTTTACATTTTCTGATTTCTGGCTTGATTCCACCATATAGAGAGAATATGCTCTTGATTTCTATTTTTTAAAATTCATTAGGTTTGTTTTATGGTCCAGATTATGGTATATTTCAGTAAACAATCTTTGGTTGTTTAAATAAGAGTAGCCCCCAATAGATTCATTGTTTGAGTTCTTCATCACCAGGAAGTGGGAGTGGAACTTTTTGATAGGATTAGAAGGATTTGGAGGTGGGGTCTTATTGGAGGAAGTGGGAAAAGTCCATGTCAGACTCCTTTCCCCCACCCCCCGTGGATCAGGATATAGCTCTCAGGTGCTTTCCCAGCACCATACCTGCCTGCACGCATGCTCCCTGTCATCATGTTCCCTGCCTCTGAAACTATAAGCAAGACCAAATTAAATTCTTTCTTTTATAAGGGTTGCCTTGGTCATGGTGTCTCTTCACAGCAATGGAACAGTGGCTAATACACAATTCACAAGTACTTGTGTCCTTCTGTCACTAACTACAGTGTCCCAAACATGACTATTGAGTTGTATTTACTAATTGCATTGTTTAAAGATTCTGTGTGTCTGCTGTCTGCCTTTTAGTTTATTGAGTATAAGAAGATGTGCTAAAGTCTCCAGCAATAATTATAAATTTGACAATTTTATCATTTTTCAGCTCTATTACTTTTGTTTTTAGTTCATGTTTATTCAGGGCTGTGTTGTTTAGTGGTCACACATCTAGGATCATTTGTCTTCCTAGTGGGGAGTTCCTTCTGCCACTGGGTGACATTCCTCTTTGTCTTTAGTCATTTTTATTTTGTGTGTGTGTGTGTGTGTGTGTGTGTGTGTGTGTGCTGCTTTAGGAAAATTTAATATTTGTATGATAAACCTGTTTTCTCCTTTTCTTGTTGATCTATGTATTGTTGAATTTGAAGTAAATTTCCTGTAAACAATGTATAGATGGGTTGTTTCCTTAGCTGTCTTTCAGTTTGCTACTTAGCTACATTTACTGTAACTGCTGACATGTTAAGGAGTGAGTTATGAAAGTAATTTTTTTTTTTTTTTTTGGTTTTTTTGAGACAGGGTTTCTCTGTGGCTTTGGAGCCTGTCCTGGAACTAGCTCTGTAGACCAGGCTGGTCTCGAACTCACAGAGATCCGCCTGCCTCTGCCTCCCGAGTGCTGGGATTAAAGGTGTGCACCACCACCGCCCGGCAAGTAAATTTATTTTTATATTTCCATTAGCTTTTTAAACTCTTCTTAAACTTTTTTGTTATGATGGAGCCTCTGCAAAAATGGTGTCCTTAAAGTGAGGCTTAAATTTATATTGTAGTTACAGGTTATTGAAGCTAAGACAGATGATGAACAGTTTGTCTTAGCTTTCATAACCTGTAATACAATATAAATTTAAGCCATACTTTAAGGACACTGTTTACAAGGCTCAGGCTCCACTGTCTGATTGTCACACTCTGTTCTGACACAAGTCCCAGCTAATTTCGAGCTCTATAGCATTCTGCCTGATGCTTTATAAAGGGTTTTTAGATTCACATGCTCTGGTCCTCACTGTCCTGATGATAACCCTAACCACATTCCTTCTCTATTACATATAACTGTCTTCAAATCTGAAACAAGCATGTCTTGTGTTTCTTGTTGTTTCAAAAGTGAGTCTCCAGCCCCTCCCATTTCCCACAAGAAAACAGTGACCAGGACAAATTTTTCTCTGAAAACAAAGGTTCTAAGACTGTTGAAGGAAAAGTGACCATAGACAGCCAATAAGTACAGTAGATCTGGACATGTCTACAGCCACTATCCATGGCTGCCCACTGAATGTACTGTGTTGGATTTTCTTTTACTCTAGCTTCGCATTGGGCACCAAAATGTTGGCTGTTTCAGTCTTTTCACTCTTTTGGCTTCTTTTGAGGGGCCCACCACCCAACTTTTAAATAAATCATGCACAGAAAGACCTACTATTACTTATAAATGCCCAGCCTTAGCTTGGCTTATTTCTTGTCAGTTTTTCTTAACTTATATTAACCCATCTACCTTTGGCCTGCTGACTTTTATCTTTCTCTATTTCTGTATACCTTTCTTTACTTCTTAGTGTGTTAGTTAGGCTCTGTGACTGGGTGGGTGGCCCCTGGTGTCCTCCTCTTCTTGTTCTATCTTGTTTCTCCTTCTTCTTCCCAAATTCCTCCTCCTCTTTATTCTCTCTGCCTGCCAGTATCCTTTTTCCTTCCTCCATATTGACCATTCTGCTCTTTTTTAGACCATCAGGTGTTTTAGCCAGGTAAAGAATCACAGCTTAACAAAGTTAAACAAATGCAGCATAACCGAAAGTAATACATCTTTACATTGTAAAACAAATGTTCCAAAACATAATGAATATAACACATCTTAAAATAATATTCTACGACATGCTGCACCCTGAACAAGGAATCGCACGAGGCTGAAATATACTCTTTCCTACATTGTGAAGTTCTGTTCCTGGTTGGAATTACATCTACCTGGAAGTGACATTTTTCTAAATCATATAAAGTTGACAGTTTTTAAGTATCCCTGGTTTCTCGTTGCAGCTAAGGAACTACTCACCATAGTTGAATAGGCTCTGGGAAATTAGCTCAGCACTCAGAACTATCATTGCTTCAAGACTCACAAACTTTCTGAGACCACATTTTACCTCCTGTCAAACATGATGACACATACCCACATCCTGTATTAATTTGATACTGATGATATGGACAGATTTTTAAAAAATTATTTGGCGACTCATATAATTTAGAGTTAGGAATGATTTCTTGGCAATCATCATGAATTTCTGAGAATTCTTACAAAATGAGATAATGTGACCAATTAATCACTTTCAAAGTATAATGACATTTTAATGAATACTAATTTTAACAATTAATGCTGTTGACACAATGCTGTATTTCATAGACATTTAATTAAACATCTATTAAGATTGATACAGCAATTTCAATATTTTGCAGACAGTAGATTTTCAGCTTTCATACTTCTTATGGGTTTTTAGGAAGCTTGGGTCTGAGGCTCCCACTGTAGAGCAGACTGAGGACTGGGCTCATCCCAGGCTTTTCTTGAGGCTCTGATGTACGGGAAAGGGGTGTAGTTTCTTATCTAAAGCCAGGAACATACTTGGCAGAGCCAGTAGTAGGCTGGGGTCAGGATCTTGGGAACTTTTCCCTGAGGCCCTGATATAGAGAAGAAACACAACTCCTTCTCTAAAATCAGGGATATGATTGGCAGAGCTAGTGATGACCTGGGTCTTGAGGGAGCTGTGGCTTCAGACCTTGAGAACCTACCTTTTCCCAGTATAAGGGGCTATGGTGATCAGTCCCAAGATCACTGTGTTCTCAGTCTCCAATGTTCTTGAGATGCCCCATGTTTCTCTTGTGTAACATTGTTTGATTGTCTTCCCACTGACTTCATCCCCTTGTGTGATAGTCTCTGTTGACTTTGTTTCTTTCTGTCTTAGAAATAGTACAATAAGATGCTGTATTTCTTAATGAATTTGCTTGAAACAAGACATAACTTACTTCCTGGGTGGTGGTGGCACATGCTTTTAATCCAAGCTTTCAGGAGGCAGAAGCAGGTGGATGTCTGTGAGTTTGAGGCCAGCCTGGTCTCCAGAGTCAGTTCTATGACAGCCAGAATTGTTTCACAGAGAAACCCTATTTCAAACCCCCACCCCCAAAAGACATAGCTTAGCCAAGACCTCCCAATCTCAAACCTAGCTGTCTCCTTATCTTCTGATTCCCTAGTCTTCTCTCTCAGGACCCTGTCACTGAAGAATGACCTGCAGCTGTTCTGTATTTGACAGACAGGAACCTAGAGAGAGGATATCTTTACATTCCTGTGGGGACTACTTTCTGAGTCCTCGTTGCTGCCCACTTAAGTTGGTCTCTTTCTAGTCAATTGATGGCATTAACATCTCCCCTTCCAGGCCTCATGTGCCCTTTTGGTGATATTAGATTACCGCAAGACATCATTAATACATTTCACAAAACATGAATTTTTTATATCTGGAACAATACTATTTGTAGAAAATAAATGATTCGGCTCACTTATAGTTATTGCATGGTTCACATGCTCTCTGCATTCAGGGTCATCACCAGCACCTAGAACAATACCTAGAATGTGGTAGGTGTTATATCCCTATTTCTTTTATGTTTTTATATAAGCAAATAAACTAACCATAATATAACAAT
>NC_022019.1:462420-465006 GCF_000317375.1 Microtus ochrogaster
GTAACTCCAGTTCCAGAGGATCCAATTCTCTTTTAAGGCCTACATGGTCACTGCATACATGTGGTGCACATACACACATGAAGTTAAAACATCCATACACATAAATAAAAATAAAATTTTAAGAAAGAGTGGGTTTCAAGCTTGAAGGCCCCTGCTTTTAAGTTATTACAAAATAAAAGCAGCTTAACAATAAGATAAATCCTACACTCTCATTCAAAACACTCAGTTCTCTGGAGTGGCAGGCTCGCACCTCTATGTCTTTAAAAGAGTCTTGGTGATAGCTTTGTATAACTCTGGTTTTTCCTTCTCTAAACCAAAGTTTTGTCTGCTACAAAGGACCATCTACTATAAACAATCTACAGGTTTCCTCAAGAGATAAAAATTACTTACAGTGTTTCATTTGTTTTTAAATGTATTTATTTTATTTGTATGAATATTTTGTGTATATGTATGTAAGTGCTGGCTGAAGAGGTTATCAAATCTTGTGGAACTGAATTACAAATGGTTGTAAAACACACATGGTCATTGAGAATAGAATCCAGGTTCTTTATAATAACAGCAAATGCTATGAATTTTTGAACCATCTCTTCATCCCTTGTTTGCAGTTTTTGAATAGTGTGCTTTCAAGTTTTTTCCCCAAGTAGGATTTCAAAAATCTTGGCCCTCAATAAAAGCCATGGTTACTTTGATGAAAAAGCAAATTCAGAATTCCTAGAAGAATAGAGTTTAAATCAGTAATCACTCAAAAAGACAACTAATCATTATGAAATATTTATGCAGGGAATGACTACAAGTGAGTTGTTAAATTATATCCTACTTACCTCATGTCTGAAAAGAATAGTGATTTGAAATGGCTTGAATTTTAGTTTGTAGTTACTTACAATGTGTTCTTTACTCTGAGCCATTTGCCAGTAAGAGATAAACCAAGAGAGGTCGTATTCTAAGAGTTCTTTCAAGGAGATTAAAAGATGTATGCAGTAGTGGTCCACTGTCACATGACCAGAGATCCCAAAGCTCAGTGCTTAAACAAACGTTTGTTGTATCCACCATGGTTCTGCCAATTGGGGGAGCTCAGCTGGAAGTCTCTTACTTGGAACATCTCACGTCACTTCAGATGAAAGCTGGGACTAGAATCATTTGAAGGTTTATCAGGCATGCACATTAAAGATAAACCAACCACATGTTTGACAGCTGATTTGGGCAATTTTCTGAAGGTAAAATTGAACAGTGAACTAGACTGCCCACAAATTGCCTTTCTTGTGACTTGGGATTCTTAGGGTGTAGCATCTGGGTTCCATGAGCAAGTGTTCTCTAAGATGGATGGCTTCTTGTGCTCCAATTCTATAAACTTCAGAATGTCACTTCTGCCACATCCTGTTAACCAAAAAGTCACCATGAAGACACTCCAAATTTCCATAAGGTAAATAGATACTTTCTTGATAAGGAGATGGCAAGCCTACATTCCAAAGTATTAAATGAGATGAAAAAGACCAATGCCTATGTTTTGGAAGATATAAGCTACCATAGTGCAAACTGGCAGATAAACCAGGAAGTGGTACCATTTACTTTGTGAAGAGTTTAACTCAGTACTCTGTGGACCTGAGATGCAAATTTAAATGATTTGAACCATAGCTGTCTGTTGTTTTCAGATACTAAACTACGCTCATAACAGCGTATTTGAGTGACAATGGCCCCAATAGGCTGTGTTTAAATACTTGCTCTGTGGTTGGTGGAAATGTTTGGGAAGATTTAGGAGGTGTGTCCTTGTTGAAGGAGGTACGTCACTGAGTTGGGCTTTAAGGTTTCAAAAGTCTTCACTATTGCCAGTTAGTTTGCTCTGCCTCACTCTTGTAGAACAAGTTGTAGAATCTCAGATACTGCTCCAGCACTATGCCTGCCTTTTTTTTCTACAAGTTTCCTTGGTGTGTCTTAAAACAGCAATAGAAAGTAACTAAGACATAGCCTAACAGATACTATCATAAATTTATAGAAGGGGAAACTTATTAAAAAATTGAGTTACTTTCACAAGACCATGGAGTCAGTAAATGATAGTTACTCTGGATATTAAACACATTTTAATCTTTGTTTTTCTAGTTGAAAATGTTTTCTATGTCATAGTTGTATTAAGAAGATCCACTTTCTCTCTCCCCCACCACATATATACACAAAAATATGAAACATATTTACTCATCAATTAGCTAGAGAAACAGAGTACCAAGATGTGTTTAGGGGCTGGGGATGAAGGTCCTAGGGAACAAATTTAAAAGTATAACTTCCAAAGAGTGAAAAACATGACTCACAAAATCAAAAGTGAACTCACATTTAGAGTATATTCATTGTGACCATGGGGAAACTATCCTGAGAGGCAGATTTAAAGAGAGCTTTACAAACAGCAATGTTTCTAGTTACTGAAATAAAAGAAGTTTGACTGAGATAGATCACTTAGGCCTTAAAAGTGGTTAGTAGAGGGAACAGGAGGAGGGGAGGGAGAGGGAACTGTGATTGGTATGTAAAATAAAAAAGAATGTTTTAAAAAAATAAAATAAAATAATGTAAGATAGATAGATGATAGATAGATGGATAGAT
>NC_022019.1:465106-488864 GCF_000317375.1 Microtus ochrogaster
GATAGATAGATAGATAGATAGATAGATAGATAGATAGATAGATAGATAGATAGATAGATAGATGTGGTTAGGGTTCCACAAAACAGAGAAACTGCATTTACATTCCATCTTATTTTCGAGAGAATTGATTTGTATCTCTTTGTCAGTTCATTTGCATTATCATGCACCTTAGTTTGCCTTCTATTTCTGAGATAAATGCCAAGACAAAAAAGCAACTTGGCAAAGAAGGGATTTATTTCACTCTACAGGTTCAAGTCCTTCATGAAGGGAAGTCAGGGTAGAAACTCAAGGAAGGAACTTGGAGGCAGGAAATGAAGCAGAGACTGCAGAGGAACACTGCTTACTGGCTTGCTGCCATCCAAGGTCAGCTGTCCCTAAAGGGTGGCAATGCCCTCATTAAGCGAGAAACCCCCCCCAACAGACTTGCCTAAAGGCCAAATTGGTAAAGGTATCTTCTCAATTAAGGTTCTCTCTTTTCAGATGACTCCAGTTGGTGTCAAGTTGACCAAAAAAAAAAAAAACAAAAAACAAAACAAAAAAGCTAACAAGTGATGAACCATGAGACACTTTGTGCTAACTTTAGCCACTATTGCAGAGTTATAAAATTCCTTAATCAATAGCATATGGCCAGGTGAATACAGGTACAAATCTCTGGAAATTAAGATTTTTTTCATTCTAGTCTGCTAGACACAATCTCTCAAGACACAATAAGGCTCTTAAGAGACAAGATGCAATGTATCCAAGCCTTAAACAATTTTTCCTGAGAGAAAACCCAATGGATCTTCATCATTTTATTTGCTGCACTGAATCTGAATGCTTTATTGTTGAATATTTTTTAATCATTCAAAGAACTTAGTGCTGGGTGAGTCCCACATGAATAAAGAATTTTGTAGTCTTAAAACTGACCTAGATAGAGTAAACCATAAAGACTAGAGTAGATGGCATGAAGGAAAGAGTGGATGGGCATTGGTCTTGGCAAAGATCTCTTCGATGTGACATCAAAAGCACAAGCAACAAAGGGCAAGAACAGACAACAAGTGCAAAACACCAAACCGCAAGCCTCTGCACAGCAAAGGCAACAGGCTGAAAAGGCCGCCTTTAATATTAGAGAAAACACTCACTAAGCATTTATCTCATAAGGGCTTGTGGTGATCTGAAAGATGGCCCCATAGACTCATAGGAAGTAGAACTATTAGAAAGTGTAGCCTGCTTAGAGAAGATATTGTGAGCATAGAAGAGCTGTCTCCATTACTGACCTGTCTCCTGCCCAGGCAGGTGATGTCCCCTCACCACCAAAACCTGAGGTAGGTGGGAGAGCTGGCCCTGAGGTCATAAGAGCTGGAGAGAAATTCCTGTCCCTCATCTGCTGCAGCACTTGGGAGAGTGGCCTCTACACCTCTCCTGAGCAACACAGTAGAGCTATCCATGAAGGTGCAAGTGAAGGAGAGTGGACCCTTAGGACACCAAAACGGGAGAACTTGCCCCCTCCCCCCTTGTTCAGAGCTCCAAGGGATGAACTCACCAGGGCAATGCAGGATTGTTCACCCTGGTGGTGAGGACAAAGGAGAGCTGGCAGGCTGGCCAACTCTGAAACTACACAGGCTCAGAACCAGTATTATGGTTTGGCCCACCCCATTGTCCACCCCATGTGTGATCTGCTGGAGCATGTGAAGGGACCAGTCCTGTAGTCCCAAAGCTACAGGGTTTCCACAAAACAGCACAACAGCCAGATATCCAAGAGGAGTCCCAGTGAGGTCCCAGCAGCAATAGTGGGGCAGAAACCAGGGGCCTTGAACCAGACCAATGACTGTTTATAATTCTGAAGACTTACAAGCAAAGATGTATGGATAAAAGGCTTTTCTGTGTGACTCACTGTGTCACACTACAGCTTCCATGATTAGATTATTTTCCTTTTTTTTCTTTCTTTTTTCTCTTAAATTTTATTGGGGGGTGCTGCAATGACAGAGGGCGGTAAAGAAGGTACAGGAAATGAATAGGACAGAGATATATGATGTGAAAGACGCAAAGAATAAATAAAAAATAAGTTTTAAAAAAAGTTGCCATAGTCATGGTGTCTCTTCAGAGCAATGGAAACCCTAACTGAAACAGAAGTTATTATCAAAAACATGTATGGAATAACTGGTTGCTCAGTGGGCAAGGTGCAAGGAAGGTCCTGGAGTCTACAGCATAGCATTCTGTTAACATAGATAGCAAAACTGTTTCATAAACAGTGCCAGGAAGAGTGGTGTATCAGGAAAAGAAAATCACTAATAGAAACTGACCCAGGACTGACACAGACATTAGGATTGGCCTACAAAACACGAGCAGTAAGATAAAAAGAAAAAAAAGCCAGGCCAATGGTTCATACTTACAATACCAGATCCCGGGAGGCTGAAGCAAAAAATGCTAGTTCAGGTCAGCCTGGCCCAAAATAAATTCAGGGTCAGTTTACACGATTTAATGGCATCATGTCTCAAATTTAAAAGAGGCTAGAATGGCCATCTGCAATGGTGCATGCTAATCGCCCCATCTCTGGCACAACAGGGCCAAGTTTAAAAACCTCTTAAAGCAGTTCAGAACAAAAGAGAGTCCAGATCTGAATTCTTCATTTTTCTCCCTGTATCTTCTATCTCTGTTGTCTATCATCTGTTCCCAAAGAAGAGCTTTGTATTTGTATTTATTGAACAACACAGAAAAAGAAGTTATATGGGAAAGGAATGAGTAATCTCTTATCTTAACCAGAAAACAATTGAGTAGAGTTTACAAGGAGAGAATTTACTTGACTGACCTTCTGGGTCAGGGCATGGAAGACTACATAATTTAAGATTGAAGAACGCATTTAGCTTAGCTGTAGACGCCGATTCCTTAGGAAGTCCAAGGCATTGTAAGGCTTGTTGGGTTGTTTCCAGGCAAGTTCCTCAGGCTGAATACACAGTAAGGAAGCCGACTGAGTGCGTGGCTTCACATGATTTCAGGGCAAGGTAAGGCAAAAGTTCAGTTCTCAAAACAAGAGGGCTTTTCAGAAAGAAATGCTCCCAGCTTGGGGATGAGAGCAGAAGATCAGCAGTTGGTTTCTGGCTGTCCTCACTTACATAACCAGTTACAGCCGATGTGGGGTCCATGATACCTTGTTCCCAAACAGCAAAAGCAAGAAACAAAATTTTAAAACTGCGATAGAAATATTTGTTACTCGGTAGTAGAACTTTTACATAGCATGAGCAAGGCCCTAGTTTTGTTAACCCTCCTGAGTTTTCAAAAGAAACAGGGGTGAGAGTGAGGTGGGTAGAGAAGGAGAAAGAGGAAGAATAGAAAGAAGAGAAGGAGCTGGAGGATGATAAAAAGGAAAACTTCTGGATGCATATAAAGTAATGTACAGTCAGGAGGCTAAGTCTGTGTGAGCAAACAGCTAAGATTGTTATATGTTTTATGATGTCAATGTGAATCATTGACTTGCCAAAATCTAGAGCCAACTCTAAATCTTCCGAAGTGGGTATCTTGATTGCATTTTCTGAGGTGGGAAGTCCCAGGATGGGATCCTGGATTATACAAGCAGACACAAAGAGTTGAGTGGCCGCACGCAATTATTGCTTTCTTCTTCTGACTATGGGTAAATGTGGCCAGTTCTGTCCAGCTCCTGTTGCCCTGATTTTCACAAATTTGATGGATGACACCTTAAACAGTGAGCCAAAATATACCCCTTCTCTCTTAAATTGCCTTTGTTGGGGCATTTTATCACAGCAACAGAAACTAAGATACATTTTAAATTGCCATGAAAAGTCATTGTTCTTTACAGAAAGCATTTAACAGTGATGTGTGGGGCTGAGCACCTAAGTAAAAATAAAGAAGGCAATAAAAAATTCAGGGAATCTGGGGCTGAAGAGATGGAAGAAAATGCTACAAAGGTCTAGTCTACAGTGTGTTATATTATTGCTTGAAAATGAATCACAATGTGTGTGAACTAAAAATGCCAAATAAAGTATAGAATACCTCAGTGAGAACCATCACATTCATAGTTAATAAAGCAACAACGGAAACAAAATGGGATAATTAAAACTCTTACTTCCTGTGAAACAAGGAAGCACAAAAAAAGGAAACAGAACAAACAGCAGATGGGACAACAAAAAAAAAAAACAAACAGCAAGATGTCACATTTAAACTTAACTCTGAAATGCTATACATTAGAAGCAGAAGAACTGTCAAAAGTACACTGAGACGGGCTTCATTCTGATCAGGAAAACAAGTCTTGAGTAAAAAGGGATGTAAGTAAGTCAAGAATGGAAAGTTCTTTTCCTCAGCGGAGTTAAGTTAGAAATCAGTGACAGGCAGGTATTTGAAATTTCTCTCTGGAACATTTGGAAACTTACAAGGAAAGGGGTCCACAATTCTCTGAAGTTGGAGCTAAATAAATGAAAACAGCACATGCTGCTGGAGCAGTATTTAGAGGAAAATTCGTAGCCTTAGGATGCTTATTTTCTTGCTGGCTCCCTGGCAGGATGATGGTGTAATGAAGAGAGACACTTGTACCCTTCACTTTGGCTATCAGACTGTTGAAACAGTGCACCCCAAGAAATAGGAATAGAATTTCACCATGAGAGAAGGAAAAAGCCAAATGTTGTGCTACCCAGAGTAGGGGAACTTGTTTGTCATGACTATCCGAGAGCCTTGCAGGAGGAACTGAAGCCCAGAAAAGGCTATCCATCCTGAGCGGGACCACACCTTGGAATGTCCTGCTTTCTATTCAGAACCCTGGTCCTCTGGTTGAACATAAACCTTATGCAAAGACCCTGAAGATATGCTTGGAGAGGCCCTGGCTGTCCTTGTTCCTCTTCCCAGCATAGCCATATTGAATATAATGCTTTCCTGAGTTTCACGATTACTTTGGCCCATTTATTTGTTACATATTTTAGTTTTTCAAGACAAGGTCAATGTACCCTTGACTGGCCTGAGCCTGTTATGTAGGCCTGACTGGCCTCAAACTTATACAGATCCACCTGCCACTGCCTCCAAAGTGCTGGACTCAAAGGTACGCATCACTGCCTAGCTGGCTCTTCTAATGTGCTTATTGAGGACCAGTTGCTAAACCTGGCTCGTTGGCGCTGCCAGGATACGGCTCCGACCTTAACTCCAGTAATACTGTTCCACGGGATGAAAGGTCTCAAATCAAAGTCCTAAGTGTGCATCTGCAGTGACCAGCAAAGAGGAGAAAGAGAATTCAAAGCAAGCAGATGTGAGGAAACACTAAAGCCAGAACAGAAGCAGATGAAAGAGAAAACAGAGCAGCTACCCCAAGTTCTCTGTCTCTGAGGAGACATGGATTAGCAGAGAGGAGGAAGCTTGGGCTGCCTCAGCCAAATGTTAGCAACCCCACGGAAGATATCAGAAAAGCGTGCTGGCACAGTTCAGAGCTCTGGACAGGGAAGCTGGCCTGCCTTCCCAGCTTGGTCCTCTCTCCATGACTCTGAATTTGGACAAATCACTTCGCATGTGCACATGCCACACAACAGGTACCCAATGGTGGCATTTTCCTGACAGCCTGAGAGAGTTGAGTGGCTCCAGGAGACAGAGCATTTCACACAAACCTATAGTCAAATGTGAGCTATATGATTTGTTGAGGAGGGATTTGGAATTATTAAACTGAAACTTTGCAAAATATATATGCACCAAATTTTATCTTTGCACATTTTCTTCGTGCCCTTTTATAACAGAGAGCTGAAATTTCTGTGTGGCACTTGAGAAAATGTGGACTGTAACAGGATTCAAATGAGGTTAGATGAGCAAGCTGAATCTATTATTCTCCTTTATCATCAGTCCGGGCTTCCGTATAAACTCCCACTGTCAAGGCGGCGGGAAAGAATTCATTCAGCCCCTCATTCCTCTGGCAGATGGCATCTAACCCAAGTCATCTGGAATATGCTTGCCACTCCTAACTGTTTCCCTATTTACTTCCATCTCCAGTCATAGTGGTGGGGGGACACTGTGCTTAGATTTTGGTGGCCGAGTTTTCTTGCTCAGAGCCTGGATGACTCCGTTTCACTAATGATAGGGTTCTCTATCATGACCGGCCCCTCATAGTGAGCCCTGCTGTGACTAGGGGCTACTGAGTGGAAGTTCACTGGGGCAGATGCCCGGGAGACCTGAGGAGCACCTGCTGCCATTCACAGGGCACGAAAGTCAGCTCATTTTTGAGGTACCCTTTGTCTAGCACACCACAGCCCATTTCTAGGGCCTACCACTGGAAAACAAACATGGTGAATACTTGAGGAGTCACAGCCGAAGCTTTGCAGTGTTAGTTGACCCTGCATGCTGTGGTTCAGATATGGGGTGAAGGCCTTCAGAGCTTTCACCTACTGACGTGTGATCCTCAGTGGGTGTGAAGAAGAAGGAGGTGAAAGCCTAACTGGACCGTAGCACTTGGCGGTCAGGCCTTTGGGCAGTGGTTAGCATTAGCAGATAAGGCCATCAGGGTAGGGTCCCGTTATTAAATGCTGCTGGCTTTGTAAAGGAGAGAGAGAGAGAGAGAGAGAGAGAGAGAGAGAGAGAGAGAGAGAGAGAAGCATCTATGTAATGTGCTCACTCTCTCTTGTCATGTGACAACCTATGCCACCTTGGGATTCTGCCAGCAGGATGGCCATGACTAGTTATGTGCCATGAGCCACCAAAACTGAGAGTCCAAATTAACATCTTCATAAATCTCATCCATTTGGTTCATATTGATTCACTGTGTTTATACGCAACTGTTTTAATTGTCCTTTATGACAGTTCTGGGTATGTTCAGGTCTAGTTTAAAGAATACTATGTGTTAACACTGTGGGACTGTGGCAAAGCTTCTCAGCTCACAACACAGGCAAATATTTCTTCAGTCGCTTGGCTAATGTGATGGTTCCAGAACCCGGCTCTCAGCATGTTGAGTCCAGCTTTTCTTGAGTGGGGCCTGGGTTTGGAAGTACCACTTCATCCCACTTCAAATGACTGTGATGCAGGTGGTTCCTGAATCCCACGCTTTTAAAACACTGGTGTGAAATGGGGAGCACAGCCCAGGCACTGGTGGAGCATGCCTTTAATCCCAGCACTTAGGAGGCAGAGGCAGGTGGATCTCTGTGAGTTTGAGGCCAGCCTGATCTACAACAAGTTCCGTAACAGTCAAGGTTGTTACATAGAAAAACCCTGGCTTAAATAATCAAAAAAGGGGGGATATAGCAGAAGAGGTTCTTGGATGGGAATATTTCTGTATCTTGAATATGATGATAAATACATGGAATAAATAAATACATGATAAATACACATGTGAAAAATCCAGAGATCAAATACACACATGACATCAGTCTCAGCCCTCAGGCTTGTCAGTTCCCATATAGTTCTGAGTTTTCTAACCAACCATGAAAACTTCAGACAATTTTTCTTTAATAAACCAATGAATTAGCCAACTGCCTGCTTGGTCAGGCTGACTTTATTAGAGTTCTGTGATGTTCTCGATCAGGTACACAGTTCTACAACTTGAACCTAAAAATAAAATGCTTTCCGTTCTCCATGTGCAGGCCCTCCATTATGTTTAGTTAAGTGGGTGGATTAAAGGTGCTGTTTAAGGACACGAGGGAAGCCAGCGTTCCAGAAAGTGGGTCGCTTTCTTCACCAAATAGACTTCTGTTCTTGCAGCCCTACTCCACATGGTCTTCTCCATCAATAATTAAAACTGACTTAGGGTGTTAGAGATTTGGGTTTCCTACTGAGGGCAGTGAACAGTTTCATGTTAACGTATTTATTTGTATGTTTCTTCAAAGAGGAGTAGGGTTGTATGTAACCAACAGGGAATTACTATGAATGCTGTCAGCTGCCGCGACAGTATTGTGATTAGGCTTAAAGACAAAATTCTGATATTTTTAAAAACACATGATTAAATATTTATATGTAAAACATATAATGTATGATTTGCTTCAAATAATCAAGGAAAAAGTGGGGAGAAGCATAGAGGGAGGATGATTGGACCCAGATAACTCATTACTGGATCCAGATGTTGGGAACATGGGGTCCACTATTCATTTCTTTGCTTTTATAACCAATTTGAAATGTTTGGCATGGAAATATTTAAAGAAACGTGGAGGTCAAATTAGAAGCATCCTTAGAGAAGCACATAAGACAGGTCTAGCCTGCACCTTGTGCCTGTCTGAAACATGGAGCTAGCCTGTAAGATTTCACATTCCTTTCAAAGGACAGAGAGTCCTCCTGAACTGAGCACTGAGGAGCAGTGGGCTGCGGTCTTCTGCAGCCTGAGGATGGCAACATGTCCAGCTCGGCCCCTGCAGTAAACACCAGCCCTTTTTGGAGCTCATCTTTGCATCCGAAGTCTTCACATGACAAGTGTGCACCGTCAGTTCTGGAAAAGCTGAAGGAGAGCAAGAGGAATGTGCTTTATCCCACAGCCAGCATTTTGAAAATACTAACAAAGAGATAATGATTTTGGTTTTTTTTGGTTTTGTTTTTTACATCCTCAATCCATTTAGGGAACAGGCTATCTCAAAAGTACTCCTGCTCAGAGTTTCTTTTGGTCCCTTTCTTTGTTGGAAGCAGGAGATAGCCATAATGCAGCCTGCCCCTAAGAGAGAGGTTCCAGGGCCTTTAGAGAGAGAGTTAAGGGGCCACAGGGAGATGCTAAGGTTGCAAAATGACTGTTGCATATGCTTGAGGACCTGAATTCTGATCCTCAGAACTCAAGTGAAAATCCAGGCACAATAGTGTCAACCTGCACTTCAGGGCCGGGAAGCAGCTGGCAGGGAGAGGGAGCAGACCTAGGCAGATCTCTGATGTTCTACTGGCCAGCCACTCTAGCCAAATGCACAGGCTTCACAGTCACTGAAAGATCTTGTCCCCCAAAATAAAGATGGGAAATAACTAAGGAAAGACACCCAATGTGAACTCTCACCTCTATGTGTGCTCACACACGCACGCACACACACACACACTTGCTGCACACACTGACACTAAAAAGATGATACACAACACACAGAAAGGGTGCAAAGAGAGAGGAGGAGAGGAGGAAAAGAGAAAGGAGACACAGAGATAAGAGAAATAAGTCAGAGAATAAGCATACCTAGTAAAGAAATGGATTTGAGCCCAGGATTGGCACATATACTCATGACTGCATGTACCCTTCTCCCACTTGTAGAAACCCTCTTGTCTTTTAAAAACCCATATTTCCTGCCCTTGCATTTCTGGTTGACAACGGGTACTTACAAATAGCTATCCCTTGAGTCATTTTGGAACTGCACAAAGCTTTGGAAGACGAAAGCAACCAATCAGTCATCAATCACACACGCACACACACAAATACACACACACCCATACGCACACATGCATATGCTCACATGCACAGGCATGCATACACGCACATGCACACAGCACACATGCACACATACACAGGCACATGTGCATGCACATGCACGCACACACACACATACAGGCACGCATACACACACGCACACAGGCACGCACACACATAAACACATGCACACATGCACATGCACACAGCACACATGCACACACACAGGCACACATGCATGCACACACACGCATACACACACATACAGGCACGCATACACACACGCACACAGGCACGCACACACATACACACATGCACACACGCACACACATGAACAAACACACCCATACGCACACATGCATATGCTCACATGCACAGGCATGCACACACGCACATGCACACACGCACATGCACACAGCATACATGCACACACACAGGCACGCACACATACACACATGCACACACGCACATGCACACAGCACACATGCACACACACACATGCATGCACAAACATGCATGCACACCCACACACATGCACACACACGCACACATGCACACACAACTAAAGCACTGGCATGGCTAGCTCTTATCTTTCTTCCAGCAATTATTCCATGAGGATTTCCAGAGTGTAAAGTAGTTTAGGTGGCTCAACAGTTTCAGCCTGTTTGGAGATGAAACAGGCAAGCCACTGGAGAAAGCACAGCAACAATTAGAAACTTCCCCACGCTCCTGAAATAACGTGACCCACATTACGTCAGTGTATGCTTGTAAAATAAAATACATGACAAGTGATCATAGATTTTTAAAACCATCTCAGAAATAGATTTCTGCAGCCTAAAAAACAATGATTCCAAACAGATGCACCAGTCTCCCAAGAGTCAGTTTGTCACTGACCCTCATTTTAAATAAAATATAATAATAGCATTTGCTAAAGGCCTGCGCTCTATGAGGTGTTTTTTCTCCTCACGTTGAATTTGAAGGTAGGAGTCATTCCCTCTGAGTTTGAGGAAACCGACAAGGCTGAGGGATGGAATCAGTAGTGTAAGGAGGTTTAGCTGGGCCGAGGCTGGGACCCCACAGTGTTTTCTGTTAAATCACACATCTCAAGTGTCCCTGCTGAGTCTACTACAACACCATGTGGGCAGAGGTGGTTCATTCTGGAAAGAGGGTCTTTGGAGTCTGGAGTCTTGCTGACCTTTGCCAAACAGCAAAAGGATGTGGTTAATAGAACCTATTGTTCTTGCTTGTGGAAGGAAACCATTGCTCTCCCTGGTTGAAACTAGTCATGTGGTTAAGAACATACGTCCCTGGAAGCAACACCAATGTGCTAGGTCATTTTATGCCAGCTTCACACAAGCTAGAGTCATCTGAGAGGAGGAGACCTCAGTTGAGGAAATGCCTCCCAAAAATCTGGTGGAGAGCATTTTCCTAATTCATAATTGATGGGGAGGGCCTACTCCATTGTGTGGGGCCACCCATGTGCTGGTGGGTTCTATAAGAAAGCAGGCTGAATAAGCCATGAGGAGCAGCCAGTAAGCTCATCCTTGGCCTCTGCATCAACTCCTGTTTCCAGGTTCCTTCCCTGTTAGAATTCCCACCCTGACACTCCTGACGGTAGACTATATGACACAGAAGTATGAATGAAATAAGCTCCTCCCCCACAAGCTGCTTTTGGTCATGGTGCTTATCACAGCAATGGAGCCCTAAGACAGCCAGGTTGTTTCACTTTACCATGTGTTTTGGTTGCTTTTTCAATTATGACGACACCTGACTAAAAGAGCTTGTAGGAAAAGAAGATTTACTTTGAGCTCATGATTTCTGGGGGTGGGGAGTGGTCAGTATAGTATGACAGGGAAAGCATGGCAGAGACATTCACAGGGATAGGGGCATTTGGTGAAATCTATTCACATCATGACAAAGGAGAAGAAGACAACCAGGGACTGCATATAACCTTCAATGTCCCAACCCTTAGTGACCTACATTGAGCAGACAGACTACAACCTAAGAGTTCCCCAGCTGGGGAACAAAAGTATCAAACTTGAGCCTACAGAGGACATTCCAGATTCAAGTCATAACATCACCCAAAGAAAGATCCCAGTGACCAAGGGGATGAAGGGGATGAGCGTTCAGTGAAAGCTGAACCTTGAGGGATGAATGGTTCTTTAGCAACTTGATTCTCTAGGAGCCCAGGTTTAAGGTATCCTTCTGCTGGATGATCATGGGTGTTTTATGAAAATTTTGTGACACTTGGAATTCTGAATGATGTCATTAGCACTGAGAGCATCCTGTAGATCTTATCCCAACACCACCTGCTCCTGAGTTCCATTCTTGGAAGCGAGAACCCCTACTTCTGAGCATAGTATACAGGGTGGTCTGAATAAGAATGGCCCCATAGGCTCACGGTTGAATACTTGGTTCCCAGTAGGAAGAACTGTTTGGGAAGGATTAGAAGGAGTGGCCTTGTTGGAGGAGGAGTCACAGGGAGTGGATTTCTCTTGCTTCTGATTATGAAACAAAATATCAGCTCTCAGCTGCTCCTGCTGCCATCCCTTTGCGTTGCTGTCATGGACTCTAACGGTTTGGAACTATAAACCCAATTAAATCCTTTATTTTATAAGTTGCCTTGGCCATTGTGTTTTGTTAAAGCAACTGAAAAGTAATTAAGACAGTGTGTGAGCCATGAATGTTCCCAGGAGATTCTGAATAAATGGAGTTCCAGAGTGCTCGTGGCCAGTGAATTGTGCAAAGGAAAAGTATTATTTTTAGAAGTTGCAAAGAGAGGTTGAAAATAATTTCTTCATGTGCAGTCTGGAAGAAGGTCACCCTCAGCTCTAAGGCCCTCCTGAATCACAAGGCAGGCTACAATTTTAAGTGTATGTATATGTGTGTATTTATGAAAATTTCAAATGTATGAAACAAAGCCTGTCTGTGGGCGGTAATCAGTTTGAAATGTTAAACCTGAAATTGGGAAGACTTCCAGTGATTTTGAGAAATAAAAGTTTATTTGGCTGAAAGGCTGGCTGATTACATCCGCTTGTTCATTTTATTATTCCATAACTGCTTTTCCTTGTAATAACCCACACCAGTTCATGGGTATCCATGGGAACACCAGAACTTAGTGGGTCAGGAACCAGCCAGGTCGGTGAATGCAGGTAGATCTGCTCAAAGGAAAAGTTTCAAGCCAGGTGGACTATTAGAGACTCCTCTTCCTTTGATGAGGCCACTTTTCTTTCTGACTGGATCCCCACTGCTTGTGATATTGAGACGAATGGGGGCTGTATAAAAGGCACTTGCAATGATTTGTTGGATCAATAAGTAGGGGCAGGTGAGACAGCGCTCCATAGGAAGCAGATGGAACACAATGTCCCCCAGAGTAGGAATGCGCCAGCATTTGGGGATTAAGAAATCAACTTTGTAAATTTGAACCTGTGCCTGCAGACATAGTTAGGATGCCTCTCAAACTTTAAGGCATAAATTACTGATGTATATGTATCCTTGTTCAAAGATTCCTTTCTCAATGCCTGTTTAAATCCTTGCCCTGATGTAATTTTCTCTCTTCTGACCACCCTAGTTCATGCTGAGCCTTCCCTGCTTATGAATAGTGTAATCTAATAAATCTTATGGCTATTTACTTCAGAGTAGAACATCCAATTAGTTGCTTTTGGAAACGATTAAGTCTACCGCTCTGCCCTTGTGTACAGTGGATGCTCGGCTGCAGCTTCTGTCCAACTGTCCTGCTACATCCTGCTGAAACTGTTAGCAATTCAGGCTCTGAGAAAACCCAATGTAGCGTGGCTTACAGTAATAAAATGTGCGTTAGGACACTACAGGGGTTTCGAGTCATGATAATATGTCCCAATCTGAGGTCTGCACTCAGATATTCTAGAGCTGGGTGCTTTGGTAAGCCCTGCCAGCTACAGGCTACATATTTGTCTTCTAACACCTAACTGCCTCATTTTACCACTGCTATTAGCCCCTTTACAGTTACCTGTAGTTACCTGTTCACAGTTCTCGACATTGTTCACCCTTGAAGCACCACCCTTCACAGTAAAGAGTCAGAGATAGTGGCAGACTTTTCTCTTCAATTAAAAAATACCTACTTTCAGTTACCCTTGAAAATGAGGCAGGCAATATACTGAGGAGGAGATGAAAAACCGTGGTAGATCACCTCCTGCTGTCACTGATTAAAAAGATAAACAACCACTCAATAGTTGCTTTAAGAATTCGATGAAAGCCGGACAGGTGGTGGTGCAGGCCTTTAATCCCAGCACTTGGGAGGCAGAGGCAGGCGGATCTCTGTGATTTGAGTTTGAGACCAGCCTGGTCTACAGAGCTAGTTCCAGGACAGGCTCCAAAGCCACAGAGAAACCCTGTCTCGAAAAAACCAAAAAAAAAAAAGAATTAGATGAAATTGTATTCTCTCTCTCTCTCTCTCTCTCTCTCTCTCTCTCTCTCTCTCTCTCTTTCTCCCCCTGTGTGTGTGTGCGTGTGTGCATGCATGTGTTTCTCTTTCACTCTCCTCTAAGCTGGACATCAAGCCCAAGGCTTCTGAAACACTCACATCGGGCAAGCACTTTGCCACTAGGTCATGCCTCACCCCTCATTACTGTTTTGTCTCATCATGGACTCTACATGTTTCTACATGTCTTCTGCATGTTCTGTGGGCACCTGTACTGTCACCATAGAAAGACAGACATAAGCAGAGAAGGGTACATGTCTCAAATTCACAGTCTGATCACAGTGTGTAGCCGTAGCATTGGCCAGAGCATCCAGGCTTGAGTCAGCAGCCACTGCTGTTCAATTGCCTCTTAGCTCTCGTCAGTTTTGCTGAGTGTGTAGAGAAGGGGCTCTGCTCACAGTGACATCTTTGAGGGCAGACTAATGACTACTACGCCATCCCATTTAAACCAAGGAGGCCTTGTGGATTTTTCTGGGCTCCTGGTTTTCCAAGTCAACCTCCCTTCATTGTCCCCAATTTAAAGGAGAGGGAGGAGTAAAAGCAAAAAGAAGAAAAGAAAATATAGTTACTTTGCCTCCTCAAACCTCTCCTTGTAGATAGGGAGAGCTAAAGCACCTAAGCCAACACTTTACCAAGTGCAGGTGTACCTCTGTCCATCTTAAACCTTCTGAACACGGGATCATGGGTGAGCTCAGCTGAAACCAAGAGAGGAACAGTCCCGCCAACCTGGGAGTCAAAAACCATAATAAAGCACTGGTGTTTTAAGCCAATAAGTGGAAGGCTGGTTATACTGCACAGGCCAAGAAACCCTCAATAAATGGCCGAATGTTTAGGCTTTTGGAGTAGAGCCCCCTTCACGGCTGTAGGACATCTGGGGGGAGAAGGAAAGTAGAAAATAATATTCATGAGGGAAGAGAAAAAGAAGGCCAACAAATGTGCTACCGCTGGGAAATACAACCCAGAGAGACCCTCAAATGGCTCAGCGTTCTGTGCAGCCAGTGCCCTAAGTGTCAGTACCCATCACACAGGGGGTATTTATAGGAGGAGCTGAATTCTTAGCTATTAATTATTGTAGAATAAAGGGACTCTTGTGACTGTTAGAACTTGCCTGACTTGGGAGTGAGGATTAGGACCAGAGAGCCTGCTATTCCTCAGAGAAATGGTGATCACAGGTGCCAGCCTGCTTGGGGACTCACCGTATACAGAGGGCTCATACCAGATGTTCCTAACGTGAAATACTGACCACCGTATCTGGGCACTAAGCCAGAGAGAAAAGGGTAATTAAAAGGCTGACGTACTGAAGGATTTTCCCGTTTTCTTCTCATGGGATTCTCTTCCTTTCTAGCAAGGTTTTGTTTTGTTGCTGTTGTTGTTTGTTTTTCATTTTCCAAATTCGCTGTAGTCTTTTGAGACAATGACTCAAAGGAAGAGATGACAGATTTTATGGCAATGGACCTCTGCAGTGACTCGCAAGTGTTGCTCTGGTTTAACGTCTTTGAACTCACAACATTCCTGGATCCCTTTTACCTATGACTTGCAGGGGCAGGGGGAGTTTGGCCACAGCAAAAGCTCCACCGCACTGATATTTCAGTAGCTGCTTCTTCCCAGACAAGGACTGGAAAGTTACTCAGGCTTACATTTTCTTCTTTGGGTCTGTCTCTGTGTGTTCCCTTTGTGACTGCGGAAAAATGCAGTTAGGGAAGAAAGGAAGAAGAATAGAAGATTCCCATCAAGCACCTCTTATGTGCTTGACACTTTATCTGTACCACTTAACTGGGTGCTGACTCTAGTCCTGTGCTGACAGGGTGGAGGCTCACACAGCAGGCATCATGCCAACCCAGGTCTCTTTGTCTTCCAGACACTGTCTCCACATCGCCATGATTTTCAGTGTCTTATGAGCTTCAGTCTATGTCACCATCTTTCTAGGGAG
Source organism: Microtus ochrogaster (assembly GCF_000317375.1). NCBI lineage: Eukaryota > Metazoa > Chordata > Mammalia > Rodentia > Cricetidae > Microtus > Microtus ochrogaster. The sequence goes on from NC_022019.1 coordinate 480,809, forward strand.
GCCTGTTATCCCATAATGCACCCTCCCCAAAGTGTGTGTGTGTGTGTGTGTGTGTGTGTGTGTGTGTGTGTGTGTGTTCACACACATGTATGCATATGGTTGTATATGCATGTGGTTGTCCTGAATAGTTTTTTGTTTGCTTGTTTGTTCTTGTTTTTTCTCAACATGAACAGGCAATCTGAAAGGAGGGAAGCCCAACTCAGAAAATGCCTCCGTAAGATCTGGCTGTAGGCAAGCCTGTGGGGCCTTTTCCTAATGATTAATGTGGGAAGTCTACTACCCCTGAAGTAGATAACTGTTTTTTCTTTTCTTTTTCTTCTTTCTTCTTTTTCCATGACTTCATATTTACTTCAGGATACCTGCTCTTCTTTAAATTTTTAATTCCAAAGCTCCATTCATATGTTGTTATACTTGAGACTCATGAGAAAAGACCAAATCCATGATCTTGGGGTGCACCTAAAACTGACCATCCAGCTGTCTCACCCTAAGTAGGGATGTGAGAGAGTGGCCCCCGCCGGCCTCTTGAGGTCCGTTTCCTAGAGAGATGAAGTGTTGACAGGGCTGAGAGGGTCAGAAGGAACAGGAGCAAGGATGGACATCACATGAATGGGTCCCAAGTTCAGTGCAGGTTGAAACATTTTACACTTTATTTCGGCCTAAGAAACAGGAAATATTCTTAACTAAAAATAGAAACCTTAACTTGCAAGGACTTAACACAGGACAAGGACCTTGTTCTTCAACTACAAACATGAAGTACAGTGTGCACAGGACAAACGGGAACTTAGCCTTAAGTGTCTTAACTGCAAACAAAAACCTTAAGCTACAAGGTGTAGTGTTCCTATTTTGGTCTCACAATACTTTTCTTCAAAGACTTTAAAACGTTTCATGGAAGGAGCAGGTGTCCTGTTCTCATACAGCAATGTGAACTTTGAAGTGAACGTTTCGTTCCTCACAAAGACTCTGGAAGTTGTTTTAAACTGTTAGAAGTTGACACTGAGTTCCATCTTCTTGTACAACAATTTGATGCATGGTGTTCCAGATAATTCTTTTGTGAGGAGATTTCCCTTCCAGGAAGATCAGAGGATTTTCCAGATGAGTCTGGTGTGTAAAATCTTTCATTTTTGCTCCTGCCTGCTGCGCCTGCTGCAGCCTTTAACTCCACTGCCATCTGCCTGACCACTGCAGCAGGGGACTCAGCTGCTCTCCAAAGGCTGAGGGTGCAACACTGTGATTCATGAATCTTTGGATGGCGTCTTAGTTAAGGTTACTATTGCTGTGATGAAACGCCATGACCAGCAAGTTGGGAGGAAAGAGTTTATGTCATTTACAGTTCCATGTAACAGTGCATCATCAAAGCAGTGAGGGCAAAAACTCAAGCAGGCCAGGAGCCTGGAGGCAGGAGCTGATGCAGAGGCCGTGGAGGGTGCTGTTTAATGGCTACCTCACTATGGCTTTCTCAATCTGCTTTCTTATAGAATCCAGGGACCACCAGCCCAGACGTGCCCCACCCACATTAATCACTAATCAAAAAATGAAAAAAAAAAGCCCCACAGGCTTGCTTACCTCCAGATCTTGTGGAGGCATTTCTCAATTGAGGTTCCCTCCTCTCTGATGACTCCAGCTTGTCTCAAGTGGACAAAAAACTAGCCAGGTGGCACAGGCCTGTAATCCCAGCACTTGGGAGGCAGAGGTAGGCAGGTCTCTGAGTTCAAGGCCAGCCTGGTCTACAGAACAAGTCTCAGGTTAGCCAGAGCTATGCAAAGAAGCCCTGCCTCACAAAACAAACAAACAGCAAGCAAACAAACAAACAAAATTTAGCCAGGACAGATGGAAACCAATGAACAGTAGAATTTGATTGACCTTAATCTAACATACTTTAACTATCACTCTCGAAAACCTTCTCTAGCATTCTGGAACTTAATAACTCTTTGTATCACATGAAATGCTTTTTTCTAGTGGACATACAAGTTGAGATTTTCATCGCCTTTTTATTATAATTTTCTCTAGTCCTGACAGTTTCATGCATATGAATATAATGTAATCTGATCCTCTTCACCCCCATTTCCACCCTTCAACTTCTTCACATACCCTCAACAGGTCTTCCCCCAGCTCAATGGCATTTTTCTTTTACATAGCCTACAAGTCTATTTACTTCTTCCACATACCTGGGTGTGGAGCACCCACTGAATCATGGGAAACCTACCTGGAGCCACGCCCTCAGAAAGATTGCTTCTCCCTTCCCCAGCAGCTATTGGCTTCCACCAGCTTCTCGGTTTGGAGTAGGGCCTTTGCTGCATTTTAATTTTTTGATCTTTTGAGGCATTCATACATGATGCATTTATGTCACATCACCCCTTCCCTTTCCCTCCTTCAGCTCCTCCTGTGTCCCCACCCCACTCACTCTTGAATCCATGTCCTCTTCTCGTGCTTGTGTATGTGTGTGGTTCTCTCGTCTTATACTTTACATTCCATCATTGAGGAAAGTAGTCAAGGCAGGAGCTCAGAGCAGGAACCCGGAGGCAGGAGCTGAAGCAGAAGACATGGAGGTGAGCTACTTACTGGCTTGTTTCCCTTTTCCTTTCCTATACAGTCCAGATCTAGCTGCCCAAGGATGGCATAGTGGCTTGAGCCCTACTACTTTTAATAATTAGTAATTTTATTATTAAATTAATAATTTAAATAATACCCTCATAGAAATACCATAGGCCAATCTAATGAAGCCAATCCCTTCCCTCTACTGTGATGTCCTCTTCACAGGTATATCTAGGTCTCTGTCTAGTTGACAAAGCAATGATGACCAAAAGAGCTGCTGAATCCTGCTCACGTTGCTCCTGCGTACATGTGTTTAGGGTTCACCAGCACCTACAACCTACAGCGTTCCATCTAGGCATAGGGCTTTATGGAACGTCCCATACACACTGACGTATCATCTGCTGTGGTCATGATGCAGATCTTGCATAGACAACTGTACCGTTGGTATTTCGTGGGTGCACTACCCCTGTCATATCTAGAAGACACTGTCTTCCATCAATCATCTTAGTCCTCCAGATAGTAAAATTCTTTCTCCCTTCTCTTCTGCAATAGCCAATGAACTTCTAACATGGGGATATGTTATAGATGTGCCAACTGGAGCTGGTCACCATGCAGTCACTTACTTATTCTCTGAATTTACACCAACTGTGAATGTCTACAGTTGCCTTCATCTGCTGCAAAAAGAGCTTCTTTGATGAGGATGAAAGGTACATACCTGTTGGTATAAGGATAACTATTTAGAATACAGTTACACCTATATGGATTTAGGAAAAATAGGAGCAATAGGTTCTGCACTGGGGTCTAATACCTAGTTCTCTAGCCATTACTAGCTGGCTGGGTTTATAGTAGCAGGCCTAGAGTTCCATTCCATTGAACTGGTCTAATCAGATTTATTGGTTACCCCTAAAATACAAATACCACTGTTGCACCATTGGGGATATCTTGTCTATCCAGTCATCACTGAGATTTGTAGACTTTAGACTAGGTAGGCTTACTGATCCCTTTTCTTTTCGGATATTTAAATAGCACCTCCCAATACTATGGGAGTAACTTCCAGCTTGGTTCTTGCAAGTTGCATGTGTAAATTGTGGTATCATCATCAAATTCTCGGGAGAAAGGGCAATGGCAACAGCCCATATTATTAGAGGGGTCTCTGGCTGTCCTGAACAACAACTTGAAAAGTTCTTCCCTTATCTAGCACTGGAGTTTTTGTTAGGTAGTCTATGGCTTATGATAAGGCACTGTTGCCTCCATGCTGCATAGCTTCATTAAAATAATATAGATACACACACACACAACATATGTATTTTAAGTAAGGTTGTAAAGTGATGTTTTCTTAAGGCTTTTCAAGCACCCTTTGTGTTATTTATCTCTCCTTCCTCCCTCTCCCTCTATATTACTTTCCCTCTCCTATCTCCAGGTAAGTTCCCCCACACCACCCTTTCCCCTTCATGCCACCAGTGTCCTACCGGCCACTTCTCTAAGGACATTATCCCTCCCACTCCTGTGCTTCTGCCGTTACTGCAGCTCACATATTCAGACCGAGGCTCCACACATAAGAAAGGGCACGCAGCGTTTGCCTCTCTGTGCCTAAGTTACCTCACTCAGTATTTTCCAGTTCCACCCATTTCCTTGCAAATTCCATAATTTCATTTCCCTTTACGGCTGGACAGAATTACACCAAGTGCGCACACGATGTCCTAGTTAGGGTTTCTCTTGCTGCTGTGAAACCCCACAATCCAAGCAACTTGGGGGAAGAAAGAGTTTATTCAGCTTTCACGTCTACAGCACTATTCTATTCATCTGCAAAGGAACTCAAGACAGGAACTCAAAGTGGGCAGGAACCTGGAGGCAGGAGCTGGTGCAGAGGGTATGGAAGGTGCTGCTTGCTGGTTTGCTTCTCGTGACTTGCTCAGCATGATTTATTATAGAACCTGGGACCATCAACCCAGGGGTAGCATCACCGACAATAAACTTGGTCCTCTCCCATCAATCACTAATTAAGAAAATTCACTACAGGCTTCCCTATAACCCAACCTTATGGAGTAGGCATTTTCTTAATTGAATCTCCTGCCTCTCAGGTAACTTTAGCCTGGGTCAAGTTGCCATAACACTATCAAGCACACACTACCTTTTGATTATCTATTCATTAGTTGAGGGACATATAGGCTGCCTCCATTTCCTATGTAGCATGAAACATGACGAACAAAGTATCTCTGTAGCAGGCTGTTGAATCTTTTGGGTATATGCTGAGAGGTGGCGTAGCTGGGTCATATGTGTAGATCTATTTTGATCTTTTTGGGAATTCTACCCCCTAATATCCACAGTAACTGCTCCAGCTTGCGGTCCCACTACCACATTCCTCTCTCTCTACCATCCTCGCCAGCGTGTACTGCCAGTTATTTTGTTGATCTTGGGGTAAGATGAAATCTCAAAGTAGCTTTAATTTGCATTTCCCTGATGGCTAAGGATGGTGAACATCTTTTAGATATGTGTCAGCCATTTTCATTTCTTCTTTTGAGAAATCTTTGTTAAGATCCATGGCTCATTTTCAATTCGGTTATTGGTTTCCCTGGCTTCTTCTTGTTTTTATATTCTTTATATGTGCTGGGCTTTGATCCTCGATCAGATGTGTGACTCTATATGTGCTGGGCATTGATCCTCGATCAGGTGTGCTGGGCATTGATCCTCGATCAGGTGTGCTGGGCATTGATCCTCCATCAGGTGTGCAGTTGACAAAGATTCTTTCCCACTTTCTGAGCTTCCTCTTCACTTGATGAATTCTTTCCTTTGATGGACAGGATATTTTTAGTTTTATGAAGTCCAGTTTTCAATTATGCAGTCCTTGATTTCATATTTTGATTGTAAGTTTAGATTTTGAGAAACAAAAACCCGTAATTGCAGCATACGTACCACCAGAAGGTTGTGATTGTTATTCTTGTTTCTGCCTTTCTTGTCTGCGGGGGTTAGAGAGTGGAGACATTACACGAGACACACGGCGGTGCGGGGTTAGGAAAGAGACACGGACACACGGCGGTCCCACGTGGTACACTTTAATGGGGGAGGGGTAATGACAAGTAGGGTACGGGTGTGCAGAGATGAAAGGAGAGGGGGGAAAGAGAGAGAGGGGGCTCGTGGCGACCCTGCTCTTAACAAGGAATGCAAGGGCGTCTGGGAGAAGTGTCCTGTGCCTTTGCGGCTTCCGGTCCAGAGGAATGCTGGGAGCTGTAGTTTGCAAAAGAAACAACAGTGATATCCTTCAAAAGCATTTTAGTAAAGACTCAACTATAGAAAGGTTTTTTCCCCTGATATAATTCTTCCTTTTACCATTTTGTAATTCATCATCTTTTATATTTCAAAAAAAAATAAATTCCAAACAGAAAAATTCAACATTTTAAAACTATAAAGCAGGGAGTAGATAATAATATAAAGAAGATATTTTAAAGGAATGTTAAGATAGCAATAATGTCTTTCCAATTGGTTTTACTGTTCTCTCCTAAATTTTAATCTAGCACTCATTTAGCTAGACTGTGGTTTGCTTTTCGTTGTGGGTTTTATCTTGAAATTTAAATTTTGTCCTCCTAAAAAGCTCTGGTTTCAGTGGTTTTTAACGTCAAGATAATACTGGTAGGACAGACAGTGAAACTTGTCACGCCTGAAAGTCGGCGGATTTCAGCTCTTCTCTGCTTTGGTCACATTTCATCAGCACACGAGTCTGCTTTCAGAATCTGTAGGAATCTTAGCTGTGAGTCGTAGTAATCAATTCTATTCTGACGATAAAGAAAGCAGGTCATATTGTTTTACTGAAAACATGTAGGAAAATGTCTTCGTCGACAGTATCTCTGAATGCACACTCACTATGAGAGACAGTTGCTAAGTGTCAGAATGGACATCTAAGCATCTTGCCTACCAGGAAAGACCACAGTCCTGCCTCTGGTGGTTGTAAAAGAGGAGGAGACTCCTGCAAAGCAAGCTCTAGCAGCTTTACCTCCAAGGGGAAGGACAGGGGTCTAGATTACCCTCTACCAAGAAGCCCACAGAAGAATTCACATCACTTTAGAAAATAATGAGGGTGCTCAAAAAGTTTAAGTGGTTGTAATTGTCACACGGGGTTTAGTGCAAGCCTTGTCTTTATCTTATGCCCAGACACGAAGGCAGGCACAGCATTGCTCCCCTCTTAAGGAAGAGGCTGGATAAACACACCAGCTGTCCCTCCCCTAGGGAGTATGGCTTCCAGAATATCACCTGGGTTATGACACCTAACTCAAAGTCTCCGGGTTGTCACATTTCCCTCAATAAAACTAGGGGACATCCAATGATCACGTTGGCTTGTCAAAGTCCTCTCTTTGAAATCACCCTTTTCTGAAAAGTAGTCCTCACTTTTGCATTAATTTAAATATAATATACCCTAGCATCATGGCTGGGAACCATCCCCATAGCTCCAATAAGCGGCATTTTGAACAGCATGTGTCTTTGACCACACAATATGACATTTTGGTCTGAATTATAGAATCCTTTTTTAAAAGGGCACTGGCCTTTTTTGTATCTGTAGACTCAGCTCACAAGGCAACTGCAGTATTTTTTGATAGACTAAGAAATAAATATAGGTACCTGTCACTGCAGAAGCGTGTGGATCTAAATAATAAAACAGGCAGAGATGAAATAACGCATTCTGTGTTGCTGCCACTTTTAGAGCCGTACCAGCTCAGGCAGTGGCGGTTTTTATTAAGGTTAGGTCATTCACAGTGAAGAGTCCTCATAAGAACAAAAGAAAAGTCCTTTTATTTCTACACAGTCAGGAACCAGACTGCATCTTCTCTATTGTTTTGATTGCTATTTACAAGGAGTCTAACCCAAAGGAAAACCCTAACAATGTGAAAGCGAGAGGGCTGTGGAACCCTGGGATGAACACTGTGGAAATTTTTGTACTGGGCTCTCACCATGTCCAAGTTGGTACTGGATGGGTGGGTGCTGTGGATTGAGATTTTTCAGTATGCACATGCAAAATACTTGTGACTTATTTATAGTCATTGGTCTTTTTATCCCCTAACACTTGTTAATGACATCTAGTAGCATGGTAAGTTGCAGAAAAAGCAGTGTCTCCTCAATCATTTCCTTAAGGAAGAGTGGCGTGGGGGAGCCTTTATTACGATAATGAACCAGACTAATCCTGGGCAGGAGTTGCTGCTGAAGACAGGGTTTGAGAGGAAAGCTGCAGAGGCCAGCTAAGCGGTGACAGGCCAGGTTCCGGCTCAGATAGGATGTGCAGATTGTCTGCATCAACACTGGGAGTCACGCTGAGCTGACAGGAGCAGCTCCAGGGACAGCGATTTGTTCGCTGGTCTCTGACACATGCACCAGCTGTCACATGATGGGTTGTTGTGGGTCATGCCAATGCCACGTTAGAAGTCCATCACTTCACGGGATGCAGGCAGGGAGTTCCATCTTTCCTTCGGGCTGGGTGACTGCTGAGGTCTTGGGTTGAGTGTTACGCCCAGACGCGAAGGCAGGCACAGCACTGTTC
>NC_022019.1:489239-513371 GCF_000317375.1 Microtus ochrogaster
CCAGATTATCACCTGGGTTATGACACCCGACCCAAAATTCCAGGTTGTCACATTTCCCTCAATAAAACTAGGAGGGGACATCCAGAGATCACGTTGACTTGTCAAAGTCCTCTCTTTGAAATCACCCTTTCTGAAAAGTATTTCTCACTTTCGCATTAATTTAAATATAATATGCTCTAGCATCATGGCTGGGAACCATCCCCACAGCTCCAATAAGCTGCGTTTTGAAGAACATGTGTCTTTGACCACACAATATGATGTTTTGGTCTGAAGTATAGAACACTTTTTTAAAGGGGAAGAAAATTGAGGGGGGAAAAAGACATGGTATAAGAGAAATTGTCTGGCTCCATTAATACAGCTATCAAAGCTGAACTGGATTTTTTTTTGATCAACTATCTAAAGTGACCACCCATCGATCACAGATTGATAAATGACCTCTTCCTGGGAGTAGAAAGGGAGCCACTGTGTAAGCTTATCTGGTAAACTGAGGCTGTAGGACACGGGTGGATACCAGGCCCAGGGATTTATCAGACACACCAGACCCAGGGAAAGAAGAAACTCCCTCACCAGAAAGAGTTAGGATCCTTGACCCAGACAATCTTCCCACTCTTCACCTTTCATTGCAGATTTATGTCTAGCATACCTCCGTTATGACGCTGATGAGTCCCCTGAAGGTTAACCATGCCGTGTGTGTGTGTGTGTGTGTGTGTGTGTGTGTGCGTGTGCGTGTGTGTGTGCGTGTGCGTGTGTGTGTGTGTGTGGAGAGAGAGAGAGAATATGACTGTGAGCAGCTCTCTCAGAAGACTTATGAGGTGGAGGGGGTCACAACTTCAGAGACTTGAGTGCATTGTGGTGGGAAGTGTGCATTGTGGTGGGAAGGCGTGTGGAGCTGAATGGCTCCCATCAAGGCAGCAGGAATCACAGACACAATGATAGTGTTGTGGGCTTCCCTTCTTTTCTTTCTTGCTCTGCCCGGGCCCCGGACTATGGGGTGTGAAGCCTCCCACAGTCAGGTATATTCTTCACTGAAGACACCTTCACAAATCCTCAGATGTACCTCACTGACCTTCGAAGCACTTCTCAATCTAGCTGACAATCAAGATTACCTATCAAATTCCACCCATCATTTCATATGAGTGTAGTATATGCTCTCACAAGAAGCCTCAGAAAATATTAAACAAAATCCAGAGCAATGCTTACTAAACCCCCATAGGTGGGGAATTATGTCTAGTCAATGACAACTAGCCATCCATATGCTGAATTTTTACTTTTGTTTTATTATGCTTTTGTTTTATTGATTTTATTGAGCTATGCATTTTTCTCTGCTTCCCTCCCTGCCCTCCCCTCCCCAGTTTTTCAATCTTCTATCAAATATTATAAATTGCTTCTACTTTGAGCAGTCATTTACAAGTTCTATCATCATTATTCCAAACTGTAAATGTGCGATCCTTTCTAGAGAGAGAAACAAATGCCCTATGAATTCAAAATGTTTCTTTCCTACTTAAAACACACACACACACACACACATCTATTGGTTAAAGCAGCTCAGAAATAACAGGAAGCACAGAAGGTAATTAAATGTGAGGTATAAATTTCCCCCGGGGATGGAGGAAAAGAGAAAACATCCGCACTAAAGCCAATCTGTTCGTGTATCTTCACATGGGAAATATTGTGTGTGAGAAACCACACACAACATGTTTGGGCTGGATATGGAGCTTGCTTAGGAGAGCGCCTACCTAGCACGCATAGAAGCAAGGCTGGGTTTGACTCAGCAGAAGCTGGACACGGTGGTGTGCACCTCCAGTCTCAGCAGGTGGGAGGAGATGGAAGCTGGAGAATCAGAGGCTCACAGTCAACCTTGACCACATAAGAAGTTCAAGGCCACATTGGTCTTGGTCTATATGAGACCCTGTCGGAAAGAATAATACTTAAATAAATGATAAAAATGGTTTATATTAATGCCTTGAGTGACTCTTAAGCTAATAGATTAATATTAACTTAGGCTGGTAGCTAACTGCATCAAGACTGAGCCATATAAATACATAACTTTACTGTTCAGTGTCCGCATACTTCCATTAATAAAGTAGCATACCAGCTCCAGACAGATGCAAAGTAAAGTGAACCCCAGATTCAAAGTGACCTTCGGGATGAGACTGTGTGCTTTGAGAACAGTAAAATGGTTACAGTTGTGATGGAGCTTCAAGAGAAAGGCGGTGGATCCTGGGACTGCATTGCAGAGGACGAGGTCTTAAAGAAGTGGCATATGCCTCTAAGAAAATCAAGTACAGCAGCCAGGCTTTGGCAAATAGACCTCATTGTCCCTTATGGGGCCTTTTCCTGTGCAAGATAAAGACAGCTGACAGGCATCTAGGATCTAGGATGGCACCTCCATATGCCACACTGTGAACCCGTTTCCCTAAGTCATCTCCAGAGTGAGAAACTGCGTTCTTCCTTAAAATTAGAAACAAACACTGTGCTCTCTTCCCTGCCTCTCTCGCTATTAGCATGAAAAAGTGTGAAGCAAGTTTTAAACCTGAACTTCACGGCAGGCTGTATATTAATTGAATAAGTGTTTTCCGATACTCCTAAAATAGCTCCGGGGTACATGAGATTGATTTGAGTTTAACACCGTGCTGCATACGGCTTAATCTTCTTCCCTTGAGTTTGATGCTCTTCTGCATCATGATCGGCACTGATCAGCTCAGTTTGTATGGGTACGCACGTCTCTGGGTGCCCTTTCTGGAGTCTTGTTGATGGAAGCCGCAGGGAAGTTTTGGAGTGAGCCACATCGGATGGTCGCTCTTACAGAGCGAGTTAGTCCCTGAAGAGAGGCACTGCTACATACATCAGTTTTATCCGCCAGCTGTCTGACGCTGGCAGTCAGGCATGGTTTGATCTGCTGTGTCTCCCAGCAGCTCTAACTCTTCTCTCTTGAGGAACCCAAAGGACAGAGCTCCCCTTGCTCCAGCCCCGACCTCATGCCATGCTCCTTTCTCAGGAAGTGGCACCCTCACCCGTCTATCAACCGAGACACGTAACTTTGACAGAATGTTAACTTCCTGATTCCCCACATCCTCCCAACTCCCACCTCTTGTCAGCCCTTTTCCTCAGTGTTTCTAACTCCACCATCACCACTGCCTTCTTGGTCCAAACAAGATAATCCTTTGCTTTGACTGAAAGTGTTGGCTGTACATCCGTCTCCCTTCATCTGTTCAGACCCTCACCAATCCATCCTCTCCACTGCCATCAGAGGGATTTTGAAAACCTGGAAGTGTGGCTCCCTTCTCATGGGCCCTCAATAACTTCTCATTGGCCATAGGAGAAAATCTACATTCCTCACCTAGTCACAAGGTCCTGCATTATCAGGTGGATTCTCCAGCTTCATCTTGTGCCTCCTGCCACAGCCACACTGACTATTTCACCTCTTGAACATGTGATCTCTTTTCCTAGCTTCTGCCCTCCTGCCCATTGGACATACTCCTCCACTTATTTTCCAACCTCAGCACTTTGGCTTTCCCCTTTATTCCTCCAAAAGCCTTTTCAACCACCTACAGTAAGTGACATCACCTACAGTAGTGACATCACCGGCCGAGCACTCTTCTAGCATCCGAATTTCTTCCCCAGGATGCTTATAAGGTTTAGCAATATGATTCCTCTCTGGGTTCTCTAACATCATATGGAAAGATCCTGGGAGTCAGAGAGTATTTGTCTAATTGGCTGCTCTCTTTTCTGTGGTTAGGTTAGGGCCTGCCACACGGTAGACTTAACAAACACATATTAAGTGAATAAATGATATTATCATAAACATTTCCAGCACAGACAAAAGGGCTCTTTGCTGGTTTGTTGGCAACTGAATGTTTTCCCCCTGTTCACTGTAAAGAGAAGTTGAAAGTTTCATTTGGGGAAACGGAGTTGAATGAAGCACTAGCCATGTGAGCCATCCCTTTAGTGGCTGAATATATTGTTTTTTGTGTTCAAAGTGGGAAAGAGGCAGAACAGGAGATGAGATGAAGCAGAAAAGAGTCAAATGCCACTCTAGCAACCTGTAGATAGGGAGAAAAGACTGACTTTCAGAAAACATCTACATAAAAAAAAGTAAGACAATGTGTCAATAGGCAACAGGGGACACAGTTCAAAGATTTTGACTGAGTTTTGTGGACAAGTTTCAGAACTGTGAATGAAGGAGTTAAAGGGAATAGCATGGGATGGTGGGGAAATCTAGAGACAGTTTTTGTTGGACCCTGAAGTCCAAACACCGAAGAGGAGTCGCCCCAAGAAAACACTCTCACACCACAGTTGATGTAAAAGCATGAGCATTTAATTCCATCGTGACAGGGTCCTTCAGCATTAAAGAAGCCAAAAGACTCCGAACGACTGTTACAAAGTATTTTTAAAGCAAAAAGCCATAGAAACAAGGGGGGGAACTCGGGGGTTGTTTTTTTAATTATTGGGATTGGCTTATTCAAAAGGCTATTACCAATAATTGGCTGGAGAGCAGTTGCCAGATCAGGTGAGGTAAGAAGGAACATCTGAGGGTAACTTTGCCCCCTTCCCAGGGACTGAGTCAAAACATCTGTGGACATCTGTGGGTTATCTTGTCCCAATTCCAGGGAGGGAGCTCTATTTGGAGAACACTCACAAGGACTCAGGGAGATGGAAAGTTCCCAACATTCTAGTACATGCAGGTGCAGTCGTTAGGTCCTTGGTTCCCAGGGGAGGGGGGAGCACTAATGCTGAGAGGCTTCAGAGTTGTCCTAGAGTTTTTCATTTGTAGCAGGAAATAGAAGTCCTTGGTAAAGGGTTAAAGAAAACCAGTCCTATCATATATAATTGATGTGAGATTTTATGGTAACCATATCTGCATCAGAGTCAGAATTGCCTAGATAAAAGGCCATGCTGTGCCTGAGTCATACTTAATGAAAAGGCGTGGGGTGGAACCTGATAGCCTTGTTTGTCTGAAAGCTTGTCCGTGTGTTCTCAGTTCTCTTGTGTTGTAAATTAGCTGCTTCCCCTGACCGATAATAATCGATGTTATGTTAGTACCGGGCTTTGCTTAGAGTCCTTCTCAGGTATCAATTTACGTCCTTCTCAGAACAGTTTCCCCAAACCGCATCTAACACGGCCTGATGAGTAGCCAGTGCAGACCTGGCCATTTATTCTCAGTCCTTATTTGTTTAATGGGGCATTCCTGGTGGTAAGCCACGGCCAGAACAGAGGTGCCTAGTATCTCACTCTAGTTACGAAAGAGTCCCTGGCTAAGAAGCATTCCTCACTGACTCTGTAGCAGGAAGCATTGATGGACCATCAGTATGCAAAGTGGGCTTCTGCCAGTCAGAACTTCAGGTGGGAGTAAGTAGGGCAGGTGCACTTTCTTTCTCTCTCATACATATAACATCAAAAAGAAGTAAGATATTATAGCTGGCTTCCTGTGCAGATGTGCAGAAGTGAGCTCTCAATTCGTATAGAGGTCTAAGTTTACCTACAGGAGAATAAGCCTTGCTTCCCTCCATTTCTTTAATCAGTTCTTCCATCTCTCCTGCAACCAGAGCAGTGGGGGCAAGGACGTGAGAAAATGTCAAGGAGGCATAGCACCTCAAACTCTCAGGATAAATAAGGACAGTGGCCATGGAGTTCTCAAGTGAGCAGGATGTGCTCTGGACAGTCCAGCCTTCATCTGGAGCTGTCTAAAGACAAAAATGACTGGCTGTCATGGACTCGAACTGTATGAAGGGACACCATAGCCATGTAGGCACAGAAGTCAAGGTCCTACAGAAATGTTATCAGAGCTGCACGTGGGCCTGGATCCCAACCCTTGGTCCAGAGGCTTGCATTCACAAGAGACTGGAGGGAAGGTGCAATGGGAAGCTCGCTACCATCCAGCCACACGGAGTCAGGCGCTCGATCAGGGCAGCCAGTGAGCTCCTGTTCTTCCAGATTACTGAAATCACACGCGTTGCCGTTCTCTAATTTTAAATGCAGTACAGAGAAGTCGTTTTTCTTTTAGAAAAGAGAAACGTTTGGGCTGACAGTTCATAGTTTGGGATCTGAGAAGGCAGTGGTGGGAAATTCCAGCAAAGAACTTTAAAAATACAGGTGGCTGGCTCGCTGTCATGCCCATGTGGCCTTTTCTGGAAAAGGAGAAAGACACCTTTAAAGCACTTCTTTTCAAATTGCTCAAGTATAGCAATAGAAAATACTGGAACAACAGGGAAGTGGTTTGCAAGCTGATCTCTCAGCTCTACAGTTCCCTTTCGAGTAATGCACAGCACTTCTGGAGTAGCTGTTTGCTCATAAGTAAGAGGAAGTAGTAAAATGCTTTGCTTATGGGCCAGTGAGGTCCCTTCAATTGGGAAAGGTGCTTGCTGCCAAGACTCATGGCTTGAGTTCAATCCCCAGAGCAGATCCCTCATGGTGAAAAGACGGAATAACTCCCACAAGTTTTCCTTTGACCTCTGCAAGTATACCATGGCATGAGCTTATGCATCCACAGACTAAATAAATAAATACATGAAGTAAACATAGCCTATGTAATGTTCAGAGTAAAGAGAAATGTTTATAGAAAGGGGCTCTCGATGCTGTGTGCAGATTCAGCTCTTGACTTGACTGAGAATCACCTTAGTTCTGCCCACAGTGGCTCACCTCTTTCACTGTCCACATGTTGGTATCTGTCACCTGTTGTCTGAGTTTCCGTCCTGTCCAGTTCCCATAATCGTTAAGTCCCAAAGAAATTACACAGAGGTCTACATTAGTTATAAAACTGATTGGCCCATTAGCTCAGGCTTCTTATTAACTCTTATATCTTACATTGGGCCATTATTCTTGTCTACGTTAGCCATGTGGCTTGGTACCTTATTCAGCAAGACAGTCACATCTTGCTTCTTCTGTGGCTGGGTCATGGACTGCAGAGGAACGGGCTTCCTCCTTCCCAGAATTCTCCTGTTCTCATTGACCCACCTCTACTTCCTGTCTGGTGGTACTGCCTATACTTCCTGCCTGGCTACTGTCCAATCAGTGTTTATATTGACAGAATATAGATGATTGTCCCACACCAGTCACCTCTATGAGTGCTTTGGATGGAATGTAATGGCATGAACAAAGAGATGAATCCCACCTGTCTGTTGACCACATGAGAGCAGCTTCTCTGAGGGCCACACACGTCTAACCTACCCTGCCCTGTGTTCTCTGAAGGCTGTACATGTCTTACCTACCCTGCCTTGTGTTTTCTGTGGACGTGCATGGCAGCCTTGTGCACCAACGTTTGTTCACAATCAGTACCAAAAGATCCTGATTTGCTTTCATTGCCATTGCTTTTTTAAAAAAAAATAGTAAGATATTGAAGGAAGAGGAAAACAGGAAGATATCCAAACAGCTCTTGGGTGCCAGTTTCTATACTTGCTCAGTATATCAAAATTCATCCCTGCAAAGGTAGCACTGTTTGTCCCACTTTACAGATAAGGAAAATAACATTTGAGTGGGGGTGTTATAAAGCTGATAGGTGGCAAAGCCAATATTTGAATTGGCCTACATGATTCTAAAATTCCAATTTTTTGTTACTATATCATGTCATATGCTTAACAAAACAACCATGACTCCATTTTATCTGCTTGTAGGTTCAACTGGCTATCTCTGCTCAAATGTATTCATCCAGGAGGTAGGATTAGATTGATCCATCTCATGGGAAACTATGGAAAAAATGTTTTTCATAATGAAAGGCACTTTGAAAAGAAGGGATGCTGGCTGGTATTATACTTAGCTAGCCTGCAACAAATTAGCTTTGAAAACCCTCCATCCTAAAATGTTTGCATTAGAAGTTGACATGTTTTCCACATTTCTGTTAATATAAGCTCTTCTGACAGAGGTGAAGAGCAGACATGCTGCTGAACTATCATTACCAACTTGTAGGATGAGATCTTTTGTGAAACCAAATCAAAGATGACAAAAATGTTGCTTGGAATTTTCACATGAATACCTACCTGTCATATAGGCAGATGCAGCCACTACTGGCACCAGCAAATTATGAAAGTGTAAGGACAAACAACGACTAGAGCAGATTCAGATCTGACACCTGCTAATTTAAGTGAATGGCTTTCTAAATACCCCAGCCTGCAGTCAGGCAACGGGCTTGCCTGTGGTCTCTACCAGGGTCGTCTTCCTCATGGTCCTGTTGCACATTTGGTCTCTTCTGCATTCCCCGAATGCAGACAATAAATAGAATAAACAAGCTGTTTGTGCAACTAGACTTAATTTTACACAAAAGTTTCACTGGGCTGGACACTGGAATATGACTATAACCCCAGTACTCTGGAAGCAGAAGGATTATGAGTTTGAGGTTTGGCAGAGTTACATGACAGTGTCTCTGTAAGGGACTGCACCAAGGGTAGGCTTGTAGAAGAACAAGTCCATTATGTCACCAAAGGGTAATTATTCCTCCCTTCTCTTTGTCATGTCTTCAGATAGTCAGCCTTCCTGTTGGATAGATTCCTGGTCATGTCTAGATAATTCAACTTGAGAGAGAAAAAATAGCTGTTTGTAATTTTTTAATGTTTGGAGTAGATCGGAATGCCATGTCTCCACCCAGGACCATTGATAGATTCTATTCTTTTGACCACAGCTTTCCCTTCATGGGCCTCGACAGAGCTCTAGTGTCCACCTTTGATGGCTGCCAAGACTATTGTAAGCCCCTAAGAGTTGAGACCTTAATAATATTTAAAAGATGGGCTGAAATTGGGAAACATAAGCAACCAATTTTGATGTGGGAGGTCCTTCTGTATATGTGTTGCTTTTATTGGTTAATGAATAAAGTTTCACCATTAAAACCTAGAGTTTCAGTTCTAAGGCTGTTCACCAAAAGGGACTAAGTTCAATGACACCTTCATGTCCAGGCAGGCTGCTCATTCAGAAGAGACAACAAGAAACAAGAACTTTCCTGGCATCCCTGACCTCTGGCCAGGATGGAACCACCAATGTTTTCTGCTTCGGAACAAACACAAGGACAAGAACTAAAACTGTTCCCTTTCTGATTCAGTACCTGCCTTTAAATCCGTCTAACTTGCTAGAGAACCCTATCATTAGGGAAAATGGTGGACTCACTAATGAGGTTTCTGCTTCCTGGGAAGGGTGGCTCTGTGTGGCAGTTGAGGTATGCTGTTGTTCCCTTTAAGTAAGATGGTAGCTCTGGAGCAACATCTCTTTGGTATGATTAAATGGAAACTTTTTATCTATAAGATTAATGACCCAAGCTACCTACCTTTGAAGCTTAGGTCAGTATACAGAATAATGTCTGGACTGATTTCATAAGCCAGTTTTGTCTGGTAATCAATGATTTTTATTTTTCTTTATGAGATTCTTGGGTTTGCTCATATATTACTGCCCAAAATTTTTCAAATACTTTTTATTCAAGAGAAAACAGAGTGGAACCGAGAGGAATGCGGAGATAAAAGCTTGAAGGTCTCTTCACGGCGTACTCAGCTGATGGGGAAATTCAGCCAATCACATTCTGCTTAGGGTGTGTCCCCCTGAGGCCGAGAAAAACAGATAAAACACCCAGGTCTCTTCACGGCGTACTCAGCTGATGGGGAAATTCAGCCAATCACATTCTGCTTAGGGTGTGTCCCCCTGAGGCCGAGAAAAACAGATAAAACACCCAGGAGCACTCGCCCCCTCCTCTTTTGTTCTCTGTGCTCCTGGTGTTCCCTGGAGCCCTGGTTGTGTGATTTCCCCTTTTTCTGTTTAAACAAAAAAGAAAGGCTTTAACTTTAACATAGTAAAATTACATATAACAAAACAGTTATCAAGCAAGAATTAACAGTTATAATATTTATATCTATTTTATTTTTATCATAATAATGGAAAACTATAACTAACCATTCTTAGTAGCTCCCTGAACATTGCCATTGGTATCTGAGAGCTCTGTCACAGAAAACATGGTTCCCAAATCCCGTATCATTACTTTGTTCTTATCACGTAGACTTTTTCGTCAGGTCTGGAAGTATTTGTGGTAGAATACAGCGTTTCTCTTCCTAGAATACAGATTTATAGACAGTCTGTGTGCTATCAGACACCTTCAAATCTACATTATTTTCTTCCACAGAAGCCGGCTTTGCTTCCTACGTAAGACTTATGAGTGCCTGGAGGGTCCCTGTCTTTAACCAGGCCATTGATTTCCAGACTGATCAGCACACCCCAAAGGTGACCAGTGAAGCAGTACATTCCCATTGTAGTTTTGCTGGTATCTGCTGTCATCCTGCTGGGATTCATTCACAGGTGTGACATGTTCCTCTTCTGAGGTCTGGGGCAGAATCTTGATCAGCACAGCTCTGTGACCCGTAAGCCTCAGACGCAGTGTGTCTTGGAAAATTTCATAAAGTGTTTTTGAAATGCTGTGTTATTACACTGTGTAATGGTGGATGATTGCAAAATGAACTAAGAGACCAAATCAAACGCCTTCTTTGGAGTGAGATGAATACATTAAGAACGTTTTAAAAGATGCTCATCCTTCGAAACCAATTACACTTCTATGGGTTTATTTGAAGGAGAATATCATTAGTGTCAGTCACTAATTTGTCTTTTATGGACATAAAGTAGATTACAAAGAATCTTATTCTATGGTTTTTTTCCTCTTTGTAAATGTATTATATTTATCCAATATGAACAGCTATAAATATACATAGATATGCACACACATACGTGTGTGTATATAGAGAGAATGTTGAAAATGCTTATCAAGCTGTTATATGTACATGCACACACATACATGTGTACATATATGGAAAGAGTATGTTGAAAATGCTTATCAAACTGTTAACTGTCTTTAGAGAATGAACTTTTTAAGATTTTATATTCAAGTTCTTTTCTGTTTTGTTTTTTGAGACAGAGTCTCTCTTGTAGTCATAGCTGTCCTGGAGTTCATTGAATAGATCACACTGGCCTCAAACTCACAGGGATCTGCCTGCCTATCTCCCAAATGCTGTGTTTTTATACTAATGAATTCTATTTTGTATGCAAATAGTGCTTCCAGGTAATAATTTATTTTTGCTTTTTAGCTTGTAAACAAAAGAATTTATTTTTATAGTAGTATAGTCTCAAGTCAAATATCAAGGAAGCAATATTCTGCCTCTAATGAGGGGTTAGTGTCTGGTTAATACATAGGCAAGAAAGCTCTGTGGATTCTATCAACAAAGCATATTTTTGTTAATATGAATTTTCTAAATATTCTGTTATTACCATGTAAAATCCTAATAAAACTTTTTCAAAATTGAAATAATACTAAGCACATTTTTCCAGGAATGAACTGAACTTAAAACAAGCCCCAGAGGTCTGGAGAGATGGCTCAGAAGTTCACAGTACTGGCTGTTCTTCCAAGGTCCTAAGTTCAATTCCCAGCTACCACATAGTGGCTCGCAACCACCTATAATAAGATATGGTGCCCTCTTCTAGCCTGCAGGCAGAACACTGTATAGATAATAAACATATCTAAAAAAAAACAAGACAAAACAAACACCAGAGACCCTGAATAGCTCTGACATATAGAAGTTAATAAGCACATTCCTGAATGGGCAAAGAGGCAGTCCGAAGGAAACTGAAGCATTTTGAATGGAATGAAAATAAAAAACATCAAAATCTGTGGGATGTACCAAAGCCATCTTAGAAAGTCATTTGTATAATAAAATACTTATATTTGAAATTTTTAGATGTCTTGATGATCTAAGTTCCTATACTGAGAAAGTTAAAAAAAGAAGAAGAAAGGAAAGAAACAGAATTTAAAAAAAAAACCGAAATCAAGTAGAAGACCAGTAAAAATGGAGATGTTGACCCAGACATGGCAGTGGAGGCCTCCAGTCCCAGCATCCAGTAAGCAGGGGTAGGAGAGGCAAGAATTCAAGGCCAATCTGGGCTAGTCTACACGCACTTGCTTCAAAACCAACCAAACTAATCAACAGAATTTTAAAAACAAAGTGATACAGAAACAATATTAAAGTAAAGGAAATCAAGTAAACAAAAAAACCCTGATTCTTTGAAAAGATAAACTAAAAACAAGTAACATTATCTAACTACATAGATAAGATGATTCTTATCACAAATAATTAGAACGGTATAAACTACAACTTGATAGCTAGTGGTCTGAAACGCATGGGGTCACACAACCAGATGTAGAGGAAATGTTTGATTTGAAAAATTGCTGTATGCTGACTTGAATTTCAGATTAAAATATTATTGAATAAATTTTGACTTGGGTTTAGCCAGAATTTTCAACAATTTCTGAAATGTCCCTACGCAAATCCTTGCTATATTATACTACATACATATTTATGTGAGTTATGGTCTCAGCATTAAGGTTTATAAAATCAGTGTTTTTCAACTTTGAAAAAACATTGAAGATGCTCTTAATCTTATTGCATTGAATATACAGTCTCAATGTAATTCCTTATATAAAACTCAATTAGCATATCTTATTAGTATAAAAATTTGCTTTTATCTTTAACAAATAGTAAACTTTTATGTATACCAAAGAATTGTTTTAAAATTAATTTGTTTCTGATGTATTATCAGTGAGTTCTTCAATTGTATAGCATTTTATGTGTTCATACACCAGACCATACAAGACTTTCTCAGACCAAAGGGTGTCATGTGTGGAAAAATGCTTAAAAGTCCAGACAGACAACCGAGATGAAAGAAGAGGAAGCAGAAATGGGATTGTCTTGTGAATATGAAAAGAATTTAAAGTTCCCTAGGTCCAGATGATCTCAGTAGTGAAATCTGCGCAACGTCTTAGAAAATTAGAACTGTAGAGAGTGATGCCCTCTTCATCCTACGAGGCCAGCGTCACTCTGCCACTTACAAAAGAAAAAGTAACAGTAAACCAACACACCAACACTCATCATTTGGAGACTGAAATTAAAACCATACTGGGACCCTGTGGTAAGAGATACAGCACAAACATCACAGTAATAAGGAAATGTTTAAGATTTCATCCACCCTGAATAGGAAATCAAGAGTCAGGCAAAAATATACCAGCATTACTTTGGTTCAAATTATATAAAGTCTGAAGCAGTGCAGGGAGAAGAAAGGAAGGCCATAGAAGATTGTTTTAGCTAGTTTTCCTCCACTATACCTGAGGTCATAACTTTTAATGACAAAAAGTTGCCATGGGGAGATAGACCGGTCAGCAAAATGCCTGCCTTATAAACACGTAGGCCTGAGTCAGTCCCTGGAACCCATCCATGGGTTTTGGTTTCGTTTTGTTTTTCTGTTCTTAGTAAACTAGGTATTGCATAGTGAGCGTGTGTGTTTGTTCATAAAGGAAAGAAATGAAATATCCATTGACAAGATAGTAGATAATCAGATGTGATATATTCATAAAATTGAAATGAATTCACTGAAAATCCACAAAACGTTTACGTGAATCTCATCAACATTATATCAAATGAAGAAATTAAGACATTCAAAATATAATCAGTGAACCGATTTGTATGAAGTTCAAGGAACAATATGGTAATCAGAGGATTTATCTTTGCACACATGAGTAGCCAAACCAAGGGAAACCAAGGATGTTTTTTGGCAACACCCAAGAAGTCCTGTCATGTTCTGTCCTAAACCACAACTTCCCCCATAAACACAACCATATCCTTGTTGCCCTCCTGGTTGGCTGGAAAGCTGTCATTCCCCCTGGTTCTGTGACTTTATGAACTAGTTGAGCTATTCCAAACTATTTTATTGTGGCTTGACTCAGCCCAAGTATCGTAAGTGAAGCAAGTTTAAAATTCTTGGGAAAAGATTGGTGTCTGACCTGTGCTCAGGGTGGTCAGGTTCTGATAAGCTCTGCTAAGTCTATGCAGGACCTCCCAAACTGAGGGAAGATTCTGGATCCAATGCGTATCAATGGAAAGTTCTTCCCTAACAAAAATTTAGCTTTAAGGCCTAACTCATTTGGCCACTTCAACTCTTTTCAGAGAAATGTAATTACTTCAAGACTTGAGTTGTGTGTAAAAACAATTGGCCCCATTTATGATTTTTTTGAAAGTCTTTTCTGTGGGGCTCACAACAGGCTCTCATACTCATGATTGAAAGGCCAATTAATCAAATAGCTTTGGAATAATGAAACAATAGGAGTTTCCTTTTTATTGCTATGTTTAAAATTCTTAAATAGGTAAGCGTCAAACACTGTACAATGAAGCACATGCGTAGGTGATGGAAGTGTTAATTCAACCAACCCCAAAAGCACATTCGTGACTTCCTAGCACACTGGCTCCTCCTGGAGGGGCAGGCTCATACACAAATCACAAAAATGAGAGACATCATTGCACTGCTGACTGGTGCTTAGCCCTTAACTTAGTGAGTGAGGGTTCTTTGGGTAAATCCTATCTCCTTGTTGGTGTGTTGTTGTTCCAGTATGAGCAAAGAGAAACCATCTCTCATCGCAAGGATTTGTGGATAAAGGAGGTACACGTGGTCCTGGGTTTGACTTCCAGCACAGAAAGAAAGAGAAACAGACAGAAACAGAGACAGAGAGGCAGAGAGATACAGCGACTTACCCCTCGGAGTTGGCAACTGCAAACCAAAGTGTTTACAGCAAACCTTGTTCTACTGGTGAAAAACTAACACAACAATTGCACATAAGTAAGTGGTCAACAGTCCACATAAATGATTAAATAGCCTTCATTAATGTTTGCTCAGACAAAGTATTTCTAGATTTGGTTCTGAGACATGAACACACATTCTTTCCCCCTTCCTCGCCCCTCCCTCCCCTGCTGCTATTTCTTCCTTTTCCTTCCCACGAGCTCCTGCCTCCCTCTCTTCTTCCCTTTACACATTCCTTCCTTCCTCTCTCCCTTCCCTCCTCAGTTCCTCCTTTCCTTTCTTAAATTCTTTTATCAAACATATATTGGTCCCTTACTGCAAGCCAGACACTGTACATTAACAAATAATGTTATTTGTTAAGTTACAAATTGCTCACATACATTAACAAATAAGATTTCATTGCTTTTTTGTGGGTCGAAATTAAAGGACACCAAAGACAGTTCACAGCTCCATGTGTCTCTGTTAGATTTTTGTCTCCATCTCACTAGAGAGACTGTTCTTTCTGTTTATTGACTAACTGGATCACACAATTTGAATATTATTTCCAGGAAAATACGATCTTATCTCTTTCCTGATACTATATTTGAGCACGCAGGAGGTACTTAATACTTATCAGCAAGTTACTCACCCACTGTAAGAGTCCACAAAGTGCTCAGAGGGAGACACCATTTATTCCTCCCAAAGGATGTGGCAATGTAATTTTACATGTTGGGTTTGTGAAAGAATTGTTTATGATTAAAACACGAAGTGCAGAAGGATATTTTAGAAAGAGGGAGTGGGGTGTGGAACCAAGAAAAAAATGAAATTCTCCAGTTTGGATGGGGATAAACTGTTTAGAATTTATCTGTTAATGTGATAGGAAATGGATTCTGTTGTGGCAGTAAGGCAAGGATCCCAGGACAGGAGGATTGGTGTCCCCGCTGCTGTTTTGGTTCAATAACTACGTCCTATTCCTAACAACAGCTAAGCAGTTTGGGCCGCACTCCCCTGGGAGATGGCTGGAATTCTACCAACATATAAGTAACCTAGTGAATTAAAAGATGGTAGAAGAGACCCACGAGAAAATTAAGAGACCTTACTTGAAGAAATGGATGGGTGAATTAGGGTAAGGAGGAAGAAGCTGGTGATGGAGTGAGATGATCTAATTTGATTGGACAATATTGTTAACTGAGGTCACCTGGAGCCAGCTCTTCACTGTCGAGCGAGGAGAAGTGACTTCATCTTGAAAAGTGCCAAGTTTGAAGTCCTTAAAGGATATTTGGGTAGGAAAAGATGGGGACAGAGAAAAACCTATGGCTTCCTTGGTTATTTGTATTTAATATCTTTATAAAGAGATCACTACTACAGTTGTGATAGCAACTTAAACATCATCTCAGTCAACTTCCCTGGTTGACTATTTTCCCTGGTGCTGTTATGGAGTTTGTTGTTATTATTATTCCCCTGGGAAAAGACTGTACACCTGATCTGGATTAAAAATAGTTAAATTTCTTTAAGAACAACAATCTCTGATCCAAATCAGAGATGCCTCGTGCGAAGCAGGGTGAAGGGAGGGTTTTTAAAAGGCAAAAACCTCAAGAAGACCTTGAGTATCTGTTCAAACAAGCCAAAACTGTCTGCTCTGCCAGGGTGGGTGGTCATGGCAGCCTCAAAACAGCCACCAAATGTCCGCACACGCAGGTTACAGCAGCCAGAAGGCAGTTACCAGTATCATAACAAAGAGAATGGTCAAGGCTGTATATTTTTGGGTGAGGGTCACTGGGAACTTACCCTCCCAGGGGCTGAAGTCAGAGTCATATAGCTAGTGGGCACCAGGATGGATGCCCAGCATAAAGTGGGATTTCTTCAGCCGTCACAGTGCTGAGCCTCATACTGTCACGGCGCTCTTCTAATGGGGTTATAGACTTTATTGATATGCGTAAACTTGATAACTATATTAGCATATACATACATGCTCATGTTTTAGTCAGAGGCTTTAGGTAAGTCTCCAAATTCTCACTTTCACCTTTTCAAGCCTGTAGCCTGCAGCCTCTGTTGGAATAACTATCTTCTGGTGTTCTTTATCACACCAGTCCCTGGCTTTAATGCTTTGTATTAACTTATTATTAAGCAAACTGTGAAAAAAAAAGAATTAAATAAAGCATTGAATGTTGAAAACTAAATACTAAAGTAATCTGTTCAAACTAAACTGTACTGTACTTGATGTCATTATTCTCTCCTAGTAATGAACATTACTTTGCCTGCTCATAATCTGTTAGTCCATTAGTTACTAAAGGAAATGGTTTTATTAAATTATTTAATTAATAAGCAGCAAGATGTAATTATGAAGTGTTTTTATTTTTAGTTTTTTTTAGTTTTTTAATGTTTTTGTTCTTTGAAAATTTCATACAATGTCTCTTGATCATATTAAGCCCCTCCCTTAACTCCTCCAGTGTCCACCCCACCTCCCTACCAATCCAATTTCATGTCCCATGTATTTATTTTTTTTGTTTGTTTATTTATTGTTTACTTTAAAGCCCATAGAATCTACCTTGTGCTCGCCAAATATTCTTGAGGATGGGGCCTTCTCCTGGAGCAATGTCTACTTTTCAGGGATCACACCCTTAAAGAAATCTGACTCCTCTCCCAGCTGATACCAGTTGTCAGTAGCACTACTTTAACCATGTTCTTCTTTTTAATCTTTCAATAGTTTTTCCTTTTTTAATGATTTTTATTGAGCTGTACATTTTCCTCTGCTCCCCTCCCTGCCTTTTTCTTCCCCTTCAACCTTCTCCCAGGGTCCCCATGCTCCCAATTTACTCAGGAGATCTTGTCTTTTTCTACTTCCCACGTAGATTTGATCTATGTATGTCTCTGTTGGGGTCCTCATTGTTGTCTAAGTTCTCTGGTATTGTATTTTGTAGGCTGGTTTTCTTTGCTTAATATTTAAAAACTACTTATGCATAAATACATGTGATAATTGTCTTCCTTGGTCTGGGTTACCTCACTAAGTATGATGTTTTCTAGCTCTATCCATTTGCCTGCAAAATTCAAGATGTTGTTATTTTTTCTGCTGTGTAGTACTCCACTGTGTAAATGTACCACATTTTCCTTATCCATTCTTTGGTG
Source organism: Microtus ochrogaster (assembly GCF_000317375.1). Lineage (NCBI taxonomy): Eukaryota > Metazoa > Chordata > Mammalia > Rodentia > Cricetidae > Microtus > Microtus ochrogaster. The sequence continues at coordinate 506,922 of NC_022019.1, forward strand.
GAGGGGCATTTAGGTTGTTTCCAGGTTTTCAGGTTCTGGCTATAACAAACAATGCTGCTATGAATATAGTTGAGCACATGTCCTTGTGGCATGATTGAGTATCCTTTGGATATATACTCAAAGTGGTATTACTGGGTCTTAGGAAGGTTGTTTTCTAATTTTCTGAGAAATCGCCACACTGACATCCAAAGGGACTGTAGTAGATTGTACTCCCACCAGCAATGCAGAAGTGTTCCTTTTACCCCACAACCTCTCCAACATAAGTTGTCATCAGTGTTTTTGATCTTGGCTATTCTTACAGGTGTAAGATAGAATCTCAGAGTTGTTTTGATTTGCATTTTTCTGATGACTAAGAATGTTGAGCATTTCCTTAAGAGTCTTTCAACCATTTTAGATTCCTCTGTTGAGAGTTCTCTGCTTTGGTCAGTATTCCAATTTTTCTTGGATTATTTGTTCTTTTGGTGGCCAATTTCTTGAGTTCTTTGTATATTTTGGAGATCAGTCTTCTGTCTGAGGTGGGATTGGTAAAGATCTTTTCCAGCTTTCATTCTTCTACATGTTGATATCCAGTTATGCCAGCACCATTTGTTAAATATGCTTCTTTTTTCCATTTGATATTTTTTGCTTCTTTGTCAAAAATCAGGTGTTTGAAGGTGTGTGAATTAATATCCTTGTCTTCAATTCGGTTCCATTGGTCCTCCTGTCTGTTTTTATGCCAATACCAGGCTGTTTTCAGTAGTGTAGCCCTGTAGTAGAGTTTAAAGTCAGAGATTGTGATGCCTCCAGAAGTTCTTTTATCGTATAGGATTGTTTTGGCTATCCTGGGTTTTTGCTTTTCCATATGAAGTTGAGTACTGTTCTTTCAAGGTCTGTGAAGAATTTTGCTGGGATTTTGATGGTCATTGCATTGAATCTGTAGATTGTTTTTGGTAAGATTGCGATTTTTACTATGTTAATTCTACCTACCCAAGAGCATGGGAGATTTTTCCACTTTCTGGTGTCTTCTTTAATTTCTTTCTTCAAAGATTTAAAGTTCTTGTCATACAAGTCTTCCACTTGTTTGGTTAGAGTTACTTCGAGATATTTTATGCTGTTTGTGGCTATTGTGAAGGGTGACATTTCTGATTTTTTTTCTCAGCCTTTTTATCATCTGTGTACAGGAGGGCTACTGATTTTTTTTTTGACTTAATCTTTTATCCTGCTACATTACTGAAAGTGTTTATGAGTTGTAGAAGTTCCTTGGCAGAATTTTTGGGGTTGCTTATATAAACTATCATATCATCAGCAAATATTGAGAGTTTGACTTCTTTTTTTCTGATTTGTATCCCATTGATCTCTTTTTGGTGTCTTATTGCTCTATCATGTTCTTCGTGTTGCCAACTAGAACAATTAACAAACAAGATCATATTCACTTATACTGGAAGATAATGGAGAGTCTTTTGAACAACTTGCAGTCCTACTTGAGTGTTTTATGTATTTATCATTTGAACAACTCAATGAGATCAACTCCTCTTAGCAAGTAGGCAGAAGCCAGGCTGCAGTTAGAGGGCAGATGACTGGTTACTTCTAGGTGGAATCATGCTCACCATGACTTCTAACTGCACCTGAGGTGGAGGAAGCAAACATGTTCTGGAGATGCAATCTCTGTTAATTTCTTCTTGGTCGTCCTTAAGGGCTTCTTCAATTGAACTATAAACATACACAGTTGTATTCTGTTATTATTCCTGTCTGAGTAAGCAATACAAAGAACCCACAATCTCATCAGAATAACCCACTGTACCCTGTAATTTATAAAGCTGTCTCATGGTGATGCTGTAGTTAAAGATAACATCCATTTGCAATGCAACAATTTGGCTTGTTTTTCCAAGGCTGTAATATGAAGCTCTTAGCTGCAATCAAACCTAATTTATTCCACATTTTGCTTTCAAAGGAAATGCTGGGTCCCACATGTCTAAACACAGTAGTCAGGAACAAAATAAATCAATGTCATTTTCCCTCCATTTATCTCTCAGACTCTCACACTCTCTGTGTCTCTCTTTTTCACCAGCCCCACCCTCCTTCCCTCATCCCATCATTAAATTCCTGGTATATTTTGGAAATGCCAAGTAATGCACCTCACTCCATACCAATTAGCTCAGGCTCCAAGTGAAAGCTGTTAGAACCCTGAGCGCATTCCTCAGGAGATGCTAATATCTACCCAGAACTGAGCCACCCTGCTATTGGAGCACTGCATAGCCACAACTCCACAGTCTTCAGTGTGGCGATTCACCTACGGTTGCCACACTTTTAACGAGCACACGTGATCTTCACATAGTATTGAAATATTTGCCCCAAATTAAGGTTCTCTCTTTATATTCTTCAGAAAGGATATTTCAGTGTGTTGATGAAGTTCCTCTTCCTACAAGAAGGGTCACCTTGGAACTGGTTGATTGGTTCTTAGTAGCCTGTGTTAAGATGAAAGAGGATAAATCACAAGATTTTGAAGGGCAGTACTTGAGCCAGGCGGTGGTGGCGCACGCCTTTAATCCCAGCAGATCCCGAGGAGGCAGAGGCAGGTGGATCTGTGTGAGTTCAAGGCCAACCTGGTCTACAAGAGCTAGTGCCAGGACAGACTCCAAAGCCACAGAGAAACCCTGTCTCAAAAAACCAGGAAAAAAAAGCAGTACCTGCCAAGGCATCCCTCTTGTAAAAGGGGCTCCTCTGCCTTGTGGGAGGGCTCCTCCATCTTGTAAGAGAGTCTTCTCTTTTCTAAATGATAAAGGAATACAGGAGTTGGCTCCATAGTGAAGGAAACATTGATTTTGCTGGCACACAGCTATGAAGCAGTCAACAAGAATATAAAGCCTGCAATTGCAATGACCTTATCACATGCTAGAAGGTGAACATAATGCGTGCAATGGGGAAGACATTTCATGTTTGGAACAGGACAGATAAGGGCTACCTACTGGGAAAACGCTACACATGATTTTATTCTTTTGGTTATTTTATTTTATTTTTTGAAGCATAGTCTCATGTATCCCAGGCTGGGCCTCAACTTGCTACATATTTAAAAATGACTTTGAACTTCCCTGAACGCAAAGCCTTGTGCATGCTAATCAAGAACTCTACCAAGTGAGCTATATCCCAAGCCCCAGGTAACATTTAAACAAGTTCAGTTGCTGAGCAAAATGTATTTCCAAATTATAACTCAAGCACTTTCTACCCTTGGTACTCTTGCAGTTGCTGTGTTGATCCATTCTCTTCTAACTCTAGTCCGGGATGTAGATTTCCAACCAGTGAAATCTTGTATTATGAACTGGCAAGATGGCTCAACTGACATCAAGACACTAAGCTGTTCTCTGGAACCTCCGTGGTAGTAATAACTGATTTTCTAAAGGTTTTCTGTCACCTCCACAGGTGCACCTGGCATACAGTACCCCCATAAGTAAGCAGAAAATGTAAAGAAAAAATAATTTAAAAAGAAACTTTGTATTCACTGACTATAAGTATCATAACAAAACATTACGAACCCGATGGCTTACACAATAGGAATTTATTTTTTATCATCCCTTGATGCCAATATTCCAAGGTAGAGGCATCAGCAGAGTTGAGGTCTCTCCTCTCAAGTGTGTCAGTGTCTGTCTTCTCTCTGTCGACTTCACAAGGTCTTCTCTCTGTGCTTACCCAATCCCTTCCTAAGGGCATTGGTTATACTAGATTAGACTCAACCTTAATGCTCTGGCTGACTTTGGAGACACTGGAGATAATAACGGATATGAATTGGGAGAGGGAAAGAACTCAGTCATTTCATGGGAGGGGGTAATCCCTCATCTGGTGGAAAGACATGAGGAGATGGTGAAAACAGAGCAAGGTACTTATTAATAGCTAGGCAGGCAGGAATCATTTTTAATAAATCGGAAATGTTATTGGACAATTGCTTTAGTGATTATTTTTCTCATTGTAGTGTGAGATCTGTTTTACAGTCTTAAACTTGATCTATAGCCCCATGCCTCAGCCAGAATATTTGAATACCCCTGGCACATGACAGAGGAAACAGAACTCTCCCTTTGGCTTTTGGAGCAAGATCAACGTCATTGTAAAACTTTGATTCCCGAAGCACTTCCTACTACATGCTCACCTGCCTGCAGCTCATGCTGAAAGCAATCAGAAAGGGGGCTCTCATACTAAACATCATTGTTCCAAGGCAGGAGAGTTCACAGACGAGGGAGCTGTTACCAAGAGAACTGTGGGTTTCTAATGGCTCTTGGTTATTGAACCAGCTGAACTAATTTGATTTTTTTCCCCTGAAAACTCCAAGATACTGCCCTGAATGGCTTATGCCTGGAAATAGCATCCTTTAAAGTATAGGTCTAGGGATAGCTCATGTTGCATAAATAGCTTTAGGAATTAATTTCAAGATGTGGGGCAGGCCAGTAACTGCCTCTTTAGTAACAGTAAGACATTTCCTTAGGTCTCTAACTCTCCATGTGTCTTAAAAAAGAAATAACCCAGTGCTGTAGGGAAAAGGGCCTTCTCTCTGCACCAAGTTTCATTCTAAAAGTTAAGTAAGTTGGTTCCTTACTTGGAACTCAGGTTTCTGGTAAACTTGCCCATCTCAAACACAGCCAAGAACCAGGAAACATAAACCTTGGGCAAACCTAAGCATGAAGTGCACTGAGGGTCACACATTGTATGTGTTGGAGATCTGCTCAGGCACTCTCGTGTGAGCTTATTAACTCTTCTGATCTCTGAATTCAGTGAGCATTAGATTTTATTGGCCAGAATACAGCAGTGAGGAGGGTCGCCTGGTTGTAAGGAAAACATTTCTGAAGACAAGTTTCTAACTAAAATTGGATAAATTTGAAGGTTAGTGTATGGATCAAAAGTGCCTGTTCCTAGGCTTTTGGAACCCTCCCCTTCATACTGGGTCACCTTGCCCAGCCTTAACACATGGGGTGTATTTAGTCTTACTGCAACTTGATACACCATGTTTTCTCGATACTCGTGGGAGACCTGTCCTTTCCTAAAGAGAAACAAAGGAGGAGTGGATTGTGGGGTGGGAACTAAGGAATGACTGGGAGGAGAGGAGGGATGGGAAACTGTGACCAGGATGCAAAATAAATAAATTATTTTATAATTTTTTTAAAAAGTGCCCATTCTTGTCAAAGGTCCTGAACACCAAATGCAATTTGTAATGATGACCTTGAATTAAAGAGACTGAGGAGTTAAGGAGAGTGTGATGTTATTGTCAGACTTTGTTTATGACCATAAAGAACTACAATGCTCTGGATTCACATTCTGAATAAACTGCTGAAAACTTAAAAGCATTTGACAAAATTCAACACACCTTTATGATAAAGGTCTTGGAGAGGTTAGGGATATAAGGATCATATCTAAATATAATAAAAGCAATATACAGCAAGCCAACAGTTAATATTAAATTTAAATGGAGAGAAACTCAAAGCCATTCCACTAAAATCAGGAACAAGACAAGGCTGTCCACTCTCACCATATCTCTTCAACATAGTGCTTGAAGTTCTAGCAATATCAATAAGACAGCATAAGGAGATCAAGGGGATTCTAATTGGAAAGGAAGAAGTCAAACTTTCATTATTTGCAGATGATATGACAGTGTACATCAGTGACCCCAAAAACTCTTCCAAAGAACTCCTACAGCTGATAAACAGCTTTAGTAATGTGGCAGGATACAAGAACAACTCAAAAAAATCAGTTGCCTTCCTATACACAAAGGATAGAAAAGCAGAGAGGGAGATCAGAGAAACTTCATCTTTCACGATAGCCACAAATAGCATAAAGTATCTTGGGGTAACACTAACCAAGGAAGTGAAAGATCTATTTGAAAAGAACTTTAAGGCTTTGAAGAAAGAAATTGAAGAGGACACCAGAAAATGGAAGGATCTCCCATGCTTTTGGATGGGTAAGATCAACATAGTAAAAATGGCAATTCTACCAAAGTCAATCTATAAATTCAACACAATCCCCATCAAAAATCCCAACAAAATTCTTCACAGACCTTGAGAAAACAATAATCAGTTTTATATGGAAAAACAAAAAGCCTAGGATAGCCAAAACAATCCTATACAGTAAAGGAACTTGCAGAGGCATTACCATCCCTGACTTCAAACTCTATTACAGAGCTACAGTAATGAAAACAGCTTGGTATTGGCATAAAAACAGAGACATCAACCAATGGAATCGAATCAAAGACCCAGCTATTAACCCACCAACCAATTAACACCTGATTTTCGACAAAGGAGCTAAAATTACACAATGGAAGAAAGAAAGCATCTTCAACAAATGTGCAAGTATAACTGGATGTCAACCTATAGAAGAATGAAAATAGATCGATATCTATCACCATGCACAAAACTCAAGTCCAAATGGATTAAAGACCTCAATATAAACCTGACCACACTGAAACTGATAGAAGAGAAAGTGGGAAATAAACTG